>NW_020173108.1:12776722-12943740 GCF_003031525.2 Neophocaena asiaeorientalis asiaeorientalis | reverse complement strand
TTTTTTTTTGCGGTACGCGGGCCCCTCATTGTTGTGGCCTCTCCCGTTGCGGAGCACAGGCTCCGGACGCACAGGCTCAGCGGCCATGGCTCACGGGCCCAGCCACTCCACGGCTCGTGGGATCTTCCCGAACCAGGTCACGAACCCGTGTCCCCTGCATCGGCAGGCGGACTCTCAACCACTGTGCCACCAGGGAAGCCCTAGGGTTCACTCTTGATGTTGTACATTCTACAAGTTTGAACAAATGTCTAATGACATATCCATTATTATAATATCATAAAGGGTATTTTCACTGCCCAGAAGTTCTCTTTGCTTTGCCTATTTATCCCTCCACACCACCAGCACTGGAAACCACTGATCTATTTATTATCTCCATAGTTTTGCCTATTCCAGAATGTGATATTTGGTATCACACAGTATATAGACTTTTAGATTGGCATTTTTCACTTAATGAATGTTTTGACATCTGTCTGTTGAACATGACATCTCTCAGTGTAGGTGTTTTGGCATTTACCCTTCTTGATATTTCTGAGCTTACTGTGTCTGACGTTAATTTGAGGAAAGTCCTCAGTCATTATTGTTTCAAATATTTTTTCTGTTCCTTTGTTTTTGTCTTCACCTCTGGTTTTCCTGTTACCTGCTTATTAAACCTTTTGTAATTGCCACACAGTCTTTGGCTATTCTGTTCTGCTTTTTTTCCCCTGGCTTTTTCTTTTTTCTTCTCAGTTTTTGAGGATTCTGTTGATATATCTATCTTCTACCTCAGAAATTATTTCCTCAGCCATGTCCAGTCTACTTATAAACCCATCAGAGAGATTCTTAATATCTATTATGATGTTTTATATCTAGCATTCCTTTCTGGTTCTTTCTTTGGATTTCCATCTTTCTACTTACATTGCCTACCTCTTCTTTCATGTTCTCTGTTTTATCCGTTAGAGTACTTAACATATTCATCATAGCTGTTTTTAAGTTCCTTGTCTGATAATTCCAACATCACTGCTGTGTCTGGTTCCAATGCTTGCACTGTCTCCCCAAAATGTGGGTTTTTTTTTTTTTTTTTTTTTTTTTGCTTTTGGTATGCTTTGGAACTCTTTATTACTTGCTGTACTGGGTACAGCTCTACTGGGTAAAAGGAACTGATGTAAATAGGCCTTTAGTAATGTGGCAGTGAGGTGTGAGGAGAGTGGAGGTATGCTTGTAGTCCTATGATTAGGTCTCAGTTTTTTAGTGAGCCTATGCCTCTGGACTTGTGAACATGTAAAGTTCATAAGCGTATGCCTCTGAAATGAACTTCTCAAGTATTTCTCACTTTTTTCCTCCCCTCTTAGGTAGCACAGGCTGGCTAGAGTTGCTGGAGTGAAGTATTTCCCTTCCTCAGGTCATTTTGGCTCTGATAATACCCTGACATGATAGACTGTGATTAACTATTTCCCCTGAGGGCAGGCCTTGTTAAGAGCAGAGCACTCTGGCATATTTCAAAATGGTTCCTTTTCCCCTCCCCCTGCCAGAAGCAGGAGAGTTTTCTTCAATATTTACCGTGGGAATTTGGTCAAATTCCTGGAGATAAATCTCACAACATTGTGGGGTCCCAGAGAACTTTTTAAACCTCAGATTTCTACACACTGATACTCCAGCAAGTTATCAATAACAATTCAGATTTTCCTACTCTGGCTCTGGTTCCTATGTTTGTTTCTGCTGGTAAAGCTCAGCTCCAATAAACCAAGGCTCTCTGTATTTTCTGGTCCTTCTCTCCACTCTTAGGGCAGTGGTTTGCCCTGTGTCTCCCTCTCTCTTATAGATCCAAGAAGAGTTGACTTTTCAGTTTGTTCAGCTTTTACTTGTTACTGGGATGGAATGGTGACTTCCAAGCTCCTTATATAAGGAACTGAAACCAGAAGTCACTGTGGATCTCTTAGTTTATCCTGCTTGGAGTTTGTTGAGTAATTTAGATGTATAGATTAATATTTCATCAAACCTGGGACATTTCAGTTATTATCTCTTCAAACATATTCCCAGTCCCTTTTTTCTCCTCTCCTTCTGGGGCTACTGTTATACTTAGTTTAGCATATTTAATGGTATCCACAGGTCTCTGAGGTTCTATAACTTTTTCTTCACCTTATTTTTATTCTGATTCTCAAACTGGATAATCTCAATGGATTTATATTCAAGTTTGTTGATTCTTCTTAGAGTTTAGTTTTGCTCTTTAGTAAATTTTCCATTTGGTTGTTGTATTTTTCAACTCCAGAGTTTACATTTTGTTTTTAATATAATTTATCTTTTTATTCATACTCTCTTTTATATTATTTTTATACTTTAGTTCCTTTCATGTTATTCTTTAGTTACTTGAACGTATTTATGTTAGTTTTTTTAAAGTCTCTATGCCCCCTATGAGACAGTTTCTATTGACTAGTTTGATTTTATGTGTATGCATCATACTTAACTCTTTCTCTGTGTATTTCATAATGTCTGGTTGAAAACTGGATATTTTTGATGACATAATGTGACAACTCTGGAAATCAGATGCTCCATCCCTCTTTGGACAGATTTTGTTGTTGTTGTTGTTATTGGTTTTTCTTGTTTGCTTATTTTGTATTATTTAGTATTGTTCTGGACTAATGTTATAAAGTAGATTTACTGTAGTATGTGGCCATTGATTTTGATTAGTCAGAGATTTCTTTAAATGACTTGAACCAATAGTCCTTCTATTCTTTGCTGAGGAGCTCTGTATGTTTATTGGGGATACATTCAATGCTTAAGAAGATTACAACTCTGCCTCAAGGTCAGTCAGTGGTGAGTGAATGATGCTCTACCATGCCTTTTCTGGACTTGTGCACGATCATGTACTTTTGCACAGTTTTCAAGATTTCCCTGAATGTTCCACCACAATTCTAAGCCACTTATGTACATCTCATTACCCAGATATTAATTTTAAGTTTTTTCAAGGCACTTGTATGTCCCAAATGTAATGCAGCTTCAGGTAGCCGCAATGTTAAAAAATTATCCCAAATTGTTTGTTACAAATACCCTAGAGATAGGGATTTTTCTTGTAGAAAAAACTCTATCAGTTTGAAAAAAGAAAAAAAAAAAAGAAAAAATAAGCAGAAGACCTAAGTAGATATTTCTCCAAAGAAGACATACAGATGGCTTAAAAGCACATGAAAGGCTAATCAACATCACTAATCATTAGAGAAATGCAAATCAAAACTATGATGAGGTATTACCTCCCACCGGTCAGAATGGCCATCATCAAAAAATCTACAAACAATAAATTCTGGAGAGGGTGTGGAGAAAAGGGAACCCTCCTACAGTAAGTTGGTGGGAATATAACTTGATACAGCCACTATGGAGAACAATATGGAGGTTCCTTAAAAAACTGAAAATAGAACTACCATATGACCCAGCAATCCCACTCCTGGGCATATACCTGGAGAAAACCATAATTCAAAAATATACATGCACCCCAGTGTTCATTGCAGCACTGTTTACAATATTCAGGACATGGAAGCAACTTAAATGCCTATTGACAGGGGAATGGATAAAGAAGATGTGGCACACATATACAATGGAATATTACTCAGGCATAAAAAGGGACTAAATAGTGCCATCTGCAGAGACATGGATAGATCTAGAGACTGTCATACAGAGTGAAGTACGTCAGAAGGAGAAAAACAAATATCATATAATAGCACTTATATGTGGAACTAGAAAAATTGTACAGATGGGCCTATTTGCAAAGCAGAAATAGAGACACAGATGTAGAGAACAAACTTATGTATACCAAGGGGGTGAATGGGGGTGGGGTGAATTGGGAGATTGGGACTGACATATACACACTACTATGTATAAAGTAGGTAACTAACAAGAACCTACTGTATAGCACAGGGACCTCCACTCAGTGCTCTGTGGTGACCTAAATGGGAAGGAAATCTAAAAAGGAGGGGATATATGTATACATATAACTGATTCACTTTGCTGTACAGCAGAAACTACACAACATTGCAAAGCAACTATACTCCAATAAAAATTTAAAAAATAATAACAGTATTCTTCAAATGGGGCTTTTGTAAGGAGATGTGAGAGAGTTTAAATAATGTCAGTGTCCTGGGATAGGCCTTTTTGAAGAGTTCCAACCCCCTTAATTGGTTGCATAGTGCTGGTTTTCAAAATTACCATGAGCTTAGAGAAGGTTGGAGCAGGGGTACAGTAAGTCAAAATACCACAAACTGTTTTTGCAAAGGTTTAATAGTTTTTCTTGAATATATATTAGTGGGGGTCATTGTAAGCCTTTAGTTATATTTTAGTTTTAGTTTTGGAAAAGTCAATTTGACAACTGTTTATCTAGGGCTAGACATCTAGATCTATGGAACAAAAAAGAGAACTTAGGTTATCCTCACAGAAATATAGCCAACTGATTTATGATACAGGGGCAAACAATACAGTGGAGAAAAGATAATCTTTTCAAAAATTATTATTTCAATAATTGGGTATTTGTAGGACAACAACAAAAAAAGAACAAAACCAAAAAAAACTTCCACTGAAACTTCACACTTTAAAACAACCTTGAAATGTACTATTGACTAAAAGTAAGATGTAAAACTATAACTTTTAAATCTCCAGGTCTAGAGCTTTGAAAGTGTTCTTAAACTAGACACCAAAACATACTCCATAAAAATAAAAATGATACATTTGGTTTCATCAAAATAAAAAACTTTTGATCTGCAAAAGACTGTTAAGAGGCTGACAAAACAAGCTGTAGACCCGGAGAAAGTACTCGCAAACCATATATCTGACAAAACACTTGTATCTAGAATATATAAATCTCAAAATTTTAACAGTTAAAGAAAATCCAAAGAGAGTATACAGATGGCATATAAGCACATAAAAATATTTTCAATATCACTAGCTATTAGGGAGCTGCAAATTAAGGTTACAATGAGAAATCACTATACACTCATTGAATAGCAGAGAGAGAGAAAGAGAGAGAGAGAAAGGAGAAGGGGGAGTGAAATGTGACAATACTAAATACTGATAAGGATGTGGAAAGCTGGATCTCTTATACAACTCTTGTACATAGTTGGTGGCAATATAAAATGGTACAGCCACCATGGGAAAAATAGCTTGGTGGTTTTATAAGCAAAGAAACATAAATTTTCCATAAAATCCTGCATTTTACTCTTAGTGTTTATCCCAGAGAAATGAAAATTATGTCCATACAACATCTGTACACAACTGTTTATAACAGCTTTCTTTGTAATAACCCAAAACAGGAAACACCAAAATGTCTTTCAATAAGTAAATGTTGTACCGTGTTACGGCCATGCCATGGAATGCAATTCAATAATAAAAAGGGTGACCTACTGATATACACAACAACTTAACTATGACTTAAGAACATTATGCTAAGTGAAAAAAGCCAATCTCAAAAGGTCACATTTTGTATGATTCCATTTATATAATATTCTTTAAATGGTAAAATTATGAAGATAGAAAACAGATTAGTGGATTTCAAAGGTTTGAATATTGAGAAAAAGGGGAGGTGTAACTATAAAGGGGTAGCATGAGGGAGATCTTTTGGTTATAGAATGATTCTATGTCTTGATTGTAGTTGCAGTTACACAAATCTACACACATGACAAAAAAAAAGAACTATAATAACACATTGTTCCCAAAAAACTACTCAGTTTGATATAGTACTATACTTATGTAAGATGTAACCACTGAAGAAAACTAGGGTAAATGTAGATTGGACCTCCCTGTATTACTTTTGCAAATTCCTGTGTATCTATAATAGTTTTTTTTAAAAAAAGAAAATTATCATAATCCCTTTTTGAGATTCTGAATGTAATACAGTTTTCAAATGTGGAAACAATAGACTGAAGAACCCTCAAATACAATGAGAAGTATACATAATAACTATTTATGCAGATAACAGTATGCTTGGTAAAAAGGAACCTGCAATTTTTAGGACTGTTTGATATGGGTTCCTAGTTGATGGTGTTAGCTGGGGATCTGAAGCATCATATTGGTTCCCTAATAAAGAATACTCATATGGGAGCAAGGTAATAAATGGAGTTGTGGTTCAGCTCCAGCTCACATTAGATTTGTGGGCATACAGAATAGGCACTTTTCTAGTCCTAAAATGTGTAAAAATATTATTTATACATTTATCCAAATGTATAATTGGATCACACCTACTTGGTAGTTATATATATTTGAGGGGGGAGGTTCAGGGGCAGTGGTTAAGAACTTTCATTATAGGGAAAGTCAGTTGGAAAACTCTGAAAGTTCTCTCTGGGCCAAAATAGAAAATAAAAAGCAGCATAAAATCCTGGGAGCAAGGACAGAAATTAGTGCTACCCTTAAAAATCTAAAGGATGCTGGGATAGTGATCCTGTCATTTAATTCCTCTGTCCCTTTCAAAAACCAAATGGATCTGGAGAATGGAAATGGATTATGGAAAAATCAACAAAATCATAACAGCAATTGCAGCTGTTCCCCTTTTGGTATTTTTGCTAGAAAAGAATTGCCATGACCTTAGATACATGATATTCAGCTACTGATCTGGAAAATGTATTGTTTTCCATCTTTATCGGAAACGATGATCAAAAACATTTCAAATTCAGTTGGAATGGAACATATTATATATTTACAGTCTTGGAACTGAGCTCTCACATTCTTTACAAATACATCTTCCAGAGAGACTTGTATCAGCTTGGTATCCTACAGGCTGTTAAACTGAGCCATTATATTCACAACTACAAATTTCACAGGATGAGCAAAAAGTGACTCATACATTTGAGTACTTGGTAAAACATATATACTCCAGGAAGTGATAGGTAAATCTTATGATGTTTTAAGTATCTGTTATATCATTTGATTATGGTAGGGTCCAGGAGTCTGGGTATGCTTGATTATCCTTCCAAAATAAAGGATATATTGTTTTATTTCAACTCTCCCTCCATAAAAAATATGTACAATGTCTGTTAGAACTCTTTGGATTCAACCTGAGAATGCTGTTCTAACCCATAAACCAGATGACACAAAAGACTTCCAGATTTCAGGCTTAAAGAGGAAATTACTCTATAACAGGTCCAAACTACAGTACAAGTGGCTCAGCAGCTTGCCATGTGATCCAGCAAACCGTATGCTTTCAAATGTTTCAACATTGGAAAAATATATGAGGAGTAATTTATGGCAAGCCCCAATGAGAGAATCATAGTACATATCCTTAAAGTTCTGAAATAAAAGCAGGTCATCTTTAGTAAATGATTATAAACATTTGGGGGAAAAAATAGCCACTGGCAGGCTACAAAGTCCTGATAAAGATAGACTTAGTTACCACAGTCACACCAAGTAACTGTGTAGCCAGAACTGCCTGTTTTGAGCCTATTTCTAACAGACTTGTATATTCATAGTCATAAAGTTGGACAGGTTCAGCAGCAAGCAGCCATAAATTAGAAATTACATAAGGATCAAGCTTGAGCAGAGCCAGAAGACAAAAATAAGCTGCATGAACAAATATCCCAGACTCCCATATCATCTACTATTGCCTCAGTGCCTGCCTATTAAATCCATGTCTATGAATACAAGAGATTGGTCCCTTATGACCAGCTGATAGGGAGGCAACACCTAAATTTGGTTCACAGATGGATTCGTTTAGGAAGTTGAAGCCAATAAAGGACAGTGGCCATAATACAGCCCCACCAAGAGATGGCCTCGAAAGTTAGTGGTTTGTGGGAAATTCTCAAACTGAGCTTTAAGTGTTGTACCCATGTAGAGGGGAGAGTGACCTGAAGTTAAAATATACACACACTCATGAGTAGTAAATAGCTTGATTGCCTGGTCAGGTGACTGGAAGGAGAAATATAGAAAAGATCAGAGAAAATAAACTCTGGGATAAAGACATGTAGATTGATATATGAAAAGGTGTTCTTATAGTGAAAATATTTTTACTACATGTTAACACACATCTGAGAATATCTGCCACAGAAGAGACACTAAATAATAGAGTAGACAAATGGTTCCAATAGTCAGTATCAGTAGGCCACCTCAGCGTTGGCACATTGGGTGCATGAACACAGTTGCTATGAGGCAAAAGTAGTGGCTATACATAGGTCCAAAAGCATGGGCTCCTACTTGCCAGGGCAGACGTAGCTACTGCTACAGCCAAATGTCCCACTGTCCAGTAAGAGATACAAAAGCTGAGTTCCTAGCATGGTACCATACAAAAAGAAGACCAACTATCCATTTACTGGCAAGTAGATTATATTGGACACTTTCCACATGAAGGGGAAGTGATTCATTTTGACAGGAGTAGGTACTCATTCCAGGTATGGATTTGCCTTTAATTTGCAAGGGGTATCCGCCAACACCAACTGTCTGAAGGTGCATATTTGATCCACAAATATGGCATTGCATAAGACCAATAGACCTTCTTCATAACAAAAGAGTTACGGAAGTGGGAAAATTACAGTATTCAGTTATTTAGAATACTGTAATATCCAAGAGCTTCCATATGTAGAGCAATCGAACAGTCTGTTGAAGGCACAGCTGAGGCGATAGCTCAGGTACAATATTTTGAGAAGGTGAAAAATCACCTTCCAGTGTACACTTTAAGTCAACAACTTTTATGTGGTATTCTGTCTCCAACAGGAAGAAAACATAGGACTGGGAGCTAAGTGATGGAAGCAGGGGTGGCCCAACTTATGTAACTTTCAATGACCCATTGGAAGAATGTTTGCTTCCCTATAGCTCTGAGCTCTTTGGTATTAGAGATCTTGATTCTCAAAGCGGGGAATATTTCTTGTCAGGGAAATGTCATTGAGCTATAAGTTATGATTGCCACCTGGGTAGCTGAGGCTTTTATAGTTATGGAATTAATTGGCAGGAAAGAGGTTTGCCATCTTGACATTGGGTAACTTACTGTTAACATCAAACGGAATGGCAGTAACGGCTGCTGTTACACACGGAGGAAGGAAGATGTTAGACACACAGATGATCCATGTGGGCACCCGGTACTACTCCCTTGCTCAATATTGGTGGTAAATAGACACATGCAGTAGTTACAGACTAAGAAGAGCATGGTGATCAGGAGCTCAGATCCCTTAGAGGTAAGGGTCTGGATCATGACACTTAAACTAACAGAGGTACTGACAAAATGTGAGTAGAATATAAAATGGATGTTAGAGGAATGATAATGTGATTTTTGACCCTAAGATCATCTGTGTGACAATATAGTTATATTTTTTCCTGCTAACCTTTCACTTGTAAGTTTGCTTAGTTAGAATTCTGGAGCTGGTGAGCTGTTCAAAGAGAGAACTATAGTCAACACTGATGAGCCACCCAGATCCATCTTCAGGATTAAAGTTGGGAATAGCCCTTATCTGTCAAAATTCTCTACAACTCTCTTGGATGAAAAGAATTTCCTTTCCCAAAGTGATATTCCCATCTCAGATTATCTCACATCTAATGACTGCCATGGAATAATTCCAGTAGTCCATACTAAGGTCGAATTTGCTTTTATTGTCATCTAAGACCTTCACTGAGACTGCATAACTGCCCTACTTCTCCCTCTGGCCAGTCCTATTTCTTTTTCTTCCACAGAGGGTGATCTCAACAACACTTCTTAATAAAACTTCTCCATGCTGATCTTTAACTTGAGGGTCTGCATCTTGGGGAACTTCCTTATAGGGATGCTTTCTAAAAGTACCATTGAACTTAATAAGACATTCAGCTTCAAATAAGCCCTAATTATCTTTTCTTTTCTGTGTTTCCAGTATTTAAGGAACTTCAAGTAATTAAGGAACCGTTTTAATTTAAATGACCTCTTCAAAGTTGACTGACAACTCTGTTTTGATAAGTCAAAGATTTTGTAAAACAAAGCCAATTTTTTTTGTGTGTGTGAGGTTCAAATTCCACTTTGATTCTTATTATCTATATAGACTAACCTAAAATGTAAATGTCATATTTAAGAATTGGAATATAATAGAAAGCAATAGAGCATTGGGGTCCAGAAGAAGAGATGGTAATAAATGATATCTGTGTCTGTGTGTGTGTTTCCAAAATAAGGAAATGCACAAAATGCTTTCTTGGATCTTGTGATTCTTGTAATTTGTCAACTTGCATAGTGGAGTTAATCATATTCTGAATAAGGGTACTGTGTACAAGTCATGTTGTGTTATTCTTTTTAGCAGACTTATATGAAATTAGTATTACACAAATGTTTAGGTCATTAAAAGAAAACTCTGAATAACCTAGCATAAATACAGATTTTCTTTGAATATAAACTGACTAAAATGCGCATTTAAACTTGAGAAAAATGCTTTATTTTTTCACCTCTATTTATTCTATAGGCAAAGCCTCTACTTAAATTAGGTAGACTCAGGGGGAAATGTGCTGTGTGAGTCTCTTGCCCTATATTTAGGGACATTGTGAGACATAATATCATTATTTCAATAGACACTGTATCTGTTTTAAGAGACTTTCTCATCAGCATAAGGGAAATAACAGGTATTCAACCACACCACAACCTTATGGTTGGAAACCTCCTCTCTATACACACACACACACATGCCTTTAATGTCAGTATCTAGCTATTACTATTTTTTTTTTTAAGGGAAAGGGATATTTTCTTAGAAACAGCATCATCACCTTCTTACTTTTAAATGGAAAGCTAAAAAAGTGAACAAACACTATCCCTCTGTTCATCTTTCACATATTACTTCCATGCCTTCAATTTTCCTCCTTCTAATCAAGATTTCAAGGACTTACTTAAATATATTTTTTTCTTTTTCATTAACATCACATGCTAAAAGCATGGTTGCTTTTATTCAATAATTTATTGCCTTTTATGTATTTTTTTATTGAAAGATAGTTGATTTACAATATTGTATTAGTTTCAGGTGTACAGCATAGTGATTCAGTATTTTTTCAGATTATACTCCATTATAGGTTATTACAAGATAATGGCTATAACTACCTGTGCTATCCAATATAGGCTTGCTGCTTGTCTATTTTATACATAGTAGTTTGTATCTGTTAATCCCATATACCCCTAATTTGTCCCTCTCTCCTTCCCTCTCCCCTTTGGTAAGCACAAGTTTGTTTTCTATTACTGTGAGTCTGTTTCTGTTTCGCATATACATTCATTTGTATTTTTTTTTTAGATTCCACATATAAGTGATTTCATACAGTATTTGTCTTTCTCTGAGTTGATTATACTGAGCATAATGTTCTCTAGGTCCATCCACATTGCTGAAAATGGCAGATTGTCATTCTGATTTTACAGCTGAGTAATATTCTATTGTATATATATATATGTATAGATAGATAGATAGATATACAACATATTCTTTATTCATTCATCTGTTGATGGCCACTTGGCTATTGTAAACAGTGCTGCTATGAACATTGGGGTGCATGTATCTTTTCAAATTAGTGTTCTTGTTATATCCAAATACATACCCAGTAGTAAAATGGCTGGATCGTATGTTTGTTCCATTTTTTGTTTTTTAAGCAAACTCCATACAGTTTTCCATGGTGGCTGCACCAATTTACATTCCCACCAAAAGTGTACAAGGGTTTCCTTTTATCCACATCCTCTCCAACATTTGTTATTTGTAGACATTTTGATGATAGCCATTCTGACGTGTGAAGTGATGTGTCGTTGTTTTGAATTGCATTTCTCTAATAATTAGCCATGTTGAACATCTTTTCATTAGCCTGTTAGCCATCTGTATATTTTCTTTGGAAAAATGTCTATTCAAGTCTTCTGTCCACTTTTTGATTTTTCTTTATATCGAGTTTTATGAGCTGTTTGTATATTTTGGATATTAACTCCTTGTTGGTCACATCATTTGCAAAATTTTCTCCCATTCCATAGGTTGTCTTTTCATTTTGTTGATGGTTTCCTATACTGTGCATAACTTTTAAGTTTAATTATGTCCTGCTTGTTTATTTTTACTTTTATTTCTTTTTCTTAGGAGACTGACATAAATCATAACAATTTTTTTTGGATCAAAGAGTATTCTGCCTATGCTCTCTTATAGGAGCCTAAGGTTTCCATCTTACATTTAGGACTTTAAACCACTTTGAGTTTATTTTTTTATATGGTGTGACAGAATGTTCTAACCTCATTGTTTTACATTTGGCTGTCCAGTTTTCCCAGCACCACTTGTTAAAGAGACTGTCTTTTCTCCATTGTATATTCTTGGCTCCTTTGTCATAGATTAATTCACCATAGGTGCACAGATTTGTTTCTGAGCTCTCTATTCTGTTTCATTGATCTATTTGTCAGTTTCTGTGCCAGCACTATGCTATTTTGATTACTGTAGCTTTGTAGAATAGTCTGAAGTCTGGGAGGGTAATATCTCCAGCTTTGTCTTTTTTTCTCAAGATTGCTTTGGCAATTTGTTGTCTTTTGTGGTTTTATATGAATTATACAATTATTTGTTCTAGCTCTGTGAAAAATGTCATGGTTTATTTGGTAGGAACTGCATTAAATCTGTAGCTTACTTTGAGTAGTATGAACATTTTAACAACATTAATTCTTCTAATCCAAGAGCACAGGATGTCACTTATGCATTCTTCTGTGTCATTTAGTCTATTATTCACTGCTTCTAGAGTGTTTTTTAATCCCAAATATTGAATTAACTGTTTTTGATTGGGTCTTTTTTATATTTTCTAGTTCCTTGTTTAAATGAACTGTGTTTTGATCAATTCTCTTCTTTAATTCAGTTAGGGAATTTTTATCACCAATGTTTTGAATTCATTATCTGGTGAATTTTAAATTTCTGTTTCATTAATTTTTCAGGGGTTTTCTGTTGCTCTTTCAGTTGAGTGTAGTTTCTTTTCCTTTTCATTTTACTCAACTTTCTCTGTCTTTATGAATTTAGGTGAAACTGTTACCTATTGTGGTCTTGGAAGGGTGTTCTTATGTGGGAGCATCCCTATGTAGACTTTGTATGCTCAGTGCCTTTGGTGGAGGGTTGGATTTGCCAGTCACTTCTTTCCTCAGAATGTGCTGGCAAGTATTACTTTGGTAGGGGGTGGTGCTGGTGATGGAGAAGCCAGAGCCTCTGCAAGGTGTAAGGCAGGACTTCCTCTCTGTGCAGTGCCAATCACCACCCTGTCAGCGGAAGGGTCTGATCACAAATGGCTAGAGCAGAAATCCCTGAGGGTTGGGCTTGAGCTAGCTTTGTTCCCTTTAAGTTTGTGTTTTTCCTTCTTCTTGTACCAGGACATTTCCCCAAAGGAAGGGGAGTCCTGAAGCAAGTAGGGCATGTGTACTTCCAGAGGTCCAATGGTCTGCCAGCATAGGTGTCTGCAGTTCCATTCAAACATAGCCCATGATCATCTATTTTCCCCAGTTGTGACCATCCTAGTCCTCTTTATAAGCTGTGGTGTGGAGTGAGTGGTGTTGGAGTGTTGGCTTGGGCTGGGATATGCAGTGGGGTGGTCATAGGAATTCTGGTGGCCCTGCTGCCATCAGAAGTCTGGGCTGCTTCCATGGCTCTGCTTGAGTAAGTGCGCACATTGGCCACTCCTGCCCCATCTGGGCTATGCCCCAGACCCCCAAGTTGCCTATGCATCCCTAGGTGGAGTCTTTTTCTAAGTCTTGGCCACCCTGGATACAGTGCCAAGCTGTGACATGGAGTGAGCAGGGCTGGGGCGTTTGCTCATCTCGGACTGGTCAGACTGGGGCATTCTGGGAGGTAGCAGCCGTTAAGGCAGACTACTCTACACCCTGCCTGGGGGCAAGCCAGCACATGCACACTCCTCATGAGTGCAATCTAGACTTCTCCAGCCTTACTGTCTGTTCCAGTGTTTGTCCAAGCAACCAAGGGGGCTTGTCTACTCTGCCTAGGACCCCAGGGCTAAGATGACCAGTCTGTGGTTTGACCCACTCACTCCCCAGGGCCAGTGTCCACCTAAGTGATCTCCCTTTTCTTTGACTGTCCTCCCAGGGGCATAGGTCCTGACCCGAAGCTTTTCTTCCCATTCCACCCAATTACATGTGTATCTTTCTGATAGCCTTGATTGTACAGTAGTGCTTCTACCTGTTTTCAATTAGTTTTCCATGAGAATTGTTCCACATATAGGTGTATATTTTAACATCTTTATTGGAGTATAATTGCTTTACAATGGTGTGTTAGTCTCTGCTTTAAAAACAAAGTGAATCAGCTATACATATACACACATCCCCATATCTCTTCCCTCTTGTGTCTCCTTCCCACCCTCCCCATCCCACACCTCTAGGTGGTCACAAAGCACCGAGCTGATCTCCCTGAGCTATGTGGCTGCTTCCCACTAGCTATCTATCTTACATTTGGTAGTGTATATATGTCCATGCCACTCTCTCACTTCATTCCAGCTTACCCTTCCCCCCCCATAACCTCAAGTCCATTCTCTACATCTGTGTCTTTATTCCTGTCCTGCCCCTAGGTTCTTCAGAACTTCTTTTTTTTATAAGATTCTATATATATGTGTTAGCATACAGTATTTTTTTTCTCTTTCTGACTTACTTCATTCTGTATAACAGACTCTTAGTCCATCCACCTCACTACAAATAACTCAATGTCATTTCTTTTTATGGCTGAGTAATATTCCATTGTATATATGTGCCACATATAGATGTATTTTTGATATGTTCATGGGGGGAGGTGAGTTCCACATCCTCTTACTCCACCATCCTGATCTCTCTCCCTGCATTTTAGGTATTTTTATTCATTTGATTTTTGCATTTAAAAAAATCATTATAATAATTTTCCAATTATCTGAAAATTAGGAGCTTCAAGATCATTGGGTTTTGTCCTTAATTAACTTAATTTTTTAAGTGTATGCAATATAGTTTTTTTTTTAACATAACAGCTCCTTTTGTATCATTTTTGATTAAGAAAATAATCTCCTTAGCAAATTGTCACCATTAACTTTATGACCCAGACTCCAAAACTTATACCTCATGGTTCCTACAGTCTTTTAAAACTAGGAATACTTCTATGAAAATTATCATTGGTATCATTCTCTTTGAAATTTATCATTAATATCACTATTTGATATCAAACAAGTATATAGAAAAGTTCCACCCATGCCTTTCATCAAATGATATTGTACTACTTCTTTTTCAACTTATCAAATGTCAATATTAGTAGAAAAAATGTAAATTTTGGAGTAAGAGAAATTAATTAAATAGTTTAATTTATCCCAAAGCAAATGAATAGACATCCAGTTGGGTGATAGTGAGAACTGCAACTATCACAATTTAAAAATCTGTTAATTATATAATTGTCTAGGGTTTCTCCCCCTTTAAATATTTCAAGTTCCATGAGAATAGAGACCATATTTCTCTTCCTAATTGTTGCTTTTTCAGGGCCTAGGGCAAAACCTGTTCTACACATAGGCAGAGATAGAGATAAATCAGATACATACATTATCATATGTGTGTGTGTGTTTCAGTGAAGGGTAGGAAAAGGGAAGGAGTAAAATTAGTTGCATCTTGAGGCAAGTTAGGACCAGGAGACATAATCACCTTTTTTCTAATTAGCTACATGAAGTCCTTACGGAAAAATATAAGACTTCAAAAGCAATATAAATTAAGTAAAGGATTCTAGCAAATAGGAAAAAGAAATTGAAAAGTATAGTATATTAACACACGTACATATATGTATAGGAATAATATATGTTGTCACTTATTCACTTAGGTAATAAAAAATTTTAATCATGTTCCTTCTAAAGTGATCTGTTTATAATTTTGAAAATAGTCTTGTGTATATATGTACACTATATATATTTTTCTCCTTTGTGTATTTCATACACCATCCAGTTGTGGGTGTACACGTGTGCGTGATGTATGCATCAGTAACATTTTTCATCATTATGCAATCAATATTCCACATTTAATATGGAATCAGGTATTCCATGAAGTGTAGCATTGGGGGCTATATAGAAGCACTCAAGAAAGTTTTCGTTGTTATTGCTGTCGATTATGATGACGGTGATATTTGCATGTGCTGATTAAAAACCAATCCTACTCCTAGTACATTCACTGTTCTCATCAGGATACAAAAGCCTTAAAATAAGTACACAGGGTCATGTTGCAAACTGTTTGGCATGATTATATCAACTGTGAACTCTGTGCCAGTCTTGCATTTGAATCTACTTCTACAGTGGTTGCTATGGTAAGTAATTGTGAAGATTCTTTTCCATATTAAATGAAAAGGAAGTTAAATAATGTGAAGAAGTACATAAAATGGTTATAGAGATCAAAGCTAATGTTAAAGTTGTGGGGCATAAAAATAGAGCTTGAATAGGGACTGATTCACTAGATTATTTTAACCCAGAGGCTTTCCTCCAGTTTACAAAGGAATCAGCACCATGCTTAGGCCCACTGTTTAAATAAAATATACTGGCGGCCTGAAGGGAGAAAAGACTCACAAATCACAGACACTCTTTCAAAGCATCAAAAGAGTCTGTCTCACTAACACAACATAGGGTAAGAGAAACTGTAACTACAGAGGACTGAAGTGCCAGGACCACAATATAACTGTTTTCAGGAATCATTTCTAGATATAACTCAGATTCTGAAACTTCCCTCAAATAACAGGTATCACCTTCAATAGTCTTTTTAAGATGGATTTCAATGCTCATTTACTAGCCACTATAAACCAGTGTGGAACATCCAGATTACAACTGTCAAAATCTGTTTTAGTTGTGTGCTTGTCACCTATTATTTAGATGTGGGGCAAGGCCATCTTCTAGAATGGAAAAGGCTTTCTGTTATTAGTGGCCAATAAAAATAGGTGTAGAGAAATGAATGACAAAAAGAATGTTCAGCAGATGGTATAGGGCATGTGAAACAGGGATAATTTTAATTATGCAGACAGAAAGAAAACATCCAAAATCTTACCTTTAAATCTGAATCTCATCAATATCTCTTTTACTTCTTATATGTCGTGTTTCATGTATTATCAACAGGTCCAGACTTATTTATTTGAATAATAATTATCTGGTATCTCAAGATAACACATTCAGTGCCTATAGATGCTGGACAGGTAAAATAAATGTGATTTAAATCCAGAATCAGAAAACAGGGAGTGTGGTGCTTATGGTAAACTGGAGCGTGTGGAGCCAACCTAAAGACGTTCATATTTAATTTATTTTGAAACAATTTGCTGGCAAAAGAAGCACATTTAATTTGACTTCTACAGGCTATAAGTTTTGATAGTTTTCATAAATCTTTTGGTTAAGATGAGCCACACTGAGCCTCTCACCCTCCCTTCTTTTCCCTCCCTTCCTCCCTCTTTCCTTTCCTCCCTCACCCCCCACCTCCTCACTTCCTTCCTTCCATCTTCTCTCTTTTGAAAAACTTCCTTCCTGAAGACATCCTGCATGCTCATCTTCTGTTGACTATTCAGTCATTTTAGGGGGAAATGCCTTGCCCTTGAGATGAGGGCATGTGCCTGACTAGCCATGACAGTAACTAGGTAAACATAGTCATTTAATTTAGGGTGAAGTATTCCAGGGTCCACTGTTGTCATTAACCTAATTTACATTCTCAAATCTAGCTTCATAAGTAACAGAAGAAATGTTTTGATTTGTTTCCTGGATGTATACATTGATCATTTAATTGGGTCCAAATTATGAAGTAGATGAGAAAGAATATCAATTCCTTCAAACCTCAGTAATTATTCTTAAGGTTTTTACCACATATTTTCTTTTTCTAATTTTAACAATGTTCAAAATTACACATTATGTCCAATTTTTTAGGAAAAAAGACAAATATTGTAGCAGTCTACACATTAAAATTTTTTCCTTTTAATACTCAATGTTATTTCTATATATTGCTATATAAATATATATAGCAATATATAAATATATTGTCATGTATAAATATGTATTGCTACAATTGTAATTTCACTATTTTTTTCTTATTTTTACTTTATTCTTTTTTTTAATTTTTATTTTATATTGGAGTATAGTTGATTAATAATGTTGTGTTAGTTTTAGGTATACAGCAAAGCGATTTATTTATACATGTACATGTATGTATTCTTTTTCAAATTCTTTCCCATTTAGGTTTTTACAGAGTATTGAGCAGAGTTCCCTGTGCTATACAGTAGGTCCTTGTTGGTTATCTGTTTTAAATACAGCAGTGTGTACACGTCAATACCATTCTCCTGCTATATCCCTCCTCCCCCTTCCCCCTCCCCCAGTAACCATAAGTTTGTCTTCTAAGTCTGTGAGTCTATTTCTGTTTTGTAAATAAGCTCATTTGTATCATTTATTTTAGATTCCCCGTATAAGCCATATCATATGATATTTGTCTTTCTCTGTCTAACTTACTTCACTTACTATGATAATCTCCAGGTCCACCCATGTTGCCATAAATGGCATTATTTCATTCATTTTAATGGCTGAGTAATATTCCGTTGTACATATGTACCACATCTTCTTTATCCATTCATCTGTCAATGGAAATTTAGGGTGCTTCCATGTCTTGGCTATTTTAAATAGTGCTGCAGTGAACATTGGGATATATGTATCCTTTCAAACCATGTTTTTCTCCAGATATATGTCCAGGAGTGAGATTGATGAATCATATGGTAACTTTATTTTTAATTTCTTAAGGAGCCTCCATACTATTCTCCATAGAGGCTGTACCAATTTACATTCCCACCAACAGTGTAGGAGGTTTCTTTTTTCTCTACATCCTCTCCAGCATTTATTGTTTGTAGACTTTTTGATGGTGGCCATTCTGACTGGTGTGAGGTGATATCTCATTGCAGTTTTGATGTGCATTTCTTAATAATTAGCAATGTTGAGCATTTTTTCATGTGCTTCTTGGCTACCTGTATGTTTTCTTTGGAGAAACATCAATTTAGATCTGCCTAATTTATTGAAGAATATGTTAAATACAGTTAAATGGACAGATAACAAATATGCAGTTTGATGGGTTTTGACAAATGTATTCCTCTTTATAACACACTATCTAATCAATATATAAAACATTTCCATCATCTCAGATAATTCCTTTGTTCACATTTTCAATCAATCCTCTTTTCAACCCCCAATTCAACCACTGTCAGGATTTCTACCATGATAAAGTTAGCTTGATCTTGACTTTCAAATAATTCATTCATATAAAATATATATTTTTGTTGTCTGGCTTCTTTTACTCAACATGATGTTTTGAGATTTATTCATGTTGAGAGGATAAGTAGGCTGTTCTTTTAGCTGATGATTATTGCATTCTATGAATATACCAAAATTTGCTTATCCATTCTGCTCTTGGTGGACATTTGGGTTGCTTTTAGTTGTGTGACTATTATGAACCATGTTGTTATACAAAATATTGTAGAGGCCTTTTGTGTACATAAATTTTCACTTTTCTTGTAAAAATACTAGGAATGGACTTGTCAGTTGGTAAATGCTAATTTTTAAAAATATGGGATTCTGCTATTTTACACTGTCTCCTACAATATATTAGGTTTCCAGTTGCTCCACATCCTTGCCAACATACATCTTTTTGTCAACATTGTAAGTTTTATAATATTAGCCCTTTTGTGAGTGTGAAATGGTACCGAATTTTGGGTTTAATTTACATTTTTCTGATCACTAGTAATATTGCATACTTTTTCATGATCTTAGCAGTCTTATATCTTCTCTTGTAATGCAACAGAACAAGTCTTTTGCCCATTTTTTAGATTTGCCCTATTATTATAATTATTATTCTGTTATGGGAATTTATTATATATTCTAGATACAGTTTGTCTGATATATGTATTACTTATATGTTCTGAGTTCAGTTTTTGAATGCTGTTTTTGATGAGCAGAAGTTTTCATTTTATATGATTACTGGTATTCTGTTTGTGTATCTTGAATAAGAAAATGTTGCCTATATCAAGGCCGTGAAAATATTCTCACATGATTCCCATTAGAAACTTTATATATCACCTCCTCTTTTTAGGTCTAGAATACTACTTGAATAAATTTTTATGTTTGATGTGACATATAGGTTGAGGTTTATTTCTCTTTCCACACAGCTATTTAAATATTTTCGCAGCATTTCTTCGAAAGACTATTACTCCCAATGAATAGTTTTAGCATTTGCAGAGAATCGGCCATATGATTATTTCTGATCTTTCTCTGATGTCCTCATAATTGACTTTTCTATCCTTACATTGATCCAAACTACATTAATCGTTTTACAGAAAACCTTGCAAGGAAGTCAGATAAGTCTTCTAACCTTATTCTTTTCTAAGCTAGTTTTAGGTACTCTTGGTCCTTTGCATGTCATGACAATAGTTTTAAATTAACTTTATTGCTACAGGAAAAAAGAGTGCCAGTAGAAAACTGTAAGGAAGATAAAGTACATTTATAATACTGAATTGTATTTACCAATACCATCAATTTATGTCATCTGTTTACAAGGTGAATCATTTGTCAGTGCCTACAACCATATTGTCTTATATGATACAAAACACTGTAGATGTTATACGTATTACTAACACTTGATATCAAAAATGAAAAGATGTGAAACAGAAATTCATATTTAATTACAGGTATAACAGTTCATGCATTGATAATGAAGAAGCAGCAGTGTGATTGCTTTACAGTAGCCTAGCCTATACACTAATGAATGAATCAGTATAAAATTTTTATGGCATACAGTACTACAGTCATATTCATAATAGAGTATTAGAAATATTGTTTACAGTAAAAAACCAAAAACACCTGTGATGATAGGCTGATACAGTTTCTTCAATTGAGAGAGAGAGAGAGAGGGAGAGAGAGAAGGAGTATAGGAGGGAGAGGGAGGTGGGGAGGGAAGGTGGGTAGAGGGAGAGAAGCTAGAGGGTACTGTTTGGTAATGTAATTCTTTGAAAGCAAAGTTGTAAAACAGAAAGAAAACGAACACATTATTAATTTTAAATATCACTCACCTTATGCCTATATAAGGATAAATTAGTATCTACATATATTTTATGTAATCATGGCATACCTTTTTCTTAATTTTTTGGATATTTCTAGCTGATGTAGTTTGTCTATGAGTTTTTTTCAAATTGTTCTCAAGCTCCAAAATTTTTTCAATATATTTATTTAAAAATATTAATGTGTAAGTGAACCTCCTCAGTTCAAACCCATGTTATTCAAGGGTCAACTGCCCTTATTTTTTTATATTGGACTTGTATTTTGCAACCTTGTTAAATTTAAGTATTAGTTTTAATGTTTGTGTGTTAGATATTTTTGAATTTTCTATGTACACACTCATATTGTCTGCACATAAATACAGGTTACCTCTTTTTGTTCAATATTTGTGCTTCTGATTACTTTTACTTGTATTTTTAGGCTGTTTGGAACTTTGCACTTCAACAGTATATGGAGTGTAAGTGGTGAGAGAGGACATTCTTCCCTTTCTCTTGATCTTAAAGGAAATGCTCCAATAATTCATCGTGAAGAATGATGTGAGTCATTATTTATTTTTTGTTTTGTCTGCTTTTATAGATGCCCTTTCTTCTGCCAGCCTTCAGTAGGTGTTCTGTAGGAGTTGTTCCACGTGTAGATGTATTTCTGGTGTATCCGTGGGGAGGAGGGCGATCTCCGCGTCTTACTCTTCCGCCATCTTCAAGGTCCCCCGATGCCCTTTCTTAAATTGAGAAAGTTCAAATCCTACTCACTGAGAAATTTCTTTATGAATGTGTATTGATTTTGCTAGGTGATTTTCCTGCATTTAGTAAATAATCACTTAATGTTCCTTCAATGATTAAATAAAGATTCCTGGGATAAAACACACTTGATCAGGATATATTAAGAACTTTGAATATTGCTGTATTTTACTTGCAAATTTTACATAATAATTTTTAGTCTATGTTTATGAGAATATTGGTCTTTAATTTTTCTTACCTTGAATTATTCTTCTGGGGTCTTTGTACCCTTCTGGCCACTTAAAATGAGTTGAAAAGTATTTATTGCTCCTTTATTTTCTGGAAATATTTCTTTAAGCCTGACAGTATTTCCCTCCTTAATGCTTGAGAGAATCTACAAGTAAAATTATATGCCTAGAGTTATATTTTGAGGAAGACTTTAAATTACAACTCTAATTTCTTTTACAGATCCAGAGTTATTCAGATCTGCTTCTTGAAACAAGTTTGGTAAGCTACTTTTCAAGGAATTTTCCATTTTATCTGTGTGTTCAAATTTATTGGTATTATGCATTAAGCTGTTTGGAATATTCTCTTACTGTCCTTTTCATGCGCCTAGGATCTGTAAGATGTTCTAGCTTCTTTACTAATGTTGATGGTTTATATTTTCTCTTTTTTTTTCTCTTGGTCTTGCTAAGGTTTTATTAATTTTATAAAAATTTCAAACAAATAATTTAAGTTTAGTAAACTTTTCTATTGCTTTTGAATTATCTATTTTATTAGCTTCTGCTCTTACATTTATTATATTCTTTCTATCCACATTGGGTTTATTTAGTCTGTATTTGGGGACTCTCAAAGTGAATGATTAAATCAGCAATTTAAATTTTTTTCTTTTCTAATATAGACATTTTAATGCTTAAAATTTCCTCTAAGTAATGCTTTAGCTACATTCCAAAAAATTTTACTATTTTTTTCATTTTTATTCAGTTCAAAATATTTTCTGACTACTTGCCATTCATACTTTAATACATGGGCTATGTAGAAGTGGGCTGATTCACTTCTAAAGAATGAATATTCTGTTTATTTTTGATATTGATTTTTAATCTAACTTTGTTGTCAAAGAAAATACTTCATATGATTTCAATTATTTGAAAATTTATCGAGCTTGTTTAAGGGTGTATTTTGGAAAATGTTTCACTTCTACTTGAAAAGAGTGTATGTTCTGCAGTTGTTGGATGTAGTGAGCTACAAATGTCAAGTTAATTTGGTTGAAAAAGTTAATTTTGGTTGAAAAGTATTCATTCTATTGCATACTGAGAATGGAGTGTCACAATCTCTAGCTATATTGTGGATTTGCGTTTCTCCCTCTAGTTATTTTTTTTTCCTTATGTGATTTGAAGTTCTGTTATTGGAGCATACACATATAGGATTATTATTTCTTCTTAAGCAGTTAACTGTTTTGCTATTAAAACTGCCCTCTTTATCTCTGACAATACTTCTTATCTTGAAGAATATTCTGTCTTAATGGAGCCAGCATAGGTTTTCTTATGATTAGCTTTTGCATGATATACCATTATTTGCCCATCCTTATACTTTTAAACTGCCTTTAATTATATATTTAAAGTTCTCCTCTTAAAAAGAGTATATGGTTGAGTCCTACTGTGTTCAATAGTTGGTTCAACTATTACTTCCTTTTTAGCTTTTCTGAATATCACCAGAAAGATTAGTTTGCTCATTTTTAGATATACCTCTTCTATAGTCTTGAAACATTGAATTTTAATTATTTATTTTATTTCTCTTCCCACTAGACTATTATCTCCTTAAAAGTAGAGAGTGCATCCCTAACTCTTTTGTATTACTAGTGTTTGACATAACATTTGAAAAATACAGGTTCTCCAGTATTGTATGTTGAATAAATGAGTGGTGATCCATGTAGATCATGGAATTATAAAATATATAATTAGGGAAAAAGGAAGAATATTATCTAATCCTTAAGATATTAAGTCAGTATACTCTAGTCATCCTATGAGCACACTTTAAACCCCATTTACTGTTCAATTAAGAGAAAAACAGCTATCACATAGTTTAAGAGTACTCTTTAAGAACTGCATAAAAAATCTTTATCCCATAGCTATTGACACTGAGCTCAGTATGAAACTGTTATAATTTAATGGAATCTGATTATTTAATTTGATCTGGAAGGCTTTATTTTACCCAACTTATACATTATAAAGATCATAAGTAAATGGGATGTCTTAAGCATAACCAATACCTGAAGCAAAAGTTAGCAGAATATAGGATGATATAGATGGATTCAACAAAGCATAGCAGCGTGGCGTCTAGTCAGTGATAAAATAAACATCTTCACATGCTAAATAATGTCTCCAAAACATTCAATAACAATACATATAAATAATTTGCCAACAACTGTGGTCATAAATGAACAAAAAAACCACGATATTTTTCTGTAGTTCTTATGATTTTGAAATAGAAGACATGATATTTGAAATTGATCAAATACTGGTGATGTTGAAATATTTTTTAAACGTTTGAAGATTTCTAACATAACAGATTATATTTCTTCTGAATTGTTACAAATTGAAAAAAACCATGAATAATAAATAAATAGCAATTAAATAAGTAAATTTATTTAATTAAATTAAATAAATAGCAATTAAATAAGGTAAAATTTGAGGTCAGTATTAGAATGAAATTTATATCATCTAGAACTGCCTAATAATGGAATGAAAGCTGCCTGCTATGGAGAAATTTCTATCAATAGGGAGAGGCCAACAATAACTCTAATTCACTTACAGTCCTAGAAGGGATTGTTTTTTTTTAACCATG
Source organism: Neophocaena asiaeorientalis asiaeorientalis (assembly GCF_003031525.2). Lineage (NCBI taxonomy): Eukaryota > Metazoa > Chordata > Mammalia > Artiodactyla > Phocoenidae > Neophocaena > Neophocaena asiaeorientalis. The sequence continues at coordinate 12,919,255 of NW_020173108.1, read as the reverse complement.
TAACCATTTCTTAGGAAATGACCATGGGACCTCAAATATATTAAACACATAAGGGTCGTGCTGATTGAAGGGGCAGGGGTAGGGGAGCCGCAAGACCTGGCCTTTCTGTGTTCCTTACAGCTGGAATCAAGTTAAGGAAGACTTAGGTGTCTGCTGTATGCTTTTTTTTTTTAAAAAATTATTTTATATTGGAGTACAGTTGGTTAACAATGTTGTGTTAGTTTCAGGTATACATAGCAAAGTGACTTAGTTATACATATACATGTATCTATTCTTTTTCAAATTGTTTCCTATTTAGGTTATTACAGAGTATTGAGCAGAGTTCCCTGTGCTATACGGCAGGTCCTTGTTGGTTACCTATTTTAAATATAGCAATGTGTACATGTCAATCCCAAACTCCCAATCTATCCCTCCTTCCCCCCCACCCCGGTAACCATAAGTTTGTTCTCTAAGTCTGTGAGTCTGTTTCTATTTTGTAAATAAGTTTGTTTGTATCATTTTTTTTTATGTTCCGCATATAAACAATATCATATATTTGTCTTTCTCTCTCTGACTTACTTCACTTAGTATGATAATCTCCACGTCCATCCATGTTGCTGCAAATGGCATTATTGCATTCTTTTTAATGGTTGAGTAATATTCTACTGTATACAGGTACCATATCTTCTCTATCCATTCATCTGTCAATCGATATTTAGGTTGCTTCCATGTCTTGCCTATTGTAAACAGTGCTGCAATGAACACTGGGGTGCACGTATCCTCTCGAACCATGTTTTTCTACAGATATATGACCATGAGTGAGATTGCTGGATCATATGGTAGCTTTATTTTTAATTTCTTAAGGAACCTCCATACTGTTCTCCATAGTGGCTGTACCAATTTACATTCCCACCAATAGTGTAGGAGGGTTCCCTTTTCTCTACACCCTCTTCTACATTTACTGTTTGTAGACATTTTTTTCTTTTTTTTTTGCGGTACGCAGGCCTCACTGTTGTGGCCTCTCCCGTTGCGGAGCTCAGGCCCCGGACGCACAGGCTCAGTGGCCATAGCTCACGGACCTAGCCGCTCCGCGGCATGTGGGATCTTCCCAGACCAGGGCACGAACCCGTGCCCCCTGCATCGGCAGGCGGCCTCTCAACCACTGCGCCACCAGGGAAGCCCTGTAGACTTTTTGATGGTGGCCATTCTGACTGATGTGAGGTGATATCTCATTGTAGTTTTGATTTGTATGTCTGAATAATTGGTGATGTTGGACATATTTTCATATTCCGCGGCATGTGGGATCTTCCCAGACCGGGGCACGAACCCGTGTCCCCTGCATCGGCAGGCAGTCTCTCAACCACTGCACCAATAGGGAAGCCCTGTATGTCTTCTTTATTTGAAATGTGAACTCTTTAAGTCATCTTACCTCTTTTCCAAAACTTTCATCCTATATTCAAAAGATTTTACTTTTTTAAGGAATATGTAAATTTCTCCTCCAAAATTTTAAATTGTACTGACAAAAAATTCACAAAATTTAGTACCTCATTTAAAAAATACCACATAATTAGGTCTTTGCAGCCCTCACTCATATCCACGTATTTTCTATCTGACCACAACTGGATTCCTTGAGCATCTACATGCATGCTAACAAACACTTCAGACACATGCTCTTTGTGATATCTAACTACTTGAAGTGGCAAAAGTGTCTTTTTCACTTCTCAGATTAGTACAAAACCCAGGAGATAATGGCCATAACTGTCATTCTTTGTAGCTACATTTCACCTTCAAGTTGTAAATTTTAAGAATGTGAGTTTAGTATCAGTGTCATTGAGAAAACTGCTGCCTGCTTTGGACCGTAAATCATTTCAGCATGTTTAAAGTCAACATGACCTTAGTATGAAATGCCAAAACTTGAAGTATTACAATATTTAGTTATTATAAAATGCTCCACAAATAGACTCAATAGAATGTTTACCAAAAACAAAATAAAACAAAAAGGACTAAATATTTATGTATGCTCAGCAGCAGACCCTGTTCCTTTCAATAGAATTTAACATTCTAGGAAGGCAGCCATATATTCTTTCAAATAAAAATTAACACTGAAATTGAAATAATACATTTTTTCAGTTAACTAAAATGTCTACACATATCACTTATTCCTATGCTTTACAGATTATCAAAGAAATTGATGTAATTCCCCTCATTCTCAGAAGTTTACCATCAAATTCCATTGAAAAAATAAAACAAGAAAAATGCATCACTGATGTTAGTGACAATTTGAAGGTCATAATAATCTCTGAAGGTCAATTTGTTGAACCACAGTTCAGTGCTTTTGCTGTATGTTGGGATAAACTGAGTGTTTTGCTGCAGCCCATTTCAATCAGGAGTTAACATGTATATAATCAAGAAATACTTCACAAACTTCTAAGTTCCACTTTCCTAATCCAAAGTTATGATAGGGTGCAGCCAACCATGGTGATTCAACTTGGAACAAGTTATTATCAGATAGAAAACATGATGGTTGGCTGAAAGGTGCTGTAACTTTTAAAGGCATCAAATGTTTTACCAAATACAATATGCACTTTTCCATTTGTCTGTTTTCTCAAAATAGATCATTCATGCTGTACAGTTGAGACTCTCATGTCAAAGGCATCTGAACAAACTAAGAAAATAAGAGAACAAATCTTTCCCAAATTTTGTATCACTCCCATATAATTAGCTATGTATTAGATTTTGCTTTCTTCCATTTTGTTATTTTTTTATCTCCCTCTGGAAACAGTCTACAGATCTCTCTGACTGAGAAGAAGGCAGTATTAGGCTGCCTGCCTGGCCTTTCTGCCTCAGAAAATCCAGGGCTGATTTATGAACAATGAATCTAATGCAGTCTGGCAGAGAATTGGGATCACAAAATTAAAGATTTTTTTAAAAAGATTAGGAGTTAACACAGTGTTGATGTTGGGTTCTTGTATTTGCATATTAAAAGAGGGCCTGTATTTTGTATTCCTTAGAGAAGGGTGAACTTTTTATAATTACTTACACTTATAAAAAAAGAACTCAGTGGGCTCATCGGTCCCCCCAAGTCTTTTTAGTTTATTCTTAGAGTTCAGATGGCATTTCTGCTATAAAACAGCCAGCCTGAATAAACTTCAAGAGTATTCTGGGTATTAACATGCAAATGAGAGACTGGAGCATAACTCTCTGTTCTGCTGTGGTAATTCTTCCCAGACTGTTTTCTAAAAAGGCTGTCTGTGAGGGACTAAAGCATCCGAAACTGAGGTTGATTGCTAAGACTCTGAGGTTATAAAGTTCTATACAAATGTAAGTTCTAAACTTTAAAAGTCTTCAATTTATCTTACTCTTTGTATAGACTATTGAAAATAATCTGATGTTCAGAGAGCATTAAATGACACATAGATCAAGGCAGGGACACCCTGAAGCAAGAAATTAGACCTCTGCTACAAAATAGGCTACAAATTACCCTTAGGTGTCTGGTATTATACTTGAAGGAAATAATTGATAATTGACTACCACCAAGACTTTCTGAGACATGTTATAGGGGAGAAGAACAAATGTCATAGCAAGGACTATTCTTTCCATTCATTAGTGAATTCAGCAGTTTTTTCAAATATCCAGGACTTTTCTTTGCTGAGGTACTTTAAAAGGTATACTATGACCATTTAGCAATATGATAAGATATTTAAAATGAAGTCCTCTAACAAGTCACTTGCTTTACTATGTAATTGAATTTACTGTGAATTTTAAAGGGCTTGTGTGCATTTTCTCCCATGACACCAATTCCTAGTCATTTTATTTAATTATTCCTTTCATTATTTCTGGAAGTGATTATATGTAATCTCTACCAGTCCCTGCTATTTTAGTTTCCAGTTTCGAGCACAGAGAGGGAAAATATATATTCTTGCTTGGCAATAACGATTCCCATTTATTTCTAAACTCGATTTGCCCCTAAGATTCCAACATCACTAAGGGCTAAGAATAACGAAGGGCAGAAAAAAAAGAAGAAGAAGAAGAGGGAAAGGAAGATAAAGAGGAGGATGAAAAGAAGTAGGATCGGTGTTGAAAGAGGCAGTGTTAAGGAAGAAAACTGGAAAAATTAATCTCCTTGTTGTGTTAATGTCCCTTTTTAATTATTGTCATAATGCTATTCCCAAAGCAACACTTTTCTTATACTACTCCTCTGCCATATTTCAGTGCACTCAATACACTGGTCCTAATCTATGTATTCAGGCATTTACCACTATAATTCCATATTAATAATTTGGTGTAGTAAGGCAGCCTTTATTTTTTCTTTCCTCCTTTCTTCCTCTCTCCTTTAAAAGAAAGAAAAAGTTACTTTCTTCCAATAGGGTAGAATTAAAAGAAAGAAGTACTGGGACTTCTCTGGTGGTGCAGTGGTTAAGAATCCACCTGCCAATGCAGGGGACATGGGTTCGAGCCCTGGTATGGGAAGATCCCACATGCCGCGGAGCAACTAAGCCCGTGTGCCACAACTACTGAGCTTGCGCTCTAGAGCCCCCGAGCTACAACTACTGAAGCCCGTGTGCCACAACTGCTGAAGCCAGCACACCTAGAGCCCATGCTGCACAACAAGAGAAGCCACCGCAGTGAGAAGCCCGCGCACCACAACAAAGAGTAGCTCCCGCTCACCGCAACTAGAGAAAGCCCGCGCACAGCAACAAAGACCCAGTACAGCCAAAAATAAATAAATTAAGAAAATAAAGAAAAAATAAAGAAAGAACCATGACTGGGGTAGAGAGTAACTCAAAGATGAGTAAGCTCATGGCTATTCTCAAAGCTTATAGATTTCTAGAAACTAAATTATAAATGTAGGGAGTCAACTTTTGAAAGGTAGACATTGATTAAATTACAAGAGAGACACAAGATGTTGAGTTGGTTAAAAGAAAGCCAGTTAACTTCTATAAATTACAGAGGAAATAATTAGGATGGTCATGTTTAACATAAAGCCAAGGTTCTGCTCATGCTAGACATGAAGTGAAGAGTTCTTCCCGAATCCTGGTAGATGATGATTAATGTCCTGGTGCTTTTTTTGTTGTTGTTGAAAAAAATCACATTGTAACTTTAAATGTTTAGAGAAGTCTTATCAGAAGTGGCAGCCTTTTAGATACAGAAGGACAGTACAACTTATCATCTGAACTGGGACACTTTTGAGAGTAAAAAGGAACACCACTGACAGTGGGACTGCCTCCATATTGTCACCCTGTTTAGATAGCCAATATCATTTTTGTGTATTTGAAATCAGTTTATATCAACTGATATCAATCTGAAGAAAGAAAAAACACGTAGCTAAATGTATACTGAGAATCAGTTGTTAAACATAAAATATCCATTAAGTGTAAACTAAGAAGGTGCCAAAAGAGGTATTTAGTTAAAATAAGCTTAACCCTATTATTATCAAAGCAGAAACAAAAAAAAAAAAAAGTGAAAAAATAAAGTACATGCCATAAAGATAAATACAGTTTTTTTCTGAGAAATTTTTTATAGTATATGTAAAACTTACAGAATCCTAATTTACCACTTATAGGCTATTTATTTTAACTAGGGTGGAAATGTATTCCCAAAGTACCTTAGATTTTAGATCCAAGCATATAGTCATTTGTTGTATTATTGGAAAAATATACTATAAGGACCTTACATTTTCATTGCAACACACTAATTCTCTGCACAGTTATGATTGCAAATTCCATATAATAAAAATGTAGGGCTTCCCTGGTGGCACAGTGGTTGGGAGTCTGCCTGCCAATGCAGGGGACATGGGTTTGTGCCCCAGTGCGGGGGGGATCCCATGTTCTGCGGAGTGGCTGGGCCCGTGAGCCATGGCTGCTAGGCCTGCACGTCCGGAGCCTGTGCTCCGCAATAGGAGAGGCTGCGGTGGTAAGGGGCCCGCGTACCGCAAAAAAAAAAGTAGATTGTTTTGTCAAAAAATCATTTTACTTTCAAGGAAATTTAAAGCAAATAGGTACTCAAGGTAAATGTCTTCAAAGAAGGAAGTATTTATATTCAATTTTCCCCCCATAATGGTATATTACCAATTAATCATAATCTTGAGATATTCTTAGAACACAGAATCTGAATGAAATTCACATAAAATGAAAGCAATCATAATATTATTGCCCTTTGCATGTTGAAACATATATTTTTTTAGAAACTTAAAAAACTTGATTAAATTTGTGACTCTTTTCCCTATGCAAAAAGAAAATTGAAAATTTCTAGTAACTATTTAATAAATAAATCGGGCTCATACACAAATATGAATATATGGCATTTCCCAAACTTTACTGCTAATTGGAATTATTGTTGCTTATTTCCCACCCTAAAACCATATAATTTCAATGATGTGGCATATAACCTGGGCATCAGGAATTTTAAAACTACCCAGGTTATTAAAATATATAACAAAGATGAAGAACCAGTGCACTATATAATTAAAAGTAAATCTTCTATATCCTGTTCCATCTGTCCATTTAGTTAAATATTCAAAAACCATGTTTTGGAACAAATATCAGGGCTTGAATTTTGTCCACTGACTTACTTTCTCTTTGTGTACTAAATCTGACATTTAGAGATCCAGTCTTATATATTCTTGCCTCTTTGTCTTGCATTTCTTTTTTCTTCTTCCTTTTTTATCTTGACTATAATTTTAACCTATGGTGATGGATATTTAGATTTCTAATCTCTAATCCTGACATTCACTTTGACATGCCAAATATTATCTGCAAACACAGATTCTTTAATTAACCAACCAATTTGCTTGTCATTGTTTTATATCTATCATCATTGTACTTCTCAACTCTTTTTCACTTTCTACTTCATGAAATTTCCATTAAAATCATGGCCTTCAATCTATCTGAGGACTTACAGATAAAAACTGCAATATTGCTTTTGATAAAATTTTTAGCTTCATTTCTTCTGTTATTCTCAAACTTAATGGTTTTATATGAAAACACAGAAACAATTTCATACATGTTAGATACGTACTTCTATTGAGAAATTTCCTTAGAACCTACTGAATACAAGTATAGATAGCGTTAGTCAAAATGATCAAGCGTTTCAGTAATCAAGAATATTTTTCTTTTTACCAATGCATTTTTGCTCCAAAATATCTCTATCTTCAACTATTAACTTGAAATTTTAATAAGAAGAAGCTACTCTTGCTTCCTTCTACTGCAGGACAAGTAGAGCAGAGTGTCAATACAAGAAAAGCAGTGGAGGCCTGTATAAAACCAGGTACTAAAGTGAGACTCCCTTGAGGGAGAAACTGGTTATATGCAAGTTCCATGTAAATGAGACCTTATTTTAGAGATATTAACTTAGGCCACTGTATTTTACATTTCTGAAAAAGCAGAAATAAACTGTTGCCCAGACTAACATTAGTATAGAAAGTTTTCTCTCCCTAACGATGCACTGAAATTACATAGAATCAAATGCAGCTCTTGTACTGCAAAGGATATGAATTCAGTAATGGGTGGGATTGTGTATAAGGAAAGCATAAAATTATTAGCAAAACTATGAGCTCAATTTACTCACTTTCTTATTATATATCTTGGAACCAACTCATGCAACACAGAAAATAAAGCAAAAGACAAATTGCTAGGTAATTTAGAGGGAGCAAATTAAAGTGTAATGGCAACTGCATAAATTTACTTATTGTATTGGTAAGTTTTCCACTGCATTATATTACCATTTGTAATATAACAATCCCCTTAAAACTTTACCTAAACATGTTACGATGCTCTGAAATATATTTTAACTTATCTTCAAAAGATATTTTATTTCTGAGTTTTAAAAATAAAATGAAGTAGATACCACTCCTCGCTGGTCTTCCTAAGTTTAAACTTCTCTTCTATTAAAGGTTAAAAATAATTTTAAATAACAAAGCTGCACCAAATAATTCATCTTTTGAACATACCAAGGTTCTTTAAAACTAAATTGCTTTTAGTAATATTTTCAATTACAAATTAACTTTGATTTGTTGCTGTTCTTGTCTATAGCATTTGACTGGAATGAATAACTGGTCTATAAATTTTAGTCTCAAATCTACATCTGGCAATTCATTAGGAATCATCTTTAAGACATTCAAGAAAACATGAAAAGAAACAAAAATAATTCTTCCATGAAAAGCACTCTTAATTTCAAAGGCAAAATTCAGAAACAAATGATCTTTTGCATATTTTCATTTTAACAAAAAAGTGATTAAAATAAAAATATTTTCAAATTTTTGTCCTTTTAGGGCTAAAATAGAGCTCCATTAAAAAAAATAGTGAAGCTAAAGCACTTGGCATGATTAATATTTTAGTCACTTATACCCTTTTGCTATACAAACTGTCATCAGTTGATATTTTCAGTTTCTCATTAAGAAAAAAAAGGCAGAGAAGAAGCAAGAAGAACTACAGTCCTGAAGTCTATGAAACAAAAACCACATTCACTAAAAGATAGACAAAATGAAAAGGCAGAGGACTATGTAGCAGATGAAGGAACAAGGTAAAACCCAGAAAAACAACGAAATGAAGTGGAGATAGGCAACCTTCCAGAAAAAGAATTCAGAATAATGATAGTGAAGATGATCCAAGACCTCAGAAAAAGAATGGAGGCAAAGATAGAAAAGATGCAAGAAATGTTTAACAAAGACCTAGAATAATTAAAGAACAAACAAAAAGAGTTGAACGATACAAGAACTGAAATGAAAAATACACTAGAAGGAATCAAAAGCAAAATAACTGAGGCAGAAGAATGGATAAGTGACCTGGAAGACAGAATGGTGGAAATTACTGCTGTGGAACAGAATAAGGAAAAAAGAATGAAAAGAAATGAAGACAGCCTGTGAGACCACTGGGACAACATTAAACACACCAACATTAGAATTATAGTGGTCCCAGAAGGAGAAAAGAGAGAGAAAGGACCCGAGAAAATATTTGAAGAGATTATAGTTGAAAACTTCCCTAACATGGGAAAGGAAATAGCCACCCAAATCCAGAAGGCACAGAGAGTCCCAGGCAGGATAAATCCAAGGAGAAACACACTGAGATACATAGTAATCAAATTGACAAAAATTAAAGACAAAGAAAAATTATTTAAAGTAGCAAGGGAAAAATGACACATAATATACAAGGGAACTCCCATAAGGTTAACAGCTGATTTCTCAGCAGAAATTCTCCAAGCCAGAAGGGAGTGGCATGATATATTTAAAGTGATGAAAGGTAAGAACCTACAACCAGGATTACTGTACCCGGCAAGGATCTCATTCTGATTTGATGGAGAAATCAAAAGCTTTAGAGACAAGCAAAAGCTAAGAGAATTCAGCACCACCAAACCAGCTCTACAACAAATGCTAAAGGAACTTCTCTAAGTGGGAAACACAAGAGAAGAAAAGGACTTACAAAAACAAACCCAAAACAGTTAAGAAAATGGTAATAGGAACATACATATCAATAATTACCTTAAATGTGAATGGATTAAATGCTCCAACCAAAACACACAGGCTCACTGAATGGATACAAAACCAAGACCCATATATATGCTGCCTACAAGAGACCCACTTCAGACCTAGGGACACATACAGACTGAAAGTGATGGGATGGAAAAAGATATTCCATGCAAATGGAAATCAAAAGAAAGCTGGAGCAGCAATTTTCATATCAGATGAAACAGACTTTAAAATAAAGAATGTTACAAGAGACAAGGAAGTACACTACATAATGATCAAGGGATCAATCCAAGAAGATGATATAACAATTATAAATATATATGCACCCAACATAGAAGCACTTCAATACATAAGGCAAATGCTAACAGCTATAAAAGAGGAAATCAATAGGGATGCAATAATAAAATAAATAAAGTGGAGGACCTTAAGGCCTCACTTACACCAATGGACAGATCATCCAGAGAGAAAATTAATAAGGAAACAAAAGCTTTAAATGACACAATAGACCAGATAGATTTAATTGATAGTTATAGGACACTCCATCAGAAAACAGCAGATTACACTTTCTTCTCAAGTGCACATGGAACATTCTCCAGGATAGATCACATCTTCGTTCACAACCAAGCCTTGGTAAATTTAAGACAATTGAAAACATATCAAGCATCTTTTCCAACCGCAACACTATAAGATTAGAAATCCATTACATGGAAGAAATGTAAAAGACACAAACACATGGAGGCTAATCAATATGTTACTAAATAAACAAGAAATCATTGAAGAAATCAAAGAGGAAAAAAACAAATACCTAGAGACAAATGACAATGAAAACACAATGATCCAAAACCTATGGGATGCAGCAAAAAGAGTTCTAAGAGGGAAGTTTATAGCAATACAATCCTACCTCAAGAAACAAGAAAAATCTCAAAAAACAAATCTAACCTTACACCTAAAGGAACTAGAGAAAGAAGAACAAACAAAACCCAAAGTTAGTAAAAGGAGAGAAATCATAAACATCAGAGCAGAAATAAATGAAATAGAAACAAAGAAAAGAATAGCAAAGATCAATAAAACTAAAAGCTTGTTCTTTGAGAAGATAAACAAAATTGGTAAACCTTTAGCCAGACTCATCAAGGAAAGAAGGGAGAGGACTCAAACCAATAAAATTAGAAATGAAAAAGGAGAAGTTACAATGGACACTGCAGAAATACAAAGCCTCATAAGAGACTACTACAAGTGACTCTATGCAAATAAAATGGACGACCCGGAAGAAATGGACAAATTCTTAGAAAGGTATAACCTTTCCAGACTGAACTAGGAAGAAATAGAAAATGTGAACAGACCAATTACAAGTAATGAAATTGAAACTGTGATTAAAAATCTTCCAACAAGCAAAAGTCCAGGACCAGATGGCTTCACAGGTGAATTCTGTCAAACATTTAGAAAAGAGGTAACACCCATTCTTAAACTCTTCCAGAAAATTGCAGAGGAAGGAACACTCCCAAACTCATTCTACGAGACCACCATCATACTGATACCAAATCAGACAAAGATACTACAAAAAAAAAAAAAAGGAAAATTACAGACCAGTATCACTGATGAATATAGATGCAAGAATCATCAACAAAATACTAGCAAACAGAAACCAACCACACAATAAAAGGATCATACAACATGATCAAATGGGATTTATCCCAGGGATGCAAAGATTGTTTAATATACACAAATCAATTAATGTGGTACACCATATTATCAAATTGAAGAATAAAAGCCATATGATCATCTCAATAGCTGCAGAAATAGCATTTGACAAAAATCAACACTCATTTATGATAAAAACTCTCCATAAAATGGACATAGAGGGAACCTACCTCAACATAATAAAGGCCATATACGACAAACCCACAGCAAACATCATTCTCAATGGTGAAAAACTGAAAGCATTTTCTCTAAGATCAGGAACAAGACAAGGATGTCCACTCTTGCCACTATTATTCAACATAGTTTTGAAAGTCCTAGCCACAGCAATCAGAGAAGAAAAAGAAAAAAAGTAATACAAATCAGAAAAGAAGATGTAAAACTGTCACTGTTTGCAGATGACATCATACTATACACAGAGAATCCTAAAGATGCCACCAGGAAGCTACTAGAGCTAATCAATGAATTTGGTAAAGTAGCAGGATACAAAATTAATGCACAGAAATCTCTTGCATTCCTATACACTAATGATAAAAATATCCGAAAGAGATATTAAGGAAACCCTCCTATTTACCATTACAACAAAAAGAATGAAATACCTAGGAATAAACCTACCTAAGGAGGCAAAAGACCTGTATGCAGAAAACTATAAGACACTGATGAAGGAAATCAAAGGTGACACAAACAAATGGAGAGATATACCATGTTCTTGGATTGGAAGAATCAGTATTGTGAAAATGATGATACTACCCAAAGCGATCTACAGATTCAATGCAATCTCTATCAAATTACCAATAATATTTTTTACAGAGCTAGAACAAAAAATCTTAAAATTTGTATGGAGACACAAAAGACCCTCAATAGTCAAAGCAATCTTGAGGGAAGAAAACAGAGCTGGAGGAATCAGACTCCCTGACTTCAGACTATACTACAAAGCTACAGTAATCAAGACAATATGGTACTGGCACAAAAACAGAAATATAGATCAATGGAACAGGACAGAAAGCCCAGAGATAAACCCACACACCTATGGTCAACTAATCTATGACAAAGGAGGCAAGCATCTACAATGGAGAAAAGACAGTCTCTTCAATAAGTGGTGCTGGGAAAACTGGACAGCTACATGTAAAAGAATGAAATTAGAACACTCCCTAACACCATACACAAAAATAAACTCAAAATGGACTAAAGACCTAAATCTAAACTGGACACTATAATACTCTTAGAGAAAAACATAGGAAGAACACTCTTTGGCATAAATCACAGCAAGATCTTTTTTGACCCACCTCCTAGAATAATGGAAATAAAACCAGAAATAAACAAATGGGATCTAATGAAACTTAAAACCTTTTGCACAGCAAAGGAAACTATAAACAAGATGAAACGACAGCCCTCAGAATGGGAGAAAATATTTGCAAATGCATCAACGGACAAGGATTAATCTCCAAAATACATAAACAGCTCATGCAGCTCAATATTAAAAAAAAAAACACCCAATTAATAAATGGGCAGACTTGAATAGACATTTCTCCAAAGAAGACATACAGATGGCCAAGAGGCACATGAAAAGCTACTCAACATCACTAATTATTAGAGAAATGCAAATTAAAACTACAGTGAGGTATCACCTCACACTGGATAGAATAGGCATCATCAGAAAATCTACAAACAACAAATGCTGGAGAGGGTGTGGATAAAAGGGAACCCTCTTGCAGTGTTGGTGGGAATGTAAATTGATACACCCACTATGGAGAACAGTATGGAGGTTCCTTAAAAAACTAAAAATAGAACTACCACAAGACCCAGCAATCCCACTTATGGGCATATATCCACAGAAAACCATAATTCAAAAAGACACATGCACCACAGTGTTCACTGAAGCACTATTTACAATAGGCAGGTCATAGAAGCAACCTAAATGCCCATCGACAGATGAATGGATAAAGAAGATGTGGTACATATATACAATTGAATATTACTCAGCCATAAAAAGGAACGAAATTGGGTTACTTTTAGAGACCTGGATGGACCTAGAGAGTGTCATACCGAATAAAGTATGTCAGAAAGAGAAAAACAAATATTGTATATTAACGCATATATGTGGAATCTAGAAAAATGGTACAGATGAACTGGTTTGCAAGGCAGAACGAGAGACACAGATGTAGAGAACAAACGTATGGACACCAACGGGGAAAGCAGTGGTGGGGGGTGATGGTGGTGGGATGAATTGGGAGATTGGGATTGACATATACACACTAATATGTTTAAAATAGATAACTAATAATAAACTGCTGTATAAAAATAAAATGAAATTTTTAAAAATCTTAAAAAAAAAGGTGAAATGTAGCTTTGCAGTCTGAGTTGGAATAAAAGTAATTGAATTCTAAATAATATCTTTAGCTTGGAAATGGAAACTTCCATGTGGGTATTTGTTCAGGGAAGCTCATAGGGTTTTGTTTCTCTAGACTTATCTGTGTGATTATCTTCACAGGTTTAGAATCCCTTGAATGTTAACAAGCTAGCTTGTAGAGGACAGTTCATGTGGATATTTGCAGTTGCAATAATACTAAAGTCTACAATATAGGCCTAGCATCCCATATATTGGTGGTAGAAAAGAAAATAAATTTAAGTCAACATCAACAATTTCCATATGCCCATGTTTAATAAATGCATTTTTCTTGCTATCTGAGATACAGAGATTTTCAGGAACTTCTGCTCAACTGTCATGCCCACTCTTCTTCAGTAAATCCTTCCCATGGTTAATTCTTAGGTTTGCCTGTACATGGAAGTATCTTAGTTCTACAACCTTATACCCTAGTAAATAATTTTGTGCCTTAACCTTATATTCTCTTCACTCTCTTACTTATTGCAAATTATAGGTCATTATAAGTCATTGAATATTGAGTTCCTCCATCCTTTTCTTATTACATTGTCTTGAATGGCTTTAGTTTTCTTTCTATAGGTCTTGGATATCAAGATCTCTTAGCTAACCTAATAAGAACTATAAAAAAGTGGTCCTTTTGTTACATTAATACTATAGACCTTTAAGTTTAGAACAGTAAAAACTCTACTTTCTCTGTTCGTATATTTGTGATGCTAAGCTGTAATAAATAAAATTAACCAGCAGGTCAGTTGCTGTCATTATATGTCATGGTCTCCAACCTAGGCAGTGTGAGCCTTCAACCCCACTTGTCAATCCTTTCAAGAGCTGCTTGTCATCCCTTTCTGGTTCTTCAAAAAGATTACTAGACTGGAGTAACTGAAGGACGATTGCCATGAGTTGTCCCTTTTGTATCTTCGGTATATAGGAGTGCTTGGCTTATGCTATATGAATGTACAAACTTTCCAAAATTAATATGTCTTTCCAAGTTTTCATTTCTTCTCCAAGTACTGTCAATCTCAACACAGATAATGTGAGATTTTTCAAGGACAGTTACTAACAGTAATTGTGTACTACTTTTTTTCTGGCAATACCTTAAGTATTTTGGTATTATCCTATTTAATTCTCACTGTATTTCTCAAAAAATAGATCCTATTATTCACTTTTACACTTGAGGAAGATGATGATTAAACTTTTAAGTAATCATTCTTAATTTATATAGCTAGAATGTGGCATGATAACATGTCTCTGACATCAGACATGAGTGTGATAAGAGTTCTAAATCTTAGAGTCCTAAATCTTAATCATGAAAATGTCTCCATCTCCCACACCCTTTATTACAAATTATTTTTCTTATGGCTTGAAAATTTCATTTCAAGTTTAAGATTATCTTGCAACCCTGTTGTAATGAAAAATGTGATTTTTTACATATGGATCATTACTCAATCTTAATTGTGTACATTGTGAAGTGGGGATTGTTTTCCTTTTCTATATAGATAGTTAACTGTTTCAACCCCATTTTTTGACTAGCGCATGTTCCCCCACTAATATACAATGCTAAATCTCACTCTATTAATTAAGCCTTTCATGTTTATATAAATCTGTGTTCTCCATTCTGCTTAATTTATTAATATCTGTATTCTTATATTAACACCCTACCATTGTAATTATTAATCTTTATAATATGTATTTATATGTGGTAGAATGTGTTCCCTGATATTTTTATCCCTCTTCAATGTTTCTTGGCAATTAATTATTCAAAAAGTAATTATTGCATTAAAACTTGTCCAGCTCATGTGGGACATACTGTAGCACTAGGGATGAGGAAGAATATTATTTTTTTCTAAGTTTAGAAACTACAAAAATCTCATGGATTTCAAGATTCAAATTAAACTTTAATCGTCAAAGATTCAAGTTTAATTTATGGTTATTAAATCACAGAATTTTAGTTATGGAAGGTCTTTTAAAGATCATTTGGTTGAACTCATTTCCTTTATCTCAGAATACTGAGACCTGGAGAGGTAAAGTAATTTGCAAAATACCACACATTGAGTGGCAGAGCATGTACTAAAATTATATCTATTAAGTAGGTAAAAGAGAAAAGATTCTATTTCTAATTCTCATAGTATTTAAGCTAGCTTTGATTTTTCCTGATTCCAGAATTTATTAACCAGTCAATGATAAGTCAATGTATAACCACAAAATGACATTGGTTTGCTAATGAAAATAATTCAAAAACATATCATTAAAATAGGTTAATATGTATTTGAATTTTGGTTTTGAATAGTTTAATATGAACTGAACATCATAGAAGGAAAATAGGAATTCCACATCTAGCAAAGGAGGACTGGCTATTTCTAGACCAATGTTTTTTTGTTTGTTTGTTTGTTTTGCGGTACACGGGCCTCTCACTGTTGTGGCCTCTCCCGTTGCGGAGCATAGGCTCCGGACGCGCAGGCTCAGTGACCATGGCTTACGGGCCCAGCTGCTCCGCGGCATGTGGGATCTTCCTGGACCAGGGCACGAACGCATGTCCCCTGCATCGGCAGGCAGACTCTCAACCACTGCGCCACTAGGGAAGCCCTGTTTGTTTTTTGTTGATAGCACAGACCATCAACAAAAAAAGTTAGATTTGAATAAATTTTTAAAAAATCAAACAGAAAAAATGAAGGAGCTAAAATACAGCATGAACTTGAGGGCCTAGTGTACTACAGGGAAGAAAGGTGAGTTAACATTTTTAAGTCACACTTGGCATCTGCCAAGTTCAAGGAAGCAATTGAAAGACTAAAGCCAAGCAGAAAGTGGCTACTCAGGAACTTTAATTAGAGCAGAGTTTCTGACATTCTTAACAGGCCAGGATATAAATTTTCAAATTTATGGCCCTGCATGAAGGAGGAACATTGATCCAAAGCCCAGGATTTCACATGTAATCCCTGAAGTGCTGTACTCTGTAAGGATGAAATTGAATTAGACAGCTCTTCTCAAAGACTGATGTCCAGCTTCAAATCAGCTCAACATCTGATCAAATGAAGGCAAACTGCTCTGCTTGGCCAGAACAAAAGTAAATTCTTCCTAAAGGAAGATACTACTAAAATCATCTCTTCAAGTTTTCATATAAACTGTAGGAGCTCAAATATAAACCACCAAATGTGCAAAAAGAAAACTAATGACTCACAGAATGGATAATAGAGATACTAGAAGTAGACCCACAGGAGATCCAGAGGTGTTATTAGATGTGGATGTGATTAATGATTCAAAAAATTGAAGAATAATATGGAGAATTTTATCAAACAACAGAAAACTATAAAAATAATCCTAAAACAATTATGATAACTGAGTATAAGTAATCAATGTATTATCTTAACAGCAAAACAGGTACAGATAACAAAAGATCAGTTAACTGGAAAACTGAATAAAATATTCAGACTGATACATGGAGAGAAAAAAGGTAGAAATCACTCAGAATTACCAGAGATAAACATAGTACTCAGTGAAAATATCTAACTTTTCTTCAATCAGTGTCCCAGAAGGAGAGAATGAAGCAGAACTGATACTTCAAGAAATAGAGGTGAATAATTTTCCAAAACTGATGCACATAACTCAAACAACAGATTTAAGAAACACTACAATTCCAAGCAGAATGAATTCAAAGGAAACATGATTACCATTGATGGTTAAGTTTCTTAAAATAAAATCAAAAAAATTTTGAAAGAACCAGAAAAAATTAAAAGACATGACAACTTCAAACAGGAAACAAGAAGGCTAAGCTGACTATTCAACACAGTTAAATAGAAACTAGAGAAAAGTGGAATGAAATGTAATGGAATAAAAGAAATGGCTGCTAGTTGAAAATTCTATATCTAGTGAAAATTTCCTGCAGTGATGAAAATACAACAGAGTTTAGAGCAAACAAGTAAAGATAAAAGAGAATACTTGTCAACAGATCCACACTAAATGACTTCTATGGGCAGAAGAAAAATGGTCTCAGATGAAAACATGGAGATACAGGAAGGAAAGAATAGGTGGGTTACTAATTCTTAATGAATGTTGACTTTATAAAGTAAAAATCTTGTGGAATTTATAAATTTACAACAAGTACAGCACAAAGTGCAAAAAGGGCGTAAAATGGAGGAAATGTAATGTATTTTATAATTGTGTTATAAAATATAACAAATCTCAATGTGTTTATGTCTAACATAGCATCAATACCTATATATTTCTATAAATGACATATGAGAAAAAGGAAAATCTATAGTGGGAGATTCTAATATACCTTTGTTCGTAACTTAAACAAAAGTATTGCAAGAAAGTTGAATATTTATTTCACATGATTAACAAAAGGGAATAATAGAAAAATAGACCTTCTCAAAAAAGAATAAAAAGTGGAAGAGGAATTTTATTTGGGAAATACATTTATAGTATTTTTGAACTCTGCCTAGGTAATTCTTGGAAATTGGGGTTACAGAGTCAGAAATTGATTTGGTCCTTTAAATTCTATGGAATAGCACAAATTCACTGAGGAGATCTCTCCCCATGCATGGCCCTGAAGCAGTAAAGGGCAAGCCCATGGATTTTGCCCATCAGCAAGCGTCCCGTTATAATAATACCTTCTTCTCCTTGAAAGTACACACTTTTCCTAAAAGCAGTTTTCTTAATACTTTCCACAGTTGGCATTGAGTGAGAAGTACCTCTACTCCTATGCTCCCCTACAAGTAAGTAAGAGAAAACTCAGAGTGCTCTGAAAACTATTTTTAAATAAAAATTCACTACTTAAGCAGTCTTTAGATTTCTCTCTCCCAAATAACTTGCAATTAGCTGATAGGCTAAAGTTTACAACTCTGGTATTATATGCTGCTTTTTCAACCTTAGCAATGTTGAATTTAATCACTGTCTTTGCAAATTGGTGTATTTGTTATGTTTAAGTTCCTTTAAGCTTTAACTCAAATTTTTATACAATTAGAAAAGTTTCATTTAATAACCTTCTATGTGCATATATATATATGTAAAAGGAGTATAATTTGGAAAGCTTGAGCTAATTTACTTTATCCTTAAAAATGCCTAATTCCAAATTATTTCAAAATGTTTAGACAGGAACAATTATTACCTGATTAAGATCATAGCAATCCTTTTATACTGTAAAGAATGCAAATTTTAGTGGCTACTTCATGTCTCCGAAAGCAAATGTGAATTAGCAGAATTAAAATACAACCTCTTCTGTACTGAAAGATAGGAGAAAAGAATTAAAAATATGAGAGATATACTCAGCTTTAAGAAACAAAAGTATGAGAGGTGTTCTGCATTAGGTGTGGTGAGGTAAAGTAGTAATTTACCATCATATTTATAGCAACTACAAACATTGCACAAAATACTAAAGAAACTAACATCAGTTACCCCCACCCCCATCCCCAAACACTCCGAAAGAGTTCTAGATAAAGAACAAAAGCAGATAAATTTTGGGGGAGAGTTAAAACTTTAAAGAGAATAGCATGCGGTAAGATTTTTACAGCTTTAGCTTGATGGCAATTGAAGCATAGTGCAGAGGGTTTGAAACTCTGATAGAAGACATACCATCTTTCTGGCCTGAAGAAACATACTGGAAAGGAACTGAGTCAAATCATAGCAGCTATAAAATGAGGGCGTTGGGGGGCATCATTGAAAAGAGAGAGGCAGAGAAGAGAAATCCCAAATTCTCTGTATAACTTTTACCCAAATTGTTCTGACCCATGAATCATGTGTGTACCAAAACAGGGTGTGGCTAAGTCAAAAGAACTGAACTGAGATCTGAGTTGATTCCCACTGGAGTTGTGACTAAGTTGGTAATTTGGATCAAAGTAAATTAATTGCTTGCTAAAATGCAATTAACAGAGACCAAAATTGAATACACCAAGATGCTGTAATTATAAGAAAAGACAGCTTTTACACCTACATCAAATGAAGTAAAGAAGAAATATACTTGGAATGAATGTAAAGATAGAGATACAGGAAATGTATTTTTTTAAATGGAAATTCTAGAAATGAGAAACACAAAATCCTAAATAAAAATTATCTGGAAGAACTTAAGGGTGTAAGAACATAATGGAAGAGTCATACATTTGAATCAGATCAATAAAAATTATCAAATCAGAGGAATAGCAGGAAAAAGAATTAGGTAAAATAAGCAGAGCTTTAAGGACTTGTGGGACATTAACAAAAAGTCTAACATATGTTAACATAGATATCAATATTGTGGTAAAAAATATTTGACAAAATGAAGGCTAAATACTAATAAAATTTGGTGAAAGATGTATTTTATACATTCAAGAAACTTTGCAAAGCCAAACAGGATAAATACAAAGAAATTCATACCTAAGTACATCAAAGTTAAAGTACTGAAAAAACAAAAATAAAGAGAAAGTCAATTTTGAAATAAACCAAAGAAAAATAAAAATATTACGTACATCACATTTTAAGTAGAAAATCCAAAGAAATCTACAAAACGACTTCATGAATAAGTGAATTAGGAAAGCCATTGAACATATGGTTAATCTATAAAATCCAGAGTAGCAAAAGTTGAAAAATGAAATTTCTAAGAATTCTATTTACAATAGTGTCAAAAATATACATGTTTTAAAGATGTGCACGGTATTGTATGGAACACCAAAAAGCATTGCTGTATGTTTTTAAAGAAAATAAAAATAAATAGAAAAATATATTCATGGACTGGAAAATTGAATATCAGTAATACATCAACTGTACCTAAGTTGACTTGTAGATTTGCATATAACAACTGTCAAAATGATGCCAGATTTAAAAAAACAAATTGACAATCTATTCTAAAATTTGTATGGAAAGTCACACAAATAATCGCCAAAGAAATTTTAAAAAAGAACAAATCTGGGGACTCAGGATACTTGATTTTATAAAGTACGAGTAAGAGCCTTATTCAAGACAATGTGATTGGTGGAAGCTTAGGCATATAAATCAGTTGAAAATAATAGATTGTCTAGAAATACATCTACATATATAAATACATACATATTTGATTTTTTAGAGATGTCAAGATCATTGATGAAAAGGAAGTCTTTATATGAATTTTTATTAGACTCACTGGATATCTGTATAGAAAAATTTCAATTTCTACTCTTATCTGAAAAGAGAATGGATCATAGACTTAAATATAAAGGCTAAAATTGTTAAACTTACAGAAGAAAACAGGAGACAACCTGCGTGACCTTTGGATTGGCAAGTATTTTTACATAGCACACAGTAAATGCACAATAAAAGAAGAAAATTGATAATTTGGACTTCATCAAAATGAAAAACTTTTGCTCAACAAAAGACACCATTAAGAAAATGAAAAGTCAAACTACAGATAGAAAAAACTCACTATTCATATATTAGGTAAAGGACTCATAACTGGAATTACAATGGGTTCTTAAAACACAATAGGAAGACTAATAAGCCAATTTTGAAAAGTGGACAAAACCCTTGAATGCCACTTACCAAAAGAAGGTATATAAATGACCAATGGTCACATAAATAGTTGCTCCACATCATTAGTCATCAATTAATTGCCAGTTTGAACCACATGAGATAATTCTTTATGATGGTGCATGTATGTGCACATACACACACACACACATGCACGCAAGCTAAAATGTCTACATTTTTGAAAAAGTATGAAAATGCTAAGTATTGGACAGCTCTTGGAATAATAAGAAACCTCAAAAATTACTGGTTAGAATGTAAAATATAATTACCACTTTGGAAAACCGGCAATTTCTTTATATAGATAGATAGATAGAGCTATATATATTTAGATAGATATATACCTTCCACATACACTAGCCATCAACTCTAAGTATTTTTCCAAGGTTAATAAAAGTATATATGACACCAAATATTTATATATCAATACTTATAGCAGTTTTTTTTCTTTTTTTTTTTTGGCTGTGTCGGGTCTTAGCTGCGGCATGTAGGATCTTTTGTTGCAGTACATGGGCTTCTCTCTAGTTGTGGCATGGGGGGGTTTTCTTCTCTAGTTGTGGCATGCAGGCTCCAGGGGGTTTGTGCTCTCTAGCTGAGGCGCGTGAGCTCAGAAGTTGTGGCGTGCAGGCTTAGCTACCCAGCGTCATGCAGGATCTTAGTTCCCCAACCAGGGATTGAGTTTTTTTCTTTTTTTTTTTTGGCTGTGTCGGGTCTTAGCTGCGGCATGTAGGATCTTTTGTTGCAGTACATGGGCTTCTCTCTAGTTGTGGCATGCGGGTGTTTTCTTCTCTAGTTGTGGCATGCAGGCTCCAGGGGGTTTGTGCTCTCTAGCTGAGGCGCGTGAGCTCAGAAGTTGTGGCGTGCAGGCTTAGCTACCCAGCGTCATGCAGGATCTTAGTTCCCCAACCAGGGATTGAGCCCGCGTCCCCTGCATTGGAAGGCAGATTCTTTACCACTGGACCACCAGGGAAGTCCCTATAGCAGTTTTAATTGCAATACCCCAAAGTTCTAAGCAACCCAAATGTTCATCAAAAGGAAAATAGAGAAAAAAAATATGGTGTAACAGGATACTAGCCATCTAAGAGGAATGAAATACTGATATACACAACATGAATGAACCTCAAAATCACTGTGATGAATGAAGTCAGATACATTGAGCATATACTGTACGATTCTATTTATATAAAAAATCTGGAAAATAGATACTACTCTAAAGTAACAAAAAACATATCAGTAGCGGCAGAATCTTGGGCAGATGGAGAGATGAACTGCAACTGGGCCAGAGTAACCTTTTGGGAGTGATAGTAATGTTCAGGAATTAAAATACAACCTCTTCAGTACTATAATTGTGGCTGTGAATTCATGGCTGTCTATTTCTGTCAAAGTTCATGAAATTGAACAATTTAAATGGATGTGTTTTATTGTATGTTAATTATAAAATTAGATATATCATTATATCGATATCTGCACTAATACATGACTTAAAGGAGTGATGATAAAAACATGCTGCTGGGCTTCCCTGGTGGCGCAGTGGTTGAGAGTCTGCCTGCCGATGCAGGGGACGCGGGTTCGTGCCCCGGTCCGGGAGGATCCCACATGCCGCGGAGCAGCTGGTCCCGTGAGCCATGGCCGCTGAGCCTGTGCGTCCGGAACCTGTGCTCCGCAACGGGAGAGGCCACAACAGTGAGAGGCCCGCGTACCACAAAAACAAAAACAAAAACAAAAACATGCTGCTGTTAGACTCCTGATGGTTTAAGAATATGTGAGACTTGAAGTGGCATCCTATATTTTATGGTATGGTAATGATGCATTTACAGAACAAAATGTAAAATGTATGGACTTTGAAATCAAAGAGACACATGTTTCACTTTTATTTAGATAAGTTCTTCTTAGACTTTGTAAGCCTCAATTTCCACACCTATAAAATAGAGGTAGGTGATACTACTATATTGTAGAATAACTTTTGATAAAAGAGACCTCAATTTGAATCCTTAAACTACTGTTAGCCTGTGCAAGTTTCTTTGTCTCTCTTTTTCTTGAAAATAAAAATGGCCATAACAGAGTCATAAAATTAGTCTGAGGATTTATTGAGCTGGCAAATGAAAAACAACTAATAAAATATCTGGCATAATGCAAGGGCTCAATAAGTGTTCGTTTTCCATTTTCAGTAATACCAAGAGAGCTAAAATATGATATGAAATAGTTGATAAGATATTAGTATTGGAAAGAGATTTCTCATAGCATAGAAGAATTTATTTTCATATTTTCGAAGAATAACAGCTAAGGCTTCAATTGTTGAATCTTAAATTACTTTCCTAATTTACCTAAAGGTTTGAAGAGCAGACTTCAAAGGACACACATTCCCTAAGATCAAATATTTAAGTAAAGGTTATCTGAAATACCTAAACCTTTGAAAATATCTCAAAGGGGAATTCCATTTCCAGCAGTATGACAGAAAGATACCCTGAAGGGATTTCTTACTACAATACAACTTGATCCTAGATAATTTACAACAAATACACTTTTAAAACACTGTTGTAAACAAAAGAAATGTCCAACGACAAATAAAAATAGAAATAAGCCAGTGGGGTAAAACTGACACTTGAAAACTAGTGCACACAGAAACAAGGTTGCATTCATGAAAATTGGCAATGTCAGACTGGAAATGGAGAAACTCAGCCTGATATTGATATTCTCCACTAGACAGACAGAAGCCTGACTCAGAAATTGCCCACAAATCTACAAACATTAAGGAGAGTTAGAGTAGGTTCAAATTAGTAGCTTTCTCTAGATTCTGGAAGAGAAACCTCAGATTCCCTTAGGAGAATATCACCACAATTTGACTCCTTAAAAATGCAATACAGAGTTTCAACAAAGCCTGAAAGTTGGCTCTGGCAAAAAGACTAATAAAAAGAGAAAAACATTTCTGATGTGACTGACAAAAAGAGGGAGAGAAATAGCACACAAAAATAATATTTGAAATTGAAAAGAGAACATACTAAGGAAACAACATGGGTTAAAAGTTAACGAGACTATTATGAAAACCTCAGTGCCAGTAAAGAATAAAATGTTAGAATTAAGTGGGCAAATACCTTGAAATAAATAATTTAATAGAACTAAATGAAGAATAAAAAGGAAAGGTAAATTATCTATAATCACTATATAAATTGAATCTGTGATTTAAAGTTTCTTATGAAGAAAACACCAGGCCCAGATAGTTTTACTGGTAAGTTCAAGCAAAAGTTTAAGTAATTTATAATGACAACCTCCAGCAAGTTCTTAAACAGAATAGAATAAAGGGTGAGGGGGCAACTTATTTAATAAGTCCTATTATCATAATCAAACCTTGATATCAAAATCAAACAAGGACCTTGAAGAGATTCAAAAATCAAAACCAAAATGCTAGCAGCAACATATAAAAAAATTAGGAATATATCCTAGGAACGAAAGAGTGGTTTCACATTATAAAATCCATAAATATAATCCATCTCAGTAACAGGTTATAAAATAAAAATCCATGTTATCATCTCAATAGAATCAGAAAAAGCACATGATAAAATTTATGACTAATTGATATATAATCATCTAGCAAATTGGAGATGGGAAGAAACTTAACTTCCTAAACCCTGTCTATCAAAATACTCAGTAAATATAATTTCCTCTGGCAAAATGCTAAAAGTATTTTTTTTAGATCAGCAGCAAGACAAAGAAGATTATTATAACAGGTTCTATATCAAGAGGTACTAAAAGCCATAGATGGTGCAAGAAAAAAGAACTTTGAGAGGAAAAAGAAACTCTTATTATCCATGAATTTTATGGATATTTCTATAAAGTCTTCCCAAATATATCTATAGACAAATTATCATTATTAAAGTTGTGTAAGAAGTTAGTGAAGTTGCAGATACTGGTATAAACAATGAACTGTACTTCTATTTATAAAATAGTTATAAAACTTTTAAAAACAATGTTTAACAAGAATAACAAAACTGAGATATCAAAGTAATAAAAAGATGTGCAAGAACTTTAAAGATAAAATGTGAAACATACTGAAAGATATTAAAAGATCTAAATAAATGAAGCAATATACCCTTTCAAAGACAGGTATAGTCAACACCATAAAGATTAATCTATTGAATCAATACATTTACAGCTAAACCAAACAGGGTTTTTTTGTTTTTGTTTTTTTTTTTAAGGAAGTTAACAATAATGATGTTGAGACAATGGTATAGCTAAATGGAACAAAACAATTGAAATGTAATCCATACATCAACCATCCACAAAAATTAGTTTAATATGGACTAAATATTTCAATGCAAAAAATGAAATATTTAACCTTTTCTAGAAATACAGGAGAATATTTTTAATCTTCATGTTAGGAAATAGTTTATTTTATTGAAAAATGAAACAAATATGAACTATAAATAAATTAACAAAATTTAAGATTCATATTCATCAGTAGACACCATAAAGAAAGTTGAAATCAAGCCACATATTTTTGAAAGTTAGTTTCCAACAGATATAACAAAAGAATCTGCAGAGTATATGTGGGGTCCTGGGGAGCATGAGGCAGCTCTAATGGTATTTGCAATATTGACACATACGTTGATGCACAGGTTTACCAACATTCATTTCATTATTAAGCTTTATAACATAACATATATGTGTATTTTATATATATTACCCACATTTTCATATGTTTTATGTATCAAATATTTCATACCAATTGTTTTAGTTATCCCACAGGAATCCTTTCTTACATTACTCCAAAATTTAGTATCTCCAAAGATACTGTGAAATTTACAGAAAGTGAGAACAAAAATTGAAGCAAAATATATAGTGAAGTGGTAGTGATTTTGAATTTCTAGAGAAATTTAAATTCCTGCAAACTTTATCAGTCTTTTTTTTTCAATCTCATTCATTTAATTTTTCATACTGATTTTTCATCTTGAGTTAAGACACTGAGTTCCTGTTTATTTTCAGTATGCGGTGTTCAGCTTGTGTCCAATCCCACTGATGTCTCTGGGCTAATAGATGTAGAATTTGGCATGTGGATATCAATACACACAAAGTACACTGCCAGCACCAACAGCTTGTGCAATCTGTGCTTGGAAATTTACATTGATCATAATTACTGTTCCACCTGTATTAAATAAAGGTCTTCTATCCTTAGGAACAAAAGTGGCTTCTCTAAGTATCAGTCGTGGTAGCACAGTAAGTGCATGTAAAGAAATGTGGAAAAACAAAGCACTGTTCAATACAATTTCAATTTCAATCAAAATTTTATAATCTGTACCTTGGGTGAGTTTGTAAAGAGATATTTGGTTCCTGAATTATTTCTAGGATCCATATTCAGTCACACAATCAGCATTTATTGAAGATCTCTTTTGTTTCCAATAGGCAAGATGCTATGTATAACAGATACGAAAACCTTCTGGTGTGCCTTTGAGTATGCCCTTTAAATTAGAGAAAGGAAATTAGCACAAATTACCTCTTTTGTTTTTCTGAATAGAGATTCAAAAATAACTTACCATAAATTATGGGAAAGATTCAAATCATGGCAAGTTTCTTACTGATTTGATTTTCAATGCTACTTGTGAAAGGATATATTCCAAAAGATTAGTAGTCTCTTGGATGAAACTCAGTGCATATTTTCTCATTAAAAACATTAACATGTTGGTAGATTATTCTCATTTAAAAGGATCAAGTGTTAGAGCTCATGGTTGCATAATGCCTATCTTTCCTATATCATACCTACATTTTCTGGCTGTGAAGTAGGCTAGGGAATAGCCAGATGATATGGGGAATATAAGAATACAAAACTAAAAAGCAAGACAAAACAAAAATAAAATAATGAAGTATAATGGAAGCTATTAAATAATAGAAACTTAGTTTTAAGATGTGATAACAGAAAATAAGGCACATTGAAGACTTTCAATTCCACAGTTTGCCATGTTCTCTAGAACTTGAGCTCTAAGCCTTTGTTTACCGTTTGTACTTCCTGGAGCTCTCCTTCTCGCTATCCAACACCCACCCCACCTGCCCCCTGCACTCCTGTAACCTGTTTAAAATAGGCTCATCATTCAAATAAGTATCTCTTCAGCTGTGATGATTTCACTGCCCACAACCTCCATCAGCAATTCATAATGGCACAACCCCGAACAACAATTAATAATGGGTTTAGTGCTCTTTCTTGTGGTTCCCCTATCACTCTATATTTACCACCACTTACGGCATCATTTATTAAGCAGGTTGAAATTACATTGTAAAGTCTGTTTTCCCAAATACATGGTAAGCTTCCATAAAATAGTGAATGGTTTGCTCATTACTTTTTCTCTTGTGATTTCAATACATGATACATAATAGACACTCACTAAATATTAATTATATTTTTCCAAAGTCATGCATAAGCTATATGTCTTTTCTATACTACTTGCATGGGGGTTGTTTAAAAGTAAATGTTGTTCATGGTTTTATCTTTACAGTGCTTTGGAAGGAGAGCAGATGCTCTTCATTAGGAGCTACATCTCTAGAAAAAGTATTCAAAGTCCAAAACAGATTAAGACCTAACCATAGTGATATCACTGAATCTGTATTCATAACAAGTACCTTATTCCCAACCTTTTAAAAAAAATTTAGCAGAACTCATCATTTACTTATTTATATAATTAAATAGCAGTCATATCTATCTAGTATCACCAAGGTAGGGGAAGAGATTTAGAGGACAAATTTTCTTTGAAGAAAGTAACTTCAAGGACCCAGCAGCAATTACTAGGCCAGGGATTAGACAAAAATACAGAAATCAAGAGGCTGGGTGTTACTAACCATGTTAGATCTCAGTCTCTTTTCCTCATGAGAAAAATAACAATCATTATTCAAATAAATAATACTTAATATGATAGACTCCAATTTTTCACATAAAGGTCTTTTTAAAATACTTACTCTTACGAACTAGAACAAATCAGAAGATGAGGTATTTTATCATGAAGGTTATGGAATTCTAAAGGACTTCTTGGTGAAACTTAAACAGATAGCTTTGAGGAGAACTTTGTGGAGATGGGCCCTTGATTTTTTTTAAAAATATAAAATTATCATCCACTTGTAGATTATGTCTCCTTTATTTTCTCAGAGTTTGTTGGGTAATATGTTATGTTCTAGCTCCCTTTGTATCACAAAGAATAATATGTTTGATGCAGTTAGAGTGCTTTTTGGGTGAATCACTACAAGTTGAGTTCTCTGTGTATTTGGTTTTAAAGTGAAAATATCCATGAACTAGTACATTTTAATAGGTTCTACAGGAAGGTCCTATAAATTTTCATACTTGTAAGAAATTTTTTCAAAGCCACAATAATAAAAATAAAATATGCCATTGAAATTTAGGTCCTAACATATAATTATTTTTCCTCATACCATGAAGTACAAAGTTTATTATTCCATTTACTTACTGCCTTTGGGTTTCAAATTCCTACTGCTAAAAGCAGTCAAACAAACAATGCAGGTAGTGCTGGAATTATATATATTATTAGTCTTCCTTGGCAAAGGCACTTTACTTCCAGTATAACAGGAAATACAACTAAAGCTACTTAGTTTGGCCAAGAATACAAAATTTTCATGTGTGTTAAATGGTTTTTTTTTCCATAAATTTATTTAATTTTTGGCTGCGTTGGGTCTTTGTTGCTGTGCGCAGGCTTTCTCTAGTTGCCGGGAGCGGGGGCTCCTCGTCTTTGCAGTGTGCGGGCTTCTCATTGCGGTGGCTTCTCCTGTTGCGGAGCAGGGGCTCTAGGTGCGCGGACTTCAGTAGTTGTGGCACACGGGCTCTAGAGCGCAGGCTCAGTAGTTGTGGAGTACAGGCTTAGTTGCTCCACAGCATGTGGGATCTCTACGGACCAGGGCTCAAACCCGTGTCCCCTGCATTGGAAGGCGGATTCTTAACCACTGTGCCACCAGGGAAGCCCTAAATGCTTTAAAGATTAGATTTTTTCAAAAGCAATTTTTGTTTGTTCAGATGAAAGCATTTGAAATATAGTTACTACCATGAATAAATTATCAATTAAATTAAAAGTCTTCAGTCAGATAGAAAACAAATAACTTATCTCACCATTTTGTCATTTTAACATTGTTATCTTCAGGGTAGGCACTGTGTTTCATTATGAAAGGACCCCAAGTACTTCAAAAATTTCCATGGTGTACAAACAACATCATGATACACAGACACCAATTATACAGAAGAGAAAGACAGTTATATTCACTGTAATCAGGCTCAGAAGATTTGAATAGAGAAGATGATATTTGCCTCAAAAGAATTGTAAGGAATTTACTGAGGAAAATGGTAATTAATGATGCTGAACTCAAGCCAATACCTTATCTAGATGAAAACTGTTCTTAACTCTTCATTGCTTCCTTCAATGTCTCTTTATATACACCAGGTATGCACATTCCAAGCTATCTTTTCCAGTGTTAGACCTAAATTACACATGTAAACTTTGTAGTTGGCCATGAACTTCTCAGTTATGCAGGGATAACTTTGCAGTTATTTGTTACACAAACCTATTGAGAGCATACTAGCCTGCTGTCTTGTGTGAACATTTTGCTGAACAGCTGCTCTGGCTTTAAAATTTGGACTTTCCAAGTGCTGTTTGAAATACCAACAGAAAATGTGGAAGGTACAGGAAAGAATGTTTGCTTATATGTCATCATTTCTAACTTGAAATTTATATTTTTTCTTAATAAATTAAGAGAATGGACACTAGAGTCAAAACACAAAAATAAAAGATACCAAGAAACGTTTGGATTCATAACATTTAAAACTGTATGAAAGGATGTGTGTGTGTGTGTGTGTGTGTATACATATATAGCAGTAGTAAAATTGGGAAAATAGTAGCAATTATACATTTAAAAGATTACAAATTATTAAAATAAAATGATAAAGGCTATAAATTAGTAAAATCCTTCTGGAAGGCAGAGTATGAAAATGTTAGCTATACAAAAGGATGTTGAAGGATTTTTAAAAAATCATTTGTATAACCTGAAAGTTTCTTAAATCAGGTTTGTTTAAACCTGCAGTGCTTGTTTAAAGGAAGTAGTATATTGTGCATCCATACAATGGAAAACTACACAGCCATTACAAGTAGTATCGTGAATCCATTTTTATAGGTTTGAAAAATTTCCACTGAATTATTGAGTAAATGACTAAGTTACAAAGAAGTGATTTTAATATGATGCCATTTATATAATTCCACTGAAGCCCTCAGTGTGTGAATATATGCATGTGTATGTGCGAAGATAGTGTATTAATTAGGGCTTGGAAGTAACAAAATAATCCTCACATTTAAATGGTTTCTTAATATTCACTTTTTGCTTATGCTCAGAGAATTGAAGCCCCCTTTTTCTTGCAGGCTCTCAGCCATTTTCTTGCAAAGTGTCAGGGACCATTCGCCTCCTAGAGGCTGCTCTCAGGTCCTTCCTCTGTGGCCTACTTCATCTCAGCATTAGAGAATCTTCCTTGCAATGAATTTCTCTTTTGTTTTCAGTATCTCAGATTTCTTCATTTACTGTGTCAGAAAAAATGTCTCTGCTGTTAAACACTCATGTAATTAGGTTAAACCCACCTGGATAACCTCCCTATCTTAAAGTCAATTGGTTAGAAATCTTAATTACATCCTCAAAATCCCTTTTGCCTTGTACTAAAACACAACCATGAGAGCAACGTCAGGGGATAGAGGACTTGGGGGGCCATCGTGGATTTCTGCAGCTCGCAGGCTCCATTCCATTTTCTCCTCAGTCCAGGACTCAGGGACCCAGGCTGAAAGAGCAGCCCCTATATGAGACTTTGATGTCCTTTCACATGCCATGGACCAAAGCAAGTCACATGGACCAGCATAATGTCAGTAAGCAAGGATCTATACTTTCCCACAGGAAGAGCACAAATGACAAGGCAACTTGACTTATACAGGCAGGAAGATAGGTAATATTCAGGAACAGTAATTCAGTCTACCAGGCACAGGGAGAGAAACCTAGCAATATGCTTACTAGAATGGTTCAGTGCTTACAAAAGACCCCGAATAGCCAAAGCAAACTTGAAAAAGAAAAACGGAGCTGGAGGAATCGGGCTCCCTGACTTCAGACTATGCTACAAAGCTACAGTAATCAAGACAGTATGGTGCTGGCACAAAATCAGAAATATAGATCAATGGAACAGGATAGAAAGCCCAGAGATAAACCCATGCACATATGGTCACCTTATTTTTGATAAAGGAGGCTAGAATATACAATGGAGAAAAGACAACCTCTTCAATAAGTAGTGCTGGGAAAACTGGACAACTACATGTAAAAGAATGAAATTAGAACACTCCCTAACACCATACACAAAAATAAACTCCAAATGGATTAAAGACCTAAATGTAAGGTCAGACACTGTAAAACTTTTAGAGGAAAGCAGAGGCAGAACACTTTATGACATAAATCACAGCAAGATCCTTTTTGACCCACATCCTGGAGAAATCGAAATAAAAGCAAAAATTAAAAAATGGGACCTAATGAAACTTAAAAGCTCCTACACAGCAAAGGAAACCATAAACAAAATGAAAACACAACCCTCAGAATGGGAGAAAATATTTGCAAATGAAGCAACTGACAAAGGATTAATCTCCAAAATTTATAAGCAGCTCATGCATGTCAGTATCAGAAAAATAACCCAATCCAAAAATGGGCAGAAGACCTAAATAGACATTTCTCCAAAGAAGATATACAGATTGCCAACAAACACACGAAAGAATGCTCAACATCATTAATCATTAGAGAAATGCAAATCAAAACTACAACGAGGTATCACCTCACACCGGTCAGAATGGCCATCATCAAAAAATCTACAAACAATAAATGCTGGAGAGGGTGTGGAGAAAAGGGAACTCTCTTGCACTGTTGGTGGGAATGTAAATTGATACACCCACTATCGAGAACAGTATGGAGGTTCCTTAAAAAACTAAAAATAGAACTACCATATGACCCAGCAATCCCACTACTGGGCATATACCCTGAGAAAACCGTAATTCAAAAAGAGTCATGTACCACAATGTTCATTGCAGCTCTATTTACAATAGCCAGGACATGGAAGCAACCAAAGTGTCCATCGACAGATGAATGGATAAAGAAGATGTGGCACATATATACAATGGAATATTACTCAGCCATAAAAGGAAACGAAATTGAGTTATTTGTAATGAGGTGGATGGACCTAGAGTCTGTCATACAGAGTGAAGTAAGTCAGAAAGAGAAAAACAAATACTGTATGCTAACACATATATCTGGAATCTTAAAAAAAAAAATGGTCATGAAGAACCTAGGGGCAGGACGGTAATAAAGACACAGACCTACTAGAAAATGGACTTGAGGACACAGGGAGGGGGAAGGGTAAGCTGGGACAAAGTGAGAGCGTGGCATGGACATATATACACTACCAAATGTAAAATCGATAGCTAGTGGGAAGCATCTGCATAGCACAGGGAGATCACCTTGGTGCTTTGTGACCACCTAGAGGTGTGGGATAGGGAAGGTGGGAGGGAGGGAAACACAAGAGGGAAGAGATATGTGGAGATATGTATATGTATAGCTGATTCACTTTGTTTTAAAGCAGAAACTAACACACCATTTTAAAGCAATTCTACTCCAATAAAGAAGTTAAAAAAAAAGAAAATAGAATGGCTCAGTGTTTAGTCCTGGATGATATAAACATAAGTTTTATTTTGTGTTGCTATATTATTTATATTTTTCAAAAATTATATGACTTTCATAATTGAGAAAAAGAAAAACATTTAATCTTGAAAGAATATAAGATATAAGTCAAAGAGTTAGGGGTTTTTCATATCTGCTTTACAGATGAGCAAAGTGAGTCAAGGAGAAGCTGTGTCTTTTTAGTTATAAGTTGTATTTATAAGCTGCATATTGTTTCTAAAATATTTTAAAATATATTCTTAAAGTTCAATCTTTGATTAATCTTACACGAGTTATTGTTAATCTTTGTTTTATTTATGGGAGAAAATGAGGCCCAGAGATTTTTAATGAAACTTCCATGCCCAGAATTGGTAACCAGAATTATTAGACTATGGATTGATTATATGCCCTCTGAAGTGCCATGATACCTCTCGCTTATATATGAATCAATAACAGCTTCTAATATTTATGGGCACTTACTACACCCAGACATGTCACACTGAGTATTCATAGCGTTCAGTGAAAATTCTTTTTTCCCCTTGTATTGGTGTATCATTCTTAGACTATACCATGGTATGAAATCCAGTAATAAATAAGTAGGAGAGAGGACTGAAATGCTCAAATATAAGCAGCAATGTTTTTCTTTGTACTTCAATTACAATTTGAGTAAAAGACTGCAACAACGTGAAAATACAAGCATATATGTGTTAGTAAAAAGCAAGAAAAGTGGCTATTATTTATTAACAGAGATGCATACCTACTGGTCTTATACTCAGATCACCCATCTGACACATTCACAAGAAATTCAAATTATGCTTTGGGGACGCCTTCCTCCTTTCTTCTCTTGTGCTGAAACTTATGATTGTTATATTTCCCCAAATATAAGGGACATCTCTGTAGTCTTTTAAGTTAAAAAGTCCAACTAATTTTTTACCAAAACTTTCATGTGAGTTGTTGTTCTTGGTGATGACAATGATGGTGGTGATTTGGTTGAAGGGTATTATCAGTTGAATTCCCAAATTCATGATACTTCTTAAAATACGTGACTCTTTGTAAATATGTAAATCTATTCTCACTAACTTCTTCCTGAAACTTGATTAATACAGGGCTAAAACTGAAGTAAGAGTAAGTCGACTAGGATAACAGAGGGGTGTGTATGTGTCTGTGTATAAGACAGGGACGAAGCCAGAGACAGAGAGAGACTACTGTTTGTAGGACAAAGAAGGGATGTCTCCACCTCCCTAGGTTAAGCTGGCTTGGAGGGTAGTAGAAAGCAGACATTAAAGTTAGTAAGGAACCAAAATATCTAGCATTCATCCAGATTTTGTATGAAATGCTTCAGAAAATGGAACTAGTTGGCTGGTCAGTGGTTATAAAATGCCTCTCTAACACAACACCTTAAGTCCTGCCAGGATGTTCTACCTGGCCTTAAGCGTCTCCTTACACATACTCCTACACCAACAACTAACTTCAACATTTTTATATCCTGGAAACATCAGGAGCCCAGTTTCCATTCTGATGTCCCTTTCTGTGGTAGAGAATAGTTCAAATACTAATTGTATATATCATCTCTCTTAATACCATTTATTGACTCATTCAAAAATAAATATTTATGAAATTGGTACTGAATACATGGTGCTGTTACCCTTCACCTCTGATAACATTTGGCCTCCTCTCAGCCAGCCTTAGAATCTTTCAAGAATGTAGACACATGAACTGTATTGGGATCCTAGGTCATTTTCCTTCACCCATTTACTCCTAGTGGTTGAAGGACGTATAACAGATTCAATTTTGGAATGCATATGTTTAATTTCTAAAAAAGTATTTTGTATTCAAGTATTTTTTCATTTATATCAGGTTAAAAACCACAGAAACCAAAAATATTTAAGATATATAGATAGCAAAAATAACATTATTCTTGCATTTTTACTAATTTTTTCTTTGGAGAGACATTACTATACAATGGAAAGCCATGAGCGCATCTGGCTCCTTGGCAAGTCCCAAATACGACTGGCAACCTGAGGTACTGAATGACTGGCAGATGGTTCAGATGCTGTGGATGAGCTTCCCATCTCAAGTCATCTATAACTGCCGCATTCTTTATATTGAATACGTTCACATTTTAGTATAAAATAAATACATGATTTTTATATATATATTCGAATACACATGCTTTTTTCTTTTCTAATAATGTAATTAATTTCATTTGCCTGTAATCTTAGTCATTTACATATTTTAAAATATTTTTTGAAGTATAGTGTCTTTCTGAGTGCCTAAGTTTTAATGTATACCCATATCAGTGACACCTATAGGCAAGCTTCTGTTTTTTGTATATATTCACCACAATGATTAAAGCCTTTCGTTTGACTCAGAGTAAGAGTTTGACTATTTTAGGACAACACCCTCCAATAATGCTATGTCTCATATTCTTCTAAAGACCATGGATTTGTTTTTTCTAATAAGTAATTTAGATTCCAAATCCCTGGACCAAGATGACTGTGACCTTCTTACATGTATGCCATGTGGAAATCACCACAGGAACAGATTGCTGAACCAAAGGCAAACAAACAGAGCTGGATTGTTGCCTCCTCATAAATCTGAACTTGTGGTCAGTGTGTAACTGTCAAGTCAGTGTGTGTTCAGACAGGATGCATGGCAAGCAGCTGAGATGAGAAGGTGGTATACTCTAAATATTATTCAAAGTCTTCACTAATTAGAAACCATAACATTTACAGATGCTTTAAAATAAACAACCTTTTATAAAAACCATAATTTTAAAATACCTTATTGAAAATTCTAAAAAAAATCATTTCAGTTTCATTTTGCCATGGAGATTTTAAAAATCTGGTTTATAGTTTTTTTTTCCACTAAATTTATTGGTTTTTTACCATTCCTTAACAGTTTATCTAAAACATTCTGTGATGTTAGGAAACTTTTTTTTCTATTTACTACCCACCAAAATCATGATTTTGCAGTGAGACTTTAAACATGTATCTTCTTGTCACATCTGATGTCAGGATTGATCCATCAGAAGTGGCTCTGCCCTATGTGGAAATCACAGTGTAATTTACTTTTAGTTTTGAAAAAAAAAACTTGTATAAATGTTTTCATCTTATTAAATATACTGATCAACAATTTTAAGAGTTTATAGTTGATGCAATAAAAGTAGGATTTGTCAATATAAATTCAGTTTTGGACGTATGTTATACTAAACTATCCAGATAGATTGTGAATCTACTTCACTGAATGAAGACATCAAAAATTAAGTAATCTCAGATTAGTTAGCTCAGCGATTCTCTTTAGTGGAACATCACATGCATGGTAGTTGACTTAATTTTGAAGCACTTCACTCCATTACTGCTATGTAACTCATGAGATTGTGGATTTTATTTTGTTTTGTTCACTGTTTTATTTCTACTACAGGGAATAGCACCTGATACATAGGTGCTCAGTAAACAAAGTCTTTAAATTTAAGGCTTATTAGATAAATGCTGGTTGATAATTTGTTTATACATGCTGATATAAACTTATAAAATGCAGAATAAGATTTTTTTTAATTATGGTGAGAAGTTATTGAGTCTCATCTGAAATGTTAAGGTAGAATTGAAGAAGTCCAAGAACAAAGTATAAGCCTAAGAAAGGAGCTGAGAACAAGGAAATAGTGTTGGCAAAATTCAGATTGTGGGAAATGGGGAGGACAGCATCATTTTAGTCTTAGAAATTCAAAGTTAAAACTGCTCTTTTTTAAAGAAATGATCTGATATTGTAGTAAAGGAAAGCTTCACTGGATGTATCATCGTTTTAATCCAGTGTTGACCAAAGAGAGGTATCACATGGGTGATACATGAGATAACATTATATGTGACACTCCCAGGGCAGACTCTTGTGGCCTACTATTTAATTTCAGATGGAGTATTTTAGTCTGTACAAGGGATAGGAACCTTTATAGAACCAGTTTGATCTCTGTTCCGTAAAGACGATAAAGGCCTCTAAGTGATCTAGAAGCAAGAATTTTTTGTATTTACCTCCATGGTTATCCATTATGGACAGTTAATGGGAAACATAACTGTCAATTCTATTTTTGTAAACCAAGGAGAGACATGTTTTAAAGATTGTGTCAATCAAATTCTTCTCAGCAAATTAGAAACCATGTGAGGTAGCTTAACGGGGAACATAATTTAGAGAATTAGTTGAAAAAGTATTGGCTGTAAGACCAGAAAAAGCAAACAGGAACATTGTTGAAACATAACAATAGAAAATTCTGGAGGCAGCTAAAACCCATGGGGTTAGGAAAATAATATGTGGGAATTATAATAGCTTAGAAACATGGAGAAAGAGCACATTGGAGCTTACTCAGGTCTCTAAGAGGAGGCCAGTGACCAGTTGTTTCCAGCACCCCTGGAACTTAGAAGAGAATACTAACTACAAAACCTAGAGATTAGACCTCTGGGGGGAGGGTGCAACTAAGCTGACCCAGATAGCAGAAGATTAGAACCAATTGCTTTTTCTGAGGATGACATTCTATTGATGAGGGTGAAGCCAATTGGATACAAGGAAACAGTAAGAAGTAAGTCTCTTCTTTCTACTTCTGGCTCTGAGTCAACCTCTAGAAGTCCCTATTGGAAGAATCTACTAGCAGGCCAGCTAGTGCAAAGAAAATTAGGTTATAGAGTTCCAGCAATAACACAACATCACAAAACAGAGTGTAAATGAATGAAGTGGGGGGCTTAGAAACAGTAGCTTAACAACTGATATAAATTTGGAAGCTTATAGTTAGCACTTTCTCCTATTTATCTTGGGGACAACCCAAAGCAACAGAGAGAATAAGATCCAAAAACTACCTCCATTTTCAAAGAAATAACAAGTAAACAAATAACCAAATAGATGGAACTTTCCCAAGAGCGGTAGTTTCAGTAGGAAAGAATGGATTTTCCTTTTGGTTGCAGTTCTCAGAAAAATCTGAAAACTGACAAAGTAAAATTTCACCAAGATGAGGGATAACCAAAACATTGATTTGTAACATTGACAATATTCCCTGGAACTTGAACTTGAAAAATATTGAAAAAATATGCATGGAGAAGTTAAATGGGGAAATCACTCAGGCCACATACACATTAATCAAAATAACCTTGTGGCTATAAGAGTAGTGTGAGTGAGGATGTAAGACATGTGATCAATACTGCTTTGTATCTGTCTGTATCTATTGATGGGGAGAAGTAAGTATTAAACACAAAAACAAACAAACAAAAAACACATTTGCTGCTTAGGAATAAAGGTATGTTCTTGACTTTATGTATCAGATACAAATGGATCTCATTGGAGAAAGGGCACCTTATTCAGATAAGTAACCAAAAGGGAAACAGCACAGGATATTTCCTAAAAGTACAGGAAAGGAAACAGGAAAGAAATACATGAAAGATGATTTCTCATCACTCACATTAATATGAGTCTAAAATAAAATTTGAAGCAATATAATTTATAAAAAAGACTGTCAAACAAACATAAGGACTCAGAAAGATTAGGAAAAAAGGAAAAGCATAAAATAAAACTCTTTTTAGAATTATGTAAAGGTATATTTGAAAGACCCAGAAAAAAATAAAACTGAAAATGAAGTAAGGATTTAGATGATAGATGACAAAAATGAAGAAAGAGAGCAAAATTAAATCGTAATGCATAAAGAGTTCAAAAATATCAAAGAGAGAATGGCAGCTGTTGAATACATTGATTGATCCAAGATGCTTATTGTTGATTTTCCCAAAGAAGAAATTAAAATAATTAAGCAGAAGTTAATAAATATAATTCAAGGAAATATTCTCCAAAAGAAAAGATGATTTGGATTTGCAGATTAAAAGGACATACTATGGCCCAAGTAAATTTGGCTCAGATAGTCAGTACTAGCATACACACCCTAAAATTACTTAATTTCAAAGAAGTCACTTATTTGGTTAAACAAGCAGGAAAGCCAGGTTACATAAAAAGGAAAAGAACAGGCTGGCTTATATTACTTTATATCTACATTCATTGATTGAATATAGTGGAGCAATTCCTTAAATATTTTCAAAAGAGAAAGCATACCCCCAAGTATTTTATGCCCAAACCATCTTTAGTTCTAATGTAATGCCAAAAAATATTTTTGAACTTACTAGAAATCAACAATAACTGCTACCATGAGACCTTCTTTAAAAATTTAAATAATGAAAAATGTAAAAGCTTTAAATAATTTGAGGTAAACATGGATTGTATGTTATCTAAAAACTAAGGCTAAAAAATGTGAGTAGTTAGTATAAGTTCTTACAGCAATGCAAAATTTGCATATTTAACTAAATTGGAAGAGGAAAGGGAAGAGAAGTTATGAATTAGTATACTGATTATCTTTTCTAATACAGATGACGGTTAGAGATAAATAATGTGTTAAAGATAAATAATGGAGCTTTAAATATATTTGATAATAAAAATATGTTTTAAAATAATATAATCATCTAAATAGCATCAGGGAAGAAGGAGAGAAAAGGTGAGAGATGTTAATTTTCATTTTTGCTATTAGAAAAGATTTAATAGATACTGAAAAAGCAATATAGGAGTCAGATGTACAAAGCTATGGTTGTAGAGATAAATACAGGCAATAAATATGAACATTTAGATTATCAAAAGAATATGTATATATGCATGCACTCATAGGAAAACACACCAGTAAATATTTTTGGTGCCATGAAAATGTAAAGCACAACAAAATGTGATAGGACAAAGAACACAGGTAGCTGACCTATCAATAATGAATACAGACTATAAAGCTACTGAAAGAAAAAATTCACATTGGATAATAAAACTTAAAACTTCCATAGTACTAAAAATGTGACACGTACTATTTTAAGTGCTTTACTTCATTTGAGCCTCATTTTTAAAAATGAAAACAAGTAAACAAACAAAAAACAAGCAATCAAAGAAAAAAACTTTTATAACGTGATATTTTATTCCTACTTTTATAGTTGAAGACTGAGGCACAGTGAGCTTAAGCAAATTGCACAAAGTCACATAGCAAATGAGTGGCAAAAAGAGGCAAACTGGTAGCAAATAAGCAGCATATAAACAGGCATTATTTCTACAAAGTCCAGAGTCTTTTATTTTTAATACTGGAATGCATGAATTCAATTTTTTTCAGTGTTCAGTTTTACTGTTTTTCATTAAATGTGAATATTTGTACGTACATGAACTTAATATATCACTTTTTGGGTCTACCTAATTCATACCATTTTAATACATTATACTGAAGTTTAAGATTTCTAATATGTTTTAGATATACAAATCTTTTTAACAAAATAACCTTCTAATCTTAGAGATTATGGAAATAAAATAGAATAAAATTGAATTTGATCTCATTTTAAGATTGATCTTTACAACAAAACATTTTTTTTAAAAAAACTGATATAGTATATTTGTAATCAGAGTCCAATGTCTTACCTAATGAGCTACACTATCTTTCATAATACAAAATCCTACTCTGCGCTTTGTGCATGTCACACTTATAAGCACTTAATTTAGAAAAAACACAAATAAAATAATAGACTAAGTTTTATGAGGTAGATACAAGCAAAAAAAAGCAAAAGGTCATGATCTTAATTACTACAAGATTGAATTTAGAACAAAAATTAGAGATAAAGAATCACACATTAATGTGTTTAATTAAAAGCTGATTACTTAATTTTCAGGAATTGTGTTCACCAATTTTAAATATACCTACTACTAAAATTTAATTTATGTAAACGTGTGACTTAATACATTATATTCAAAGCAAAGGGCAAGTGCTTGCCTGCCTGGGTTGCCTCTTGGTTGCCTGCAGGTACTGTTTCTGGGTGGTTGCAGCTCTATTGAACATATTACTGTTGCCCAGAGTAATTTGGGTTGTGAAGCATCCTGGTCCAGCTGGGGTGCTAAGGCTTTGGCCAGGGCTGGGCGTTGCCTCTCCTTTCTGCAGGAGTGGGTCTGGGGAAAGACCCTGGGCTTAGGAGAGGATTCTCTGTTTGTGAATTCAACCACTCACTAATATATATTTGTAACCCCCAAATCAATACTTGCTTTACGTTCTCAGACATGCACAGAGCAGTGAAACATTTGTCACCTGATGTAGACGTTCTCAGCTGAGATCCAATAAGACGACACTCTGCCTCATTTAAACTTAGTCTGTAAATAGGCATCCTCCTTGCAGTCCATTTAATGTCACACTTTTCACATTTTTTTACTTTTAGTTGTTGATTTTGCTGCTTATAATGATCCCTAAGCATAGTGCTGAAGTAAGTGTCTAGATTTCTAACCCCAAGAAGGCTGTCATGTGCCTTATGAAAAAAATATGAAAAAAATAAGTGTGTTAGATAAGCTTCATTCAGTTATGAGTTATAGTGCTATTGACCATGAGTTCAACGTTAATGAAACAACAGTATATATTAAATAAGGTGTTCTAAACAGAAACACATGTATAATAAAGTTAGGTATTGATCTATTGATGAAATGTTGTGACCAGAGGCTTATAAGAACCTAACCCCTATTTCCCCTAAGAGTAACTGTTCAGTTTTTGCCAATTCAGTGGTCATAGTGACTGTAGAACTTGACTGTCACACATAACAAGACTCACCTATATATGAAGAGCTGAATAAAGAGACTGGAATTACAGTAGGATTTTTTTTTACAGTCAGTCAATTTTACAGTTGATTTTTTTCTTTTTTTTGGAGGAGGGATGAATCATGGAAGCAGTCAAATTGATTTTTGTTTTTTCAATGGAAAAGCTAAAGATTTTTCATTAAATGTTTCTGGAGCAATAGGATATCCTTTATTAAAAAATCCATTTTTCAGCAACCTGGATGAACCTGGAGAACATTAGGCTAAGTGAAATAGGCCAGACACAAATGGACAAATACTACATAATACCACTGATAGGTGGAAACTAAAATAGTCAAACTCATAGAAGCAAAGAGTGGAATAGTGGTTGTCAGTGACTGGAGGAGGGGAAAACAGGGCGGTATTAGCTGAAGAGTACATATTCAGTTATACAAAATGAATAAATCCTTGAGATCTGTACAGCATAGTGCCTACATTTAATAATATTATATTGTGTAATTAAAAATTTGCTAAAAGTGCAACTCTTACGTTAAATGTTCTTATCACAAAATAATAATAATGATAATAATAATATTAAAAAATAAGAGGGCAGGAGGAAACTTTGGGAGGTGATGAATATGTTTATGGTGTAGATTTTGGTAATGGTTTTGCCAGTGTATAATTATTTCTAAACTCATCAACTTGTATATATTAAGTATGTACAGTTTTTTTTATGTTGAAAAATTTTAAAGCTATACTTTCATATGCATAAGATTCATGATGACTATATATTTTTATTAGTTTAATCAGGAAAATATAAAATGGCTATATACATATACAAATATTTTTAATCCTACTTCACACTATACACAAAAACTAATTTGGGATGGATTAGATATAAATGCAAAAACAGAAACTATACGTCTTCTTGAAGAAAACTTAGGAGAATATCATCATGACCTTTACCAAGCAAAGATTTTTTAGATAGGCCCCAGAAAGCACTAGCCATAAAAGGGAAACAAGAAAAGTAAAATAGATTTAAGATTAAATTATTTTCTGAAGACCCAGTTCATAAAATGAATACAAAAGACATAAAACAGGAGAAAATATTTGAAATATATACATGTGGAAATATTTAAAGAATGATAACTCAATAATTAAAGGAACAAAAACTAAAACAAATTTAAAAACCACCAACAGCAACAAATTAAAGGCAGGTAAAAGACTTAAGCAACCAGTCAAACAATTGGACATTAGAATGGTCACAAGCACATAACATGCATTCCACATCATTAGTTATGGAAGAAATGCAAATTATAACACACTACCATTTCAGACTTCATAGAATGGCTAAAATTAAGAAGACTCACAAAACTTGTTGCAAGATTACAAAGCAATTACATTTCTCATAGTTTACTTGTGAGAATGTGGAATTGTACTGCTATTTTGTAAATTTGTTTTGCTGTTTCTTATAATTATACACTTACCCTCTGACATAGCAATTATATTCCTAGGTATTTAACCCAAAGGAATTTAAAAATCCACAAAATTATTATGCAAGAAAATCCACAGCATCTTAAACATTAATAGCCCCTAATTAGAAATATCCCAACTTTCCATCAACAGGGAAATGAATAAACAAGTTGTGATTATACATATATACATTATATTATTATATAGAGCATATTATTATATAATATATAAACTGCTACTCAACAATAGAAAGGAACAAACTGATACATTCAACATGGATGGATTGCATAGACATTATGTTAAATAAAGAAACCTGTTCCAGAAGAGAACAGACTGATTCCATTTATATGAAGTTCAAGAACAGGCCAAATGAATTCATGATGATAAAAATTGAACCAAGGTTACATCAGGATGTTAGGGAAAGGGCTAAATTAGTATTAGTTACCAGATACATCTCTGGGTGACAAATGATCTATGACTTGATTAGAATCTGAGTTAGCATAGGTGTATATATTGGGCAAGACTCAGTGAATCCTCCAATTAAGACCTATGCAAACCACTACATGTGTCCATTATAATCTTTTGCCTTATTACAACAATTTGAACTGTTCTCTGTAACTTTAGATTGCAGCCTCAATGAGATCACAAACCTTATTTGTTAAACCAAAACAGAACAAAACAAAACTTTTTCTACAATACGTTTATATTCCCACCTCTTCTGAGTAGATTTCTCTCATAAACTGCCAATTTCTTAACACTTCAGCCTTCCTTCACACTGTACCAATTTCCCATTTATCTTTTAAAAATAGAAAACTAAAGTGCCTGTACTTTTAATGATGCCTTCACCTGTGTCTTTACTCATGTGGTATCTTGGGCCTAGAATTTCTTCCTTGTTTAGTACCTTTTCACCAATAGGACTCCTTTTCATGTTTTAAGTTTTAGCTCAGGAGTCAACTTGGGAAAGTCATCTTAGTCTCTGAATGAATTAGGGGGTCGTGCCTGTTTTCCCAGAGTTTTATTTTTATTTCTAGAATTCCAACTGTATATAGCTTCTCATAATCAAAAAATGAATAACTCATTCCTTTCTATTGCCTAGATTCTTCCTAGCCAATACCTGTCTCATGTTATGCCAAAGACAGTCACTGAATTTAACATTGCTACTCTCCTTGGCTATACAATGCATTGTCAACGTTCTTCATTTGACTACCCAGCAAAAAATAAAGAGTTACACTCGTTTATATAAAATATACATTCCAGGATCAAAACTCGGCCTTCTTTTCCTCTTCATCTATGGTCACTCTGCAGGTGAACTCATCCTCTGACCTTAAATAGTTAACTATACACTGATTACTCCAAAATTCATATATCCAGCCTTATGCTTCCCATGAGCTCCAGACTCATATTGAACTGACTCTTTAACACCTTGACCAGCAGGTATCTCAAATTTCATATGTTTGAAAACAGAATCTTACTTTGTGAGCACTCTTGAAAAACCTAATTCTCACAGAGAATTCTCCATCTTAATAAAGGATACCACAATTTACACAGTTTTCAGCAGTAAAATATGGGTATCATGGTGGATCCCTCTCTCTGCCTATACTTCATATCTCATCCACCTTCAAGCCCTTTTGGCCTAAGTTCCAAAATCAGAATCTAAACAACTTATCAGTAAATCCACCACTACTTCCTTAGCCCAAACTAGCTACCATCTTCTTTAGCTGAGACTGCAGCAATAGTCTAGTTCCCATGCCCCTGCACTCTTGCCAACACCCTCCAAACCCATACAGTAGAGCAGGTGAAGTAATCTTTGCAAGACATGAACCATATTTTGTCCTTCCTGTTCTCAGTACCATCTAGTGGATGGCAAGGCTTTACAAGATCTGCTCTCTGCTTGGTTTTCTGGCTTAACCTTTTTCAACTCTTGACTTCGCTCACTCCCCAAGAGACACATGGTTTTATGGCTGCACCTTAAATGTGACATTTCAAATTCCATCTGGAATATTTTTACTCATAATTTGTTTAGCTCACTAGCACTTTATTAAAGATTTTGTTGAAATGTCAT
The DNA here is from genome assembly GCF_003031525.2 of Neophocaena asiaeorientalis asiaeorientalis. Classification (NCBI taxonomy): domain Eukaryota; kingdom Metazoa; phylum Chordata; class Mammalia; order Artiodactyla; family Phocoenidae; genus Neophocaena; species Neophocaena asiaeorientalis. The sequence goes on along the minus strand of NW_020173108.1, from coordinate 12,874,441 downwards.
CTCCTCAAAGAATTATTTTCTTTGTATCCTATCTGAAACAGCTCTTCCCCAAGCTTATTTCTAAGCACTGTTATAAAATATGAAATTATATTTTTTGCTTTATTTACTTTCTGGTGTATTTTACACTCTCAGTCTAGATTTTAGAGTCAAGGCCAAGACCTTAGCTATCTGGGCTTTAATGCATACTCAGTGCTAGTGCAGGGCCTTGCATAGGTGAAGGTCTATAACTGGACCTTCTTATCCTCTGATCCTACCTCATCTCCAGTAATTTATATCTCTTCAACACTCTTTTGATTGTATTAAGTTGTATTTCCAGTCCATGTAGAAAATCACTGTGATAAATTTTACTGTATGCAATCACCTATTGCTAACAGTTAATAGGAAAAAACAACATTAAAAAATGAATTCTGCAAGAAACTCAATTGCTTTAAAATAATTCTATAATACAAGATTTCAAACTGTATTATAATAATATACTAACCCCAATATAAATAATGTAGTCCTCTTTCCTAGACAAACAAAAATTCATTAGAAAAAATATTAAAATTGGATCTAGAATAGAGGTTAAATGAATATTAAAAGCAAGGGTTTTGGGGATTCTAGCTCCAACATTTACATTCTTAATAACATTTTCCCAAAAATAAATGCTGATAATAGTTAAATATACTTCCATAAATATCCTTTTTTCACAAATATTCTTTTTTTTTTTTTTTGGGTACACGGGCCCCTCACTGTTGTGGCCTCTCCCATTGCGGAGCACAGGCTCCGGGCGCACAGGCTCAGCGGCCATGGCTCATGGGCCCAGCCGCTCCGCAGCATGTGGGATCCTCCCAGACCGGGGCATGAACTCGTGTCCCCTGCATCAGCTGGTGGACTCTCAACCACTGCGCCACCAGGGAAGTCCCCAGAAATATTCTTTATATATGAAAACTAACATGCATTTACTTATATTTTTTACACAAAGAGGACATGTAGAAGTAAAAGGTACTCTCTTCCACTATTTCTTTTTGAATATTCATATCTTACAGATTATTCATATTCTTAATGTTGTTTCACCTTACTCTTCAAAAGTAGTCAAAATGTCTGTCTAATATTTTGCCTAGTTCTATTAGGGTATCATGGATTATTTAAGTAGTACCTATTGATAGATATTTTTTAGTTTCCTCTTTTTCTGTAAGTACCGTAATTATCACCTCTATTCTTATATTTCTGTACTGACACATTAGTGTATCTGTAGAGTAAATCAAGAAAGTATGTGCATTTTAAATGTGGATACTTATTTTATCAACACTTTTTGAATGACTTTTTCTCCATAAAATTAGTGGCATTGCATATTACTAAATTTATGAGTGTTGCCTTGATTGGTGAAACTCTATTTTGTGGTGTTAGGTTTTAATTACGTTTGTGTTTGAAGAGTTTGTATGTTTTTAATGCATAGCCTTTTACTTTTCTATGAACTGCATGTTCTTGTCCGTTTCACCATTGAATGTTTGGTAGTTTATTTATTGATTTCTGAGAAAGTATGTCTTTATTTGAAATAGATGATTGAAATATTTTCCCAGTTTGTCAATTTCTTGCATATTTTTATGAGATTTGTTTCTATCTAGAAAATTCCTATTTATTATATTTTTAATTGCTTTATTTTTTTTTTCTTTTATCATTTCAAGGTTTGTTTGGGCTTGTTTCAAAAGTGTTTCCCTATTCCTAATAGATATAAAATTAGATTCTCCAATATTTTCTTCTAGTACTTTTATGGTTTCCTTTTAAATTTTTGAATTATTATCCACCTAGCATTTCATACTGTGTAAGGAGTGAAGTAGATATATATCTATCTTTTTTGTTTCTATGTCTATCATGAGTCATAAGGCTGAACCTCATGTATTAAAACAACCCAGATGAAGTGGGTTCCCCTGCCAATTTGAAGTGATTTGATATTCAACTACTAAATCCATTTTGGAATTTCATTTATCTCATGTCTCTGCATTCTATTTTGTTGATCTTGCCTTAAAATCACAGGGTAATAGTAAATGCTTTAAGATTTAACTGCATAGCTGACATATGGAAATATAAGGCCCTATTAAGTATTCTACATAAAAGTGTTTTTAGATTATTTTTAGATGCTTGTTTTTGATATATTTTTTATTTTCTCTTTTGTGTTTTTTTTTTTCTTCCAGTTTTATTGAGATATAATTGACATACAGCATGGTATAAATTTAAGATGTACAGCATAATGACTTGACTTACATAGATCATGAAATGATTATCACAGTAATTTTAGTGAACATCCATCATCTCATATAGATATGAAATTAAGGAAATGAAAAAAAAGATTTTTCCTTGTGATGAGAACTCATGATATACTCTCATAACAACTTTCATATATAACATATAGCAGTGTTATTTACATTTGTCAAGTTGTACATTACACCCCTAGTACTTACTTATATTTTAACTGGAAATTTGTACTTTTTGACTGTCTTCATTCAATTCCCCCCTCCTTACCTCCTGTCTCTGGTAACCACAAAATAGATCTCTTTTTAATGAGTTTGTTAATGAGTTTATTTGTTTTTAAAATGTAATTGACCTATAACACTATGTTAGTTCCTGTAACACACAGAGTGACTCAGTATTTCTTTACAGTTTATAATAATCACCACAATGTCTAGTTATTATGTCACTAAAGATATTACATAATTATTGACTATATTCCCCACACTACATATTTCATACCTGTGACTCATTTTCTGTATATTGATTTTCTATCCTCTAACTTTAATGAATTCATTGATGAGTTCTAATAGTTTTTTGTTGACATCTTTAGGATTTTCTATATATAGTATTGTTTCATCTGCAAAGAGTGACAGTCTTACTTTTTCCTTTCCAATTCTTTTTATTTTTTATTGCTGTCACTAGGACTTCCAATACTATGTTGAATAAAAGTGGTGAGTGGGCATTCTTGTCTTGTTCCTGATTTTAAAGGAAATGCTTTCAGCTTTTCACCATCAAGTGTGATGTTAACCATGGGCTTATCATATATGGCCTTTATTATGTTGAAGTATGTTCCTTCTATACCTACTTTGTTGAGAGTTTTTATTATAAATGGATGTTGAATTTTGACAAAAGCTTTTTCTGCATCTATTGAGATGATTGTATGATTTTTATTCTTTAATTTATAAATGTGGTATACCACATTGATTGATTTGTGGATATTGAACCATCTTTGCATCACTGGGATAAGTCCCAATTGATCATGGTATATATCCTCTATTGTTGAATTTGGTTTGCTTATAGTTTGTTGAGGATTTTTGCATCTGTGTTCATTAGTGACATTGGCCGGTATAGAATTTAAGCATAACACTAAAGATAGTCATCCAGTTCTTTTGATTCCTGGTTCAATGTAACTACATTCAGTACTGAATGTTTCAGCATCTGTGCCTCAAAACAATTTTTATTTTACTTATTAATTGTTGTCATGGTGTGTGTGTATGTGTTTTGTTTTGCAGTTGGAGATATTTGCTTTCTGGTAAGAAAATATGAAAAATTAGTATTGGTGAGGAAATAAAAGCTTTAGAAAGTCAAAAGTGATCAAAATATTCATTATTATTATCTTATGGGAATATGCCCCAAACTTCATTTGTCCTCTTTGGTCAGGACAATATGAAGATATGCTTTTTCTTTCTAGTCTAGGGGGTCTAAGGAGTTTCTTTTCGTTCTAGCTCAAAAGTTATAAACACTATAAGAACAAAAGCCCTCCCCATCACAGAGGAAACAGGATAAGGCAAATAAACAGGAAGTCTGAGAAAGTGTGTTTGCCCAATAATAGAAATTGAGAGAGAGAGAAGGAGGGATAGAGAGACTGCTGTGGCTGTAGCCTCTAAATTTCATTACAGTGTCTATGTGTCTGGCAATTACTGTCTTTTTAAATAATCTCCATCCCTTGAAAATGCTGAACAGTTTGCCCAAACGAGAACTTTCATTCACATTGTGGAAGGAGAATTCTGGGACTTGATGCTAATCAATCTGAGGGAGGAATAAAGATAGTAGAGATAAATAATCTTTGAAATCTAGCACAACAAATCATAAAAAATTGCCTTAAGGAGCTCAGGAATGACTTCACTGTTATTTAGTGCAGCTCTAGAAAAATGATAACTTGCCACCTCAGAAGCAGAGACTGATCTCTGGTGGCCTCGGCCTGCAGTGGCTTGAAGCAGGGTTTGGTTTCCAGCCAGAGATTGAGGTCAGGCAGCAGCAGTGAGAGCAGTAAGGGTAGAGTATGTGTGGATAGACACATGGGTGGGCTCAGAGAGAGAGTCGCGCTGTCATGGCAGTTTGAATCACTTTTATGGGACATTTCTTCTGGGTTTGACCAATCATCTTGCTTTGCCTGATTCTGAGTCCTGGTATATCTCAGGGTCCTCCCCTGTATGCCTGTGCATCTCTTAGCCAAGACGGATTCTAGTGAAGAGGCCTATGGGTAGTTGACATCACTTACTATGAGCTGGTGAACCCTTCCTTTTTGACCTCCAAGGAACCTTTCTGCACATGTGTAGTTGGGGAGGTCTCCTTGACCTCGAGAATGAGGAATATGTGGTCTTTTATCTCTTGTCTGGGCAGGGCCCAGCCTCCTCCATCATCCTGCTTTTATGGAGTTTCTGCTATTATAGAGTTTCTGTCCACAGGCAAGAAACTGTTCCTCCTGGGGTGCATCTATCTCCTGCCTCAAGACCACTTTCTCCCTCCCCAATCAACTTTCCTTATGATTTGAACTTTCCTGGTCATATCATCTTACTTCTCCCTATTTTCTACTAATAATCTATGACTTTAATGTAGTTTTGACATCTTTCATTTTATGGTTTCTACTGTACACAGCATTATAAAAAGCAAAAATTGTACCTGATAAAGTTAAACAGGCAATGAAGACTTTATTCAAGACTATCGCAATAAGGAAAGAGTCTAGAACATAGTCTGAACTAAACTTTGGTGAAAAAAACAAAAAACAAGAGGACTGGTAAATTTTTAAGAGCTGGGATGGGAGGAATCATAGGTCACCTGTGTTTGCTAATTGGTCATACGCAGAGGAAAAGTAAATTTCCTCCTATCTTCACGACAGGAGGCAGTTTCAGAACTTGCAGCAAGGTCAACCCAAGGTTAGACTTTTACTCTCCCACAGAAACTTGGAAGCAGGGCCTCTATCTTCCCTGATGATTACATTTCAAAAGGATACTTCATGATACTTGAAAAAGACTTTCCTGGGTTGTAAACCTGGCAAGAAACTTTCAAAAGATTTACATCTCAAAGAGTTAAAGAAAGAATTTACAATTACAAGATTTCTAAAGTAAATATTCTAGGAAAAGGGAGGTCAGGAGCCTAAAGTCATGAAGAAACCTGTATAAAATTTAGTGAAGGGTTTCCCTGGTGGCGCAGTGGTTGAGAGTCCACCTGCCGATGCAGGGGACACGGGTTCATGCCCCGGTCTGGGAAGATCCCACATGCCGCGGAGCGGCTCGGCCTGTGAGCCATGGCCACTGAGCCTGCGCGTCCGGAGCCTGTGCTCTGCAACGGGAGCAGCCACAACAGTGAGAGGCCTGCGTACTGCAAAAAAAAAAAAAAAAAAAAATTTATAAAAAAAAAAAAAAAAAAAATTTAGTGAAGCTGAGGGGAATATTAAGGTCCTATTCAGCAGGAGGCATCATCTTTCTCATGGGTATTTATATGTGGCAAAAATTATCATTTTCCTAACTGGAGTCATACAACTTATTTTATGTACTATCATTTTTTATAATCTAACACATGCCAAAGAATTATATTTCTTTTTTCCCTGTGATATGAGTATATGCATGGAGTCTCATGGTGGAAAAGGTAGAGAAGTTCTAAATTAGGAGATAGTATATAGCAATGTAGGAGTGGCTTGTGCGTTTTGCACACTGGAATTGCAAATACTGGAATCTGTCCCTTCATTATTTTTAGTCCTGTTTGTTTATATCTCTTGATATCTGTACCATTCTCCCTGCCTCTGTCCCTGTTCTGTCTGTCTCAGGTTTGAGCCATAATAGGGGAGATGTCATTGGTGACATCTACATTGGCTAGTACCTGTCTAGTAGTATATGTTACTGTTGAGACTTCACATTAACCCCTATATGGGATGCTGGATTTTGTGTCTAGCCTAAGGATGGCAGCCTTGGAATCAAGTCTAAAAGCCTAGTGGTTGCGCTGTGCAAAGCTAGTTGCAATTTGCTGTACAAAGCCTAGTACAGTCTTCACTAAGCATGATAACTGTTTTTGTAAGGACTTACCTACTTGGAAGTGGTTATGGCTTTGGCAGCCTTTCAGAGTATTAGTTAATTGTCTAGAATTCAGTTTAAAGATATGTAAACTGAATTTGTATGTATGTACAAATACATATGTATATTTATAAAATACATATGTATATTTTTACATATGTATATTTATAAAATATTCCTAATATTTACGAATTTTGGCTTTTTTTTGCTTGTCATTAATAAAACCACACCCAGCCTGGAAAAATAATACTATCAGCATCATCAAGATATATTGATTATTTAGCTTATTGGCCTGACTTCTATAGTATCAAACCACAAACAAGGGAATGATATTATATGAACCTACGTAAGTGTCCAACTTAGCTGGAATAAAAATTTGTCTTTCTAGTATGAGCATCATATGCCTACAATCCAGTAATTATAACAGGGCTTTGCATAGTAATCCCGTGGGTAAAATTTCCAGTTCTGAACTTTATAAGAATGTCTTCTAGTGGAGTTCATTATATTTTCAAAAAGTCCCTCAGGTTATGGTGATGTGTGCCCTCCACCCCCCATTAAGAACTACTATTTTAAATTGGTATTTTGCATAAATACTGGTATATGAATTTGCTAAATACTACTCAGTGATCACTATGAGAAGAAATCGAGTGAAAGTCCTTTTCCACCTTATACATGCCCTTAATGTTCATAAGTTGTAAATCAAGATAGAGTCATCCAAAATACCGTCAGGTGGGAATACCCTGGCAGTCCAGTGGTTAAGACTCCATGCTTTCTCTGCCAAGGGTCCAGGTTCAATCCCTGGTTGGGCAACTAAGATCCCAAAAGCCATGCAGCATGACCAAAAAAAAAAACCCAAATACCATCAGGTTATCATAAGGATATATCAGCCTTCAAAAATCTCTTTCACAATGATTTGGAATCACAAGCCTATTGAAATTGTTTATTTTCTTTAAAATAAAAATGCAAATATTGCTGATCAAAAACTGAATGAGTAAAGTGATTATAAAGCAATCACAGCTCTTCACAAGAATTTTGGAATGCACTCTGGAATGGAAAACCTAGGAAAACATATTTAAGAATATTTATATGAAATAATCCATTTATTCTAATGTAGAAGAATTTTAAATTGGGTTTAATTTTTTAAAGTCCAGGGATAAAGACATACTCATTGAAATTAAACATCTAGAGATGAATGTCCCTCTGTTGAAACAAACACAAGAATAAAAAAGGATTGGTAAGCAACATTAATAATTCATGCATTCACTTATCAATAAATGTTTTAAGTGCTTACCATGTACAGATCACTAAGTAAAATTGTGTTAGATCCTACTGCCTATTAAAGGTTTTATAACTTCTGCTCTCAAGAGTTTATATCCTCTAAAGGAAATTTCAAATTATAACATCATATAATTTATAATGTAAAATAGATGATGTTAGCAAATATAAAAACAATAGATATTTATCATATGAGTGGGCTTTTTACATACTTTCATGACAAAATAATAAAGCAAGACTCCTGCTAGAGAATGAAATTTTGTTTCTTATTACAGAGGTGGTAAGTAAAAAATATATAATTTTAAAAATACACAATTTGTTTGTTTATATTATTATATTAATTACAGTTCATATTCATACAACTGATACAGCTAAAAGTTAGTTACAGGATGTACTTTTTTAAAAAATAGTACCATCAAAGTATTTATACTATTTCTAACAAGGATAATACATGACTAGTGCAAAATTACTAACCCAAGAATTTAAGTTTCAAAATGTAATACAGGTTGTCATGTAACTATTTAGCCTGGTTTTTCAGCAGCAAATGGAGATTTTTGAAAGGAACAGATGCCCAGTTGGCTCTGATTCAAAGACTTATCAGAACTTTATATCTTAAAACAAACCATCTCCGAAATGTTTTTAGTTGTAGAATATGTTTTTTTCAATCTTCAATCATCCCATTTTTCTGAATCCTGATCAATCTTTTTCCTTCTGCATACTTGAGTGACCCTCAAATGAACATAGGATATTCAGCGTTTTTCAATTTCAACTCTGCCTGCTTCTTTTCCTTGGAGTAAATTTGCATAAATAGCTCAAAGGACTGTTCATTAGAAACATATATTTTGTGAAAAAGAAATGTTTTATATTCAAAAAATGAAAATGTCTACAAAAACCCTTTTTTTTTTCTTAAAATGAACCTAATGGATTTTCAGTGTTGCTGCTCAAAAAGAAAAAAAAAAGCCATATAATACTGATGATATTGCAATTTGAGTGATGTCTTGAATTACTTGCATAAATTTCAATCCAAACAGAATTATCAGGCCAAAGAGTCCTCAAAATCAATTATGCCATGAGAAGTCCCCTTGAAATCTATGTATAAAAGAGGCTACGTTTTCTAAAAGAGAAAGATTGAATGAGGAAGGTAAAATGCAAAGGAAAAAGTATCAAGAAAGTAGAGTTCACCTATTTCAGACACACATGCTAGCTAGAGTAGTCTCAAGAAAAGAGACAATAATGAGGTGGAAAGGAATATTCTACAGTCAGCAAAATTAACACAGCTTGGAAATTAAGATAACATAGCTGAAAATTTCAAACTTGGCCTTCTTTCAAAACTGAGCCTTAGTAGTGAGCATTATAAATATACACCATGGATGTTAAGTGCTTTTAAAAATAAAAGTTTATATGAGGTCTTCCAAGGTTAGGCAAAAATCTTTTATTATCAATGAAAAGATCCCTGAAATAGATGCCAATGGCTCAAATCCAGTCACAATGAAAGAGAGAAATTAAGTAGTAATAGAGAAATTAGAATTTCAAGAAAAACTCAGAAAATTTAACTGATCTTCCCAAGTCAGTAGCATTTATTTAGTCACTGAATACCAGAGGTCTGTATTCTTTAACCAGTTTTTTAAAATAACTCTCAGGCTCTGTTCTCTTGACTCTTACGTGACTCTTTTTTCTTTCCATGACTCAAATTTATCTTGCACACTATCTCTGGATTAATATCCCTTAGGTCCTTTTATTCTACTAGTGTTCAAAAAACCTATAACAGCTCCCAGTTGCCTTCCTAAATAGATTTAAACTTCTCTGTTCATGTTTTTCCTTCTTCATAGTCCCTGCAAGTTTTCTATCTCCCACTTAGACAAGATTGTTTTCCATTCCCAACTGTGGAGCTTTCTCTAGAGTCGGCATCATCATTTATTTACACCATGAACTTGCCTATCACCCTAACCTTGCTCAAGTTGCTTCCTTCCTGAAATAACATCCCCTCCTCTTACCAGCTGAAATCCTTCCTAACCACTCCTTAAGCTTCAGCTTAAATCCTGACTTATTGACACTTTTAATATTTATTGTTTACTTTGGCCTACACATATTAATCCTAGCTCTAAATTCTTATAGTGGTGTTGTTTGCTCCAAGTAATTTATAATTTAGGTTTCTATTATTTTATGTTTTTCATTAATGTTCATGGGCATTAAGTCTTAAAACATCCATAAGATAGGAAGCTACTTGGAAGTATGACTCACATCTTAAGTTTTTATAGTATAGGATGGATGGTGAATGGAAAGACAAAAGAGTTCTGCCTCATTTCATTAAAAGGGGAATTCGATTAAAATATATATTGTACAATGAATGAACACAAAACATAAAAATAAGTGAAGGAATTGAGTATAAAGGCAGTGTATTATTTTCCTAGGGCTACAATAAAAATGTACTGTAAGCTGGATGACCTAAAACAACAGAAATCGATGATCTCACAGTTCTGGAGACCAAGTCTGAAATCAAGGTGTCAGCAGGCCCATGCTCCCTTGAAGTAAAATCCTTCCTTGCCCCTACCTAGTTTCTGGTGATGACTGCCAATGCTTGTCATTCTTTGGCTTGGAGCTGCATCACTCTAATCTCTGCCTCTACCATAAATGGCATACTCCCTACATGTCTGTGTCTACACCATGTTTTCCCTCTTTTTATAAGGACACCAATCATATTGGATTAAGGGCACACTCTACTTTATCTTAACTAATTACATCTTCAAAGACCCTATTTCCAAATAAGGTCACATTCTGAGGTCCTGAAGTTTAAGGCTAATTTAATATATCTTTTGGGGGGACACAAATCAACCCAATAGAGGCAGCAAAAAGAGAAATTCAAATTGAGTATGAATTTAATGCACAGAATACCTGCTGAGACGTCCAGTCTGCCTGCAAGAGATAGGCAACATATTTACTTCTAAACCTAATGAGAAAACATTGTCACTTGATTCAGAGTTTGTAAAATTTAAGGCAACAAATTACTAAAGGAGAACACAGAAATTTGCACTTTGATCACAAGGGAAATTTATCCTAAGAGAGCTGATGAAATAGAATAGTGGGTGATCTAGAAAATAATATTATCAATAAAACTATACGTGATATACATGATTTTTTTAATAACAACTTAATTAGGTTAGATTTGCTTTCTCAAATTTATACAGTTCAGTAAAATTAATCATGGGCAGGATAGGAATAATCTTGGGGAATATGACAGTGTCAGTGTATGCAGTTTTTTGATGCTATAATTTAATCATGGAATCCATGTTCCTGGATTCTAGAATATTTATCACAAATTAGAAAATAAAATTTAGTGTACAAATATCAGGCAAAAAATATTTTATAAGTTTTAAAACTATTCTTAATTTCAATCTTGCAATTATCTCAATCTGAGATATTTTATTACATCCTATTCTTAGAAGATATTATATTGTGTGTGAATTCTAAGAATTTCCTCTGCAATCTAAACTCACATATCCACCTTCTTACTTCAAATCTCCACTGAGATGTATCACCAAAATCTAACACTGAATATGTCCCTAAAGCAACTATTTCACCTGTCAATATTCTTATTTCCCACAGTACAAATAATTTATCTTTTTGTTCTCCCATGTGGTTCCTGAACTTTCCTTGAGTTACTCCATATGGGGGAGAGGACAAGAGGAAAGCTATCCAGCAAAATATATTTGCCAGGCTCCCATACTAACTGGATTTAGTTTAGATATCTTTCTATCTTTGCCTAACTTCCATTTTCTACTAACAGCTTAACTACCAATTATATATATTTTTCCAAGTGTCAGATAGCTTTTTTCCCAGCTGCTTTTAGTATTGTCACTTCATCTTTGATTTTCAACAATTTGATTATATTACATCTAGGTATGTTTTTCCTTATATTTATCCCACTTGGATTAGCTGGCAATATCTTCCAACTAATATGGGAAATTATCAGCCATTAGTTGTTCAAGTTTTGTTTCTATCTTAACTCTCTGTCTTCTCCTTCTGGGACTCTTTTTTGACCAATTTCCATGTATCCTTTATGTTTTGTTTTGCTGTGCTTGTCTTCTTTTTTCTCTCTTTGTTTTAATTTGCATGTCTTTTCTAATGGTGTATTTCTGAATTCAATATATACCCTATCCTATGTTTGATCTGCTTTCAATCACATCCATGAGATCCATTTGATGCTTCTTTATTTTTTTAATTAATTAATTGTTTTATTGAGGTACATTGGTTTATGACATTATATAAGGTTCATATATACAACATTATAATTCAACTTCTGTATATACACTCTACAGCATACTCATCACCAAAAATCTAGTTTCTATCCCTCAATATACAGTTAACCCCTGTTACCTATTCCTCCCACTACCACCCTCCTCCCCTCCTGGTTCTGCCTTTTCATTTGTTTATAATTTTCTTTGATGTACAGAAACTTTTTAGTTTGATGTAGTCCCATTTGTTTATTTTTCCTTTTATTTCCCTTGCCTGAGGAAACAGAACCAAAAAGATATTGCTAAGACTGATGTCAAACAATGTACTGCTTATGTTTTCTTCTAGAAGTTTTATGTCTTACATTCAAGTCTTTAATCCATTTTGAGTTAATTTTTGTGTATGGTGTAAGATAGTGGTCTAGTTTCATTCTTTGCCATGTGTCTGTTGAGTTTTCCCAGTACCATTTATTGAACAGACTTTCCTTTCTCCATTGTATGTTCTTGGCTTCTCTGTGTTAAATTAGTTTTTTATATATGTGTGGGTTTATTTATGGGCTCTAAAGTCTGTTCCATTGATCTGTCAGTCTTTTGCTGCTGCTGCCATGATGTTTTGATTACTATAGCTTTGTACTGTAATTTGAATCAGGGAGTGTGATACCTCCAGCTTTGTTATTTTTTTATCAGAATTGCCTTGGGTATTTGGGGTCTTTTGTGGTTCCATACAAATTTTAGAATTTTTTTTTGTTCTATTTCTGTGAAAAATATCATTGTGATTTTTACAAGGATTGCATTGAATCTGTAGATTGCTTTAAGTAATATGGGCATTTTAACAGTGTTAATTCTTCCAGTTGATGAGCATAGACTATCTTTTCATTTCTTTATGTCTTCTTTAATTTTTTTCAACAGTGTCATAATTTTTAGGTCTTTCATCTCCAGTAGTTCTGGGTGAGAAAGAAAGTGATAGAAAAAGTAGAGAAAGTAGTTCATATGTATATGTATATCTATCTATCTACCTACCTACCTACCTACCTACCTATGTATCTGTCTGTATATACATATATACATATAAAAAAAAGCAAGGACAAAAAATAAATATTAAAAAATGTAAGTTAATTTTCTGAAATAAGTTAAGAATTATATCTTCATTTTGCAAGGGAATATCATGTCTCAGAGAAAGTTTTCACAAGCAGCCAAAATCAAGACATATTATGATAAAAATTGACCTAAGCTCAAAATACTTTCACAAATGAATTGCTTTAAACAACTTAAAGATAATCCCAATACTACTTAAACTATTTTAAAGCATAAACAAAGGGGGAGACAACTTCCAAATTCTTGTTATAAGGTGAGTATAATGTTGCAAAATCTGATAAAAACTGCTCTAAAGGAACCTACAAAACCAATCGTGTATGTGAATATCAGTAAAAATATTTGATTTGTAAAGTTAATATGATTGCAATAAAAACACCATCTTTTTATTTTCTTGAGCTACAAAAGTTAATTATAACATTTATGTGAAAGGACAGACAAGAAAGAATAGAGAAACCAGTAAACCATGAAAAGAGTGTTCTAACCCCCACCCCATATGAAATGTATTTGAGTCCTCTATAATTAAGAGAGTAAGATATCAGATATGAGTGGACCAGAATAGAAAATCTGAAAATAGATATATTTGCAAAGAAAAACTTCATATATTATAAATATAGCATCAGAAATCAGTGAGCACAAATATTATGTATTATTAATAGTGTTGGAATAATGTCATAGCTATATGAAGAAAAGACAAGAAGATAACTTCACACTGCAAGTATTAGAAAAAAATATTTGTGAATGCACCTATAAACTTGAAAGAAGGGAAAAGTCCTAAATGTGACTAATGAAATAGAATCAATAAAGGATAAAATTAATATTAGTTATGTAACTTGTCCAAAAAATATACATGACTGATAAACATTATAATCAACAAATAGACAAATGACAAAACAGTGAAACCTATTTTCAATGAAAAAGGTTTAAATGATGTAAGATCTATTCCTTAATAGAATTTTAAGATGCAATATATTTGTGATATAAACCAAGCCAGATATTCAGATACATCCTTAATATCTTTTACTCTAAAGATAAGAAGAAATGCAAAGTGTCACTTCAGCAACACACATACTAAAATTGGAATGATATAGAGAAGGTTAACTTGGATCCTGTGCAAGGATGATATGAAAAATTAATGAAATATTCTATATTTTTCTGTACACTTAAAAATGATTAAAATGTTATGTATATTCTACCACAATAGAAATAAATAAATAGACATGAAAATAGAAATGAAAAAATTAAAATAATATGATAAATAAAAAGACAAGGAAATTTAAAATTTTCTCAGTAATTTTAATTTTAGTAAAAATATTAGTGGGCTTCCCTGATGGTGCAGTGGTTGAGAATCTGCCTGCTAATGCAGGGGACACGGGTTTGAGCCCTGATCTGGGAGGATCCCACATGCCGCGGAGCAACTAGGCCCGTGAGCCACAATTACTGAGCCTGCGCATCTGGAGCCTGTGCTCCGCAACAAGAGAGGCCGCGACAGTGAGAGGCCCGCGCACCATGATGAAGAGTGGCCCCCGCTTGCCACAACTAGAGAAAGCCCTCGCACAGAAACGAAGACTCAACACAGCAAAAATTAATTAATTAATAAACTCCTACCCCCAACATCTAAAAAAAAAATATATATATATATATATAAGTATCATTCTGAGTTCATATTGATAGTAAAGAAAAAAGGAAAATCTAGCTGGTTAGATCAGTCTTAATAAAAACAATAAGAATGAAAACTAGACATAATGTACCTCTTGATGTGTTATAGTAGGAAGCTCACAACTCCTATTAAGTAGTATTATCAAAAAATAGAACAAAATTTATCAGCTTTCTAAAATGTAAGTTTATTTTATAGGAAATAAAGTAGTATGCAGACCATCTTAAGTGATACAAAAAATACAATAAGCAAAATCTAAAAGGTGCAAAATTATTATATAATCAATACCCTTTCTTTATTGAATAAATTATAAGAAAAAAAGATGGGAAGCTTATAAATTAAAAGCAATTTAAACTATACCAATAAAATGCAGTATGCACTTTGTTTTCTGATACAAACAAAGTGACTGTAAATTTAAAATACTATAAGGTATTGGAGGAAATTTGAATATTGTGTATTTCATAACATTAAAAGAATTATAATTAATTACCTTAGGAATAATAAAAACATAGGAATAATGAGTTTTAAAGTATCTTAAATACATACATACTAAAGGATCTATGGATGCAATAAGTGATATCTAGGATTTGACTGAAAAAATATCTAGGGTGGTGTGTGGGATGGAGATCAGGTATATAGACTTAGAGAAAAAATGATTGTGTTAATATTGGATATTGGATCCATGTAGTTTCATTATGTTACTTTTTTTCTTTTATATATTTATATTTTTACATAATATTTTTATGAAGTACCAGCACTAGTATCACAGAAAAAATATTAATGGGTGAGGGAAAAATCATTGTTTCAAGCTATTTACAAGACTAAGAGAAGTAACAAGAGAAAGAACCTAAGCTTCTGTATACTTTATCTACTTTTAAAATCTTTTTTACTTATATTGTTTCAACCCACTATCCAATGAGCTCATGCTTTTGTATTTTAAAATGCATGTGGCTCATTATACATAAAAATTGTTAACCAAAAAATGTTGGTCAAATTGTTTTGTAATAAAGTACCATGTCTTGGCCATTTTTTTTAAACATTAAGTAATCTTAAGGATTAGGCATTAAATGCCAAGTACTTTTTGAAGTACATTTGCTATTTATTCTTCACTAGGGAGAAATTTGACCTCATTCCTTGTTCTAAATAACACAACAGTGCCCTACTGATTAGTGTATCAGGTCAGATGGGAGAAAAACAAATGGCTTTGCATTTTTAACAACGTGCTCAACCTGAACCAGTTACCAAGGCATTTAAAGGCAAAACATAAAAGACGTCAATTGATTAAGCATGCTGAGCAATAAATTTTGAAAAACAAATTATATATTTATGTTACTAATACAGAAGTAAGAGTGTCCTTCATTTTAAATGTGCAGTTCGATAGACCAGGGGCAACAGTCATTTAACTACCACCACAGTCAAGGTTTAGAACACTCCCATCACCACAAAAGCCCCGTTGTGTTCCTTAGCAGTCAATCCCTGCCCCCACCCTTGCTTCTGTACAATCATTGATCTGCCAGAAAGCAAACTATGTTTTGCCTTTTCTAGAATTTCATATAAATTTCATACAAAACCCTAGAGTGTGTAGTCTTAAGTGAGTGGCTTCTTTTACATAATTGCTGACCATGCAGTACTGGAAAAGCTTGCTGTATTATTCCTGAGTGGCTTCTTGATATAATAGAGATAGCACTGAAAAATAGGGCAGAAGATCTTACTTCTCTCTCCCACCCCAGTCTGTGAACTATGATATATTTTTTTTTCTTTTTTTTTTAACTTCTCTTATTCAGCAACGGTAAGATGAGGAGGATAGTACTATTCTGTCTTCCTCAAGGCTGCTGTGTTAGATCCAATTAGAATGTGTAAAGTGGTTTCTAAAGTGTGACACATTACACAGATGAATTCACAAGAAAAGTCTATCAGAAATAAGAGAAATGACAGCCTTTTAAAAGACACTGTTAAATAAGATTAAGTGTATATTGAAATATAAAGTTTAAAAGTTCTATTTTTTCACTGTGGAGATGGGAGTAAGATGGAGGGAGGCTATGAATGGATTTTATGAAGTTTGAATAAAATAGGGAAAAAAACTAGAATTATAGAATAGAAACTAGAATTATAAAAAGGAACAATATTAAACCTATCTAAATAAAAAATAAATAGCTAGCTTTAGAAATAAACTTCATTCTTTTAATTATTTCTTCAACAATAACAAGAATTTATTCTACATAGGACACATTATCTGACAAAGTTATAGTTATCAAATAAAGTATATAGTTCTTGTCTTCAAGTTTCATCTACTTTCCCTGTCAACATTGGAAAGGGGCAAATAAAAAGACTTTTAAATGAAATTTAAGGACAGGGAAATAATACTCTTCCACCAAATGAGACTATAAATATTTTGTGAATGTTGACATTTGTAACTTAATGACAAAAAATATTAGTTTTTAAGTTTTATTTGTTTGTTTTACCCAGTATCAAGAAAGAAGACAAGGATGTTCCTACATCCACATCACTGTGGTGGATCTCCTTTCCTGATCCATCTTTGAAGCCTGAAGTTCTCCTATCCCTCTCCATACCCTAGAGAAAAGAAAGCAACATAATTGTTAGTGTTAGAGGTTTGAAAATTTCTGAGACAAAAGAGGAAGATGAGGAAATCTTATGATTCACAAGGAGATGTAAGGGACCATGACACTTGGAAAGTGGTAAAGAATGGGTTATATGTGAAGATAGCTGGTCTGGGTCGGTCAAATTTTGACAGTTGAAGGAAAATCCAAGGGGAATGCCTGGAAGTTCTAGTCAGTGTGGCAATTTTAGGTAGACTACAGACAAAATAGTTGACTTTTGGCCTTTGTATGTTAGATAAATTACATGGAACTGTGGTAAAGAGCCAATTGAAAGTTTTTCAAGCATCTATGTGCTCTTACCCAGTAAATAAAAGGGAGAACCTTCAATCCACAACCACAAAATGTCAGATCCCAATAAGATGTCTGACATATCTTCATCAATGATGGTCTGAGGATAAAGAAGTTGAGCCACTGACTTAATCTAGCTAATTAAAAAATAGAGCTGATTCCCCTCAATTTGGTCACTCTACTCTGGAGAAAACACAAATATAAAAAAATTAAATAAATTTCAAATGACCATTTAGTATAGTAAATAAAGAAGTATGTAGCATAATGAACAAGAATTTTATTAGTAATGAAAGAGAGTGATTAGTGGACTGGAAAACTTAAACATTTCAGGCAAAAGAAATTAATGTACATGATGGCAGAGTTGAACATTTAAATTAAGAGGTTAATAAAATAAAAACAGAAAAATTATGTAATGTGCTTAAATTTAGTAGTAGGAGTTCACAGAATCAAAGCCAGATTTTTCAACTATAAATGAGTATTCTACTTGTTATAAAAAATTATAGCTCCGGGCTTCCCTGGTGGCGCAGTGGTTGAGAGGCCGCCTGCCGATGCATGGGATGCGGGTTCATGCCCCGGTCCAGGAGGATCCCACATGCCGCAGAGTGGCTGGGCCCGTGAGCCATGGCCACTGGGCCTGCGTGTCTGGAGCCTGTGCTCCGCAATGGGAGAGGCCACAGCAGTGAGAGGCCCGCATACTGCAAAAAAAAAAAAAAATTATAGCTCCTAATATAATGGGCATTCCTTCATTTCTTTGTTCCATAATATTTATTGCATGCCTATGATGTTCTAAGTTCTGATATAGCCACTGTAGATAAAGCAGTAAGCAAAACAAAGCAGAATAAAGTCCCTGCTTTCATTGAGCTTTTAACTAAAAGGAGGTTACAAGACAGCAAATAAACAAATAGAATTAACCCTTGAACAATGCAGGTTTTAGGGACACCAACCCCCACTGAGTTGAAAATTGGGTATAACATTATATTTGGCCCTCATTATGTGTGGTTGAACATCCCTGAATTCAACCAGCCACAGACTGTGTAGTACTATAGTACGTATTTATTTAAAAAAAACTTTATGTAAGTGGACCTATATAGTTCAAACCCATATTGTTCAAGGGTCAACTGTATATGGCATATTGTCATATAATGCTGTGAGAAAATTACACAGGGTAAGTGCACAGAACAGGAGAGAGAATTGTAATTTTAACAGGTGGCTAAGGAAGGCCTTTCTGTGGAGGTAACATCTAAGGATTAGTCTAAATGAGATTTTTTAAGTAGAGGAATCTGTGGTTACAAAGACTCCAAAAGTGGGAATATGGAAGGCATGAAATATAACCGGTAAAGAGATTAGTGTAGCTAGAGTTGAATAAACCAGAGAAAGTAATTAGATCTGTTGATGAGGTCTATGAATTTCATATATTTATAGTATAAAAAAATTTAAATATGTCTTATGATTTGAAGAGTGCTACTTACTTACATAGTAGCATATAGGAAGTGCCACATAGCATGACATAGTAAGTAGTACTTAGTATAAAAGTAGAAAGTTCTTTCTACTTTCATAGTGAATGCCTAATAAATCTGAATGAGATAATGCTTATCACACTAAGCTCTAAATATTATAGCATAATATTCTTCTATACTAGTTTCTGATTCCCTACAGTTCAGTTATATCATCATATTCAAAGTATGTGACTGAATCTAAAAAATATTATTGGCATTTTAAGTCTATATTGAAAGATACATTTATTAATTAATGAATAAATGAATGACTGTATCAATTAGTTGTTCTTGTGTAACAAACCATCCTAAAACTTAGTGGTTTATGCCAATAAGTTTGATGGCAGACCGAAAAAAATGTTAATAGACACAAATGACCAAAGCTTACTCAAGAAGAAATGAAGAACTCAAATAGTCCTATGTCTACGAAGAAATTGTATTCATAGTTAAAACTTTCCCAAAGGGAAAACTAATGATTCATATGTCTTTATTAATGAATTATACAAAATATTGTGGAAGAAATACCAATTCTTAAAAAAAAGAAAAAAAACTTCCAGAAAATGGAAGAGGCTGTACCTTCCAATTCTTGTGCTTAGGCAAGTATTACAGTGATACCAAAAACAGATGATATTATAAGAAAAGAAAATTACAGATCAATAGCCCTCATCAACATGGGTATAGCAATCCTTAGAAATGTTAGTAAACCAAAATTAAAATGTATAAGCAGGATAATATATCATGAGCAAGTGAGATTTATTCTGGGAATGACAGTGTTTCCAGATGAGATTATCATTTGAATCAGTAGACTGAGTAAAGCAGATTGTCCTCCCCATTGTGGTTGGGTATCATCTAATCCATTGAGGGACTGCATAGAACGGTAGAATGGTAGAGGAAGGGAGAATGTATTCTCTAACTTGAACCGCTGAGCTAGAATATCAGTCTGCTTCTGCCTTGTATCTGGGGATTACAACATTAGCTCCCCTGGTCCTCAGGCTTTCAGACTCAGAGTGAACTACATGGCTGGCTTTCCTGGGTCTCCAGTTTGCAGACAGAAGACTGTGGGACTTTTTCAGCTCCATATATGTGAGTCAGTGAACCAATTTCTTAATAATAAATTTATAAATCAATCTTTCTGTCTATCTATATCTGTATCTTTACCTGTATCTCTATCTATATCTACATCTTCTACAGCTTCTATTTCTCTGAAGAACCTTGACTGATACAGTAATTCATTCAAACCAAAATTTTAAAAGAGAAAAAATTATACATTCAATAAATACCTGAAAAACAGTACAAAATTCAACATCAATTTATGACAAAATTACTTCACAAACTATGACTAACCTTACCTCATGAATAAAGAGTATCTATTAATAACTAGAGCTAACATCATACCTTGTTGTTAAGGACTAAGTGGTTTCCCTCTATGGTTAGGTCCAAAACAAGAATTTCTACTCACACTACTCCTATCCTATAATATACATACCAGTGCAATAAGAAGAAGAAAAGAGATACAAGGCATATAGATTGGAAAAGAAGAAAACAGTCTTTATTCATAGAGGCCATGATTGTCTACATAGAGAATCCCAAAGAACCTATTAAAATAAGTGAATTTAATTGGTTACAGAAAATAAAGTCAGCACACTAAAATCAGTTGTCTTATAGTAGCAATAAGCAATAGATGTTGAAATTTAAAAAAGAATACCACTTATAGTACCACTAAAATATGAAATAGGGGTAAGTATTTTTAAAACAAAGAACATGGGCACAATTTGTGTAATAAAAAATATACTATATTGTTGATAAGTATCAAAGAAGACCTAAGTAAATGGAAAGATATATCACATTCATTGATTGGAAGACTCAAAATTGTCAAGATGTAAGTTCTTCTCAGATTGATCTATAGATTGAACACAACCCCAAAGAAAATCCTGTAAGCTGATTATATCTTTGAGGAAATCTATAAGCTGATTCTAAACTTATATGGAAAAGCAGATGATGAAAAAATTACCAAAACAATTTTGAAAA
Source organism: Neophocaena asiaeorientalis asiaeorientalis (assembly GCF_003031525.2). NCBI lineage: Eukaryota > Metazoa > Chordata > Mammalia > Artiodactyla > Phocoenidae > Neophocaena > Neophocaena asiaeorientalis. The sequence goes on along the minus strand of NW_020173108.1, from coordinate 12,853,480 downwards.
ATCAAAGCAAAATTAGGGGACTCACATTTCCAGATTTCAAGATTTTCTGTAAAAGCTACAGTAATCATATAGTAGGGTATTGATAAAATAATCGTCACATAATAATGGAACAGAATAAAATGACAGAAGTAAACCCACATGAATATGAGCAAATAGTTTTGAAAAAGTTGGAAATGTAATTCAGTAAATAAATATTTTCTTCATTGATTTAGTGGTGTTGAAACAATTACACATCCATGTGCAAGGACAATAATGTAAATATAAAAGTAAAATTTAAAACTTCTTTCTAGAAGAAAGCATAGGAGAAAATCTGTATGATATTGATATAGTCAATTATTTTTTAGATAGGGCACATATAACCTTCTGCTTTTTGCACAACAGCATTAAAAAAAAAAAGGCAAACCATAGTCTCAGAGAAAACACTTGCAAAACACATTTAATAAAGTACCAATAAGGAGAATATACAAAGAAATCTAAAAAAATTACTAAATGGGAAAGAATAACCCAGTAAATATGGGTAAAATATGTGAAAAGATGATTTGCTACAGAAGAGATATGGATTTAAAATAAGAACATGTAAAGATGCTCACTACCATTAGTCATTAGGCAAATGCAAATTAAAACCACAGTGAAATACTACAACACATCTAATCAAATGGCCAAAAAAAGAAACAAATGAAGACCTGACAAGAACAAGTGCTGGCAAGTAGGCAAAGCAGCTAGAATTCTAATAAAGTGTATACTAGATGCAAAAGAAATTAAGACATATGTTTACACAAATGCCTGCATACAAATGTTTATAGTCATTTTATTTATATTCACCAAAACCTGAAAACCTAAATGTCCTTCAACTGCTTAATGATAAACACTGTATGTATATACAACATTCAACATAAAATTCACACAGTGACATAAATGAATTTCAAAAGCAATATCCTAAGTGAACTTAGGAAAAGACTCAAAAGGACACATGCTTGAAACAAAGGTTTATTTGGGAATGTTATCTCAGGGAGCACAAATTTGAAATGTTTTGGGGTTGGGGCACTATGAAAGGAGGAAAAGCCAATATAGTGCATTATTGTGTTAGCTGCCCAAACAGGTGGCTGGCATTGATATGGCAGTACCTTTTGATCTTCTATCCCCTGGGACAAAGAGGGAAGAATTTTGTGCACTGTCTCCCTCTTCTCATTGGCCAAGGATAGTTCCAAGGGCATTAATGTCCTGAAGTTTGGGTTGTTTGTGAATGAGTCCCAGTAATTTCCTATAGGCATCATGAATTGCAAAGGTTGCATTTAAGCAAAATTAAAGTCTTTGTTCATCTGGTTGACCCTACAGTGGCTGAAGTAGGAAGTAGGGTCTTGAAGTAGGGCATAGGCAGAAACAAAGCTCTATATTGCCTTTACATTTAAAATATAAAAAGGTAGCATAAAATGGTCAGTATATTTCATGAGACTCATTTAAAATGAGAGCCATGATAAAAAGTGTATTGACTGCATAAATCATATTGATTATTAAATGTAAATAAAGGTACATAGTTATTTTCTCAGTCATTTCTGAATCTCTTATTCAATATGCAAATGGTTTAGAACTAAAATTAATCATGAAATATATTACCTTATTTATGAGAACTATAAATCAAAGAGAATTGATTGCTTCTTATCAGAAAGAAATGAAAAATAGTATGTATTACCTTCAGGCTAAGTGGCTCCACTCCAGGAATATAGTAGGCCATATCTTATCTCCAGTCAGATATAAGAGGTATTTTAATATCCAAAGGTGTACTGTTTATTAGTTTCCAAAATGCAAGTTGATAAAGGTTATCATTAAAAGAAAGGTAATTGACTGCTTCCCCCTCTTCTATGTAGAAAGAAGACTTTTGGGAGCAAGGTATAGAGACTAGTGAGACGTACATATAGGGGAACTCCTCCTCTCAGTACACAGAGATGTATTTTATGTAGTAGAAATATACTCTATCAAAGAAAAGAAGCGAGGCTTCATGTTCTTTAGATTGCACTAGACGTTTTGAGGAACAGACCTGAACAGACCTTAACAATAGCTAAGGTCCAGAGTCGTCTTCAATAACTCAAGCTGGTTCCACAGTGGGTTAAAAGTGTCTTCAACCACAAGGGGCATAAAAACTCCCCTGGGTGCAACAGCCTGCTTTAGAGAAGGCAGGATTCTTTCAACTCTAGTTTAGCTTACTCTCAGGTTAAGTTAGTGAATCTTAGGAGAACAAGAATAAAATATGCTTTCTTCCTAGTTCAAAATGAGGTTATAGAAGGTTAGTGTTTGAGAAAGTGTTCACGTGTATCCCACACACATTTTTCTTTGCCCCAATTATTTTCCTAGATTGTTCTTTCAAAAAGGATATATTCCTAAGGAAATTAGTTTCCAACAATAAAATATTCTGTGCACTCTTTCAAATTTCGCATTGGGAAACTACATACAAAAAAAATAAAGAGGCCTTCGAAATTTGCTGTTTTGTCTTCAAATTAAGTTTCAAGTAGAACATTGCTCCACTTGTGAGTGTGTAATTAACAATAAATGGAATTGATAACAAGGCCCCATTGTGTAATGCTAATGCAGCTCCTTCTTAGGATTTATTAGCTTTTCAATAGGTTTTCTTTGTATTTAGATGCAATTTTGAAATTTTCTGCTTTAAGTAGCACAAATATAACAATAAAAAGTGAGTTTATATTTTGAAATACAAAGTACATATCTTTACCTGTCATAAAGGAATTTATTAGAATACCATAATTTAATGATTCCTTAAATACTTGAAAAATTATTTGAAGATATATTTATTTATTATGTATTTTCTTCCAGTTGTGTTGAGATATAATTGACATATATCACTGTATAGGTTTAAAGTGTACAGCATAATGATTTGACTTACATGCATCATGAAATGATTATCACATTATGTTTAATGAGCATCCATCATCTCATATAGATACAAAAATTAAAAATAGAAAAAAATCTTTTTCTTGTGATAAGAACTCTTAGGATTTATTCTCTTGACAACTTTCATATATAGCATATAGCAGTATTAATTACATTTATCATGCTGTATATCACACCCCACAGCACTTACTTATGTTTTAACTGGGGGTTTGTACCTTTTGACTGCCTTTACCCAATTTCCCCTCTCCTCAACCCCACGCCTCTGGTAACCACAGATCTGATCTCTTTTTCTATGAGTTTGTTTGTAAGTTTGTTTTTGAAGCATAATTGACCTACAACACTATGCTAATTCCTGTTATACGACATATGTTTAGTACTTTTTATGCATTTCAAAATGATCACACTAAAAGCCTAGTTACTATGTGTCACCATACAAAGATATTACATAATTGTTGACTATATTATCCACACTGTACATTTCATACCCGTGACTCATTTATTTTGAAACTGGAAGTTTGTACCTCTCAATCCCTTTCATCTACTTCTTTCTTTCCCCCAGCCCCTGCCCCTCTGGCAGCTACCTGTTTGTTCTCTGTACCTGTAACTCTTGTTTGTTCACTTGTTTTCTTTCTTAGATTTCACATATAAGTGAAATCATACAGTATTTGTCTTTCTCTGTCTCGCTTATTTCACATAGCATAATACCCTCTAGGTCCACCCATGTTGTCATTAATGTCAAGATTTCATTCTTTTTATGGCTGAGTAATATTCCATTGTATGTATATATAACACAGCTCTATCAATTCATCTATTGATGGATACTTGGGTTGCTTTTGTATCTTAGCTATTGTAAATAATGTTGCAATAAACACAGGAGTTTATATATCTTTTCAAATTGGGGTTTTTGTTTTCTTGGATGTATACCCAGGAGTGAAATTGCTGGATCATATGGTAGTTCTATTCTTAATTTTTGAGGCATCTCCATACTGTTTTCCATAGTGACTGCACCAATTTACATTCCTACCAACAGTGCATGAGAGTTTCTTTTTCTTCACATCCTCATCAACACTGGCTATTTGTTGTCTTTTTGATAATAGCCATTCTGACAGGTGTGAGATGATATTTTATTTTGGTTTTGATTTGCATTTTCCTGATAATTAATGATGTTGAGCATCTTTTCATGTGCCTGTTAGCCATCTGCATATCTTCTTTGGAAAAAATGTCTATTCAGATCCTCTGCCATTTAAAATATTTTTTTTTATGTTGAGTTGTATGAGTTCTTTGTATATTTTGGATATTAACCACTTATCGGATATATCATTTACAAATATGTTCTCCCATTCAGTAGGTGACCTTTTCATTTTGTTGCTAGTTTCCTTTGCTGTGCAAAAGATTTTTAGTTAGATGTAGTCCCAGTTGTTTATTTTTGCTTTTGTTTCTGTTGCCTAAGGAGACATATCCAAAAAATTATTACTAAGACTGATGTCAAAGAGCATACTGCCTATGTTTACTTCTAAGAGTTTTATGGTTTTGGGTCTTAGGTTGAAGTCTTTAATCCATTTTGAGTTTATTTTGTGCATGGTGTGAGACAGTAGTCCAGTTTGATTATTTTGCATGCGGCTCTCCAGTTTTCCCAACACCGTTTACTGAAAAGGCTGTCTTTTCCACATTGAATAATCTTGCCTCCTTTGTCACAGATTAATTTACCATGTAAGTGTGGGTTCATTTCTGGGGTTTCTATTCTGTTCCACTGATCTATGTTCTGTTTTTGTGTCAGTACCATGCTGTTTTGATGACTGTAGTTCTGTAGTATATTTGAAATCAGGGAGTATGATACATCCAGATTTGTTCATCTTTCTCAGGTTTTTTTTTTTTTTTTTGCTGTTTGTGGTATTTTGTGTTTCCACACAAATTTGAAAATTATGGGTTCTAGTCCTGTGAAAAATTCCATTGTTACTTTGATAGGGATTGCATTGAGTCTATAGATTGTCTTCGGTAATGTGGTCATTTTAAAACAATATTCTTCCAATCCATAAACATGGTATATCTTTTCATCTCTCTGTGTTGTCTTCAATTTCTTTCATCAGTTTTCCAAGTACAGGTCTTTTACCTACTTAGTTAGATGTATTCCTACATGTTTTATTCTTCTTGGTGTGATTATACATGGGATTGTTTTCTTAATGTCTCTTTCTGACAGTTTGTTTTTAGTGTATACAAATGCAAAGGATTTCTATATATTAATTTTGTATCCTGCAACTTTGCTGAATTCATTGATGATCTCTAGTAGTTTTTTGGTGGCATCTTTAGGATTTTCTATGTATAGTATCATGTCATCTGTAAACAGGGGCAATTTTATTTCTTCTTTCCAATTTGGATTCCTTTTATTTCTTTTTCTTGTCTGATTTCTATGGCTGATTCCCAATACTATGTTGAATTAAAATAGTGAGAGTGGGAATCCTTGTCTTGCTCCTGATCTTAGAGGAAATGCTTTCAGCTTTTCACAGTTGAGTATGATGTTAGGTGTGAGCTTGTCATATATGCTTTTATTTTGAGGTATTTCCCTCTATCCCCACTTTGTGGAGATTTTTTATTATAAATGCATGTTGAATTTTGTCGAAAGCTTTTTCTGCTTTGATTGAGATGATCATACAGCTTTTATTCTTCAGTTGGTTGATGTGGTGTATCTCATTGGTTGATTTGTGGATATTGAACCATCCTTGCATCCCTTGGATAAATCCCACTTGTTCATAGTGTATAATATTTATTTTTCAAACATTCTTTTAAAGGAAAACTGTTACCCTTTAAAAAGTACAGATAATATTAAAGTAAACCCCTAGGTAGCCATTATCCAGTCTCAGGAATGACCAGTTCATGGCAATCTTCTTAAATCTATACTTCACCAACTTCTACTATATTATTTTGAAACAAAACTCATAAATTATATTATATCATCCATAAATATTATAGTCCATAATATAATTTGTGTCATCTCTTTTAAGGCTTTTGAAAAATCTTAACAGAATTCATAGAATTTTCCAGAAATATGAGGGCATTTAAATAATATATATCAAGACCTAGGATAATTTCTAGTATACAATAAAAGAGCAAAATGTTTTTAAATAGAGCAATTCCAAAATCATAAACAAGAATATATTTTAGTATATTACTAATATAAAATATCAAATTACCTACATAAGCAAAGAAAATCATACTTGGTTGATTATCCAGCAGAAATCACAAATGTAAGTTGATTTGACAAAGAAGAGTAGAGATATCAAATTCATATCTTTTACTCAAGATGTCAGATTAAATTTACATGACAAGACCTTCTTCTTGATTCTAACACACAAACACCTCATTAAATATATTAGACATGGACAATACAATTTGGCGTTTAAGCACCTATGTTGAAAATGAAAAGGCAGTCAGACTTGTCTCTTTATTTGCATAAATCTGAGAGACTGAACAAAAGAGAGACCCTGGGCTTCCCTGGTGGTGCAGTGGTTGAGAGTCTGCCTGCCGATGCAGGGGACATGGGTTCGTATCCCAGTCCGGGAAGATCCCACGTGCCGCAGAGCGGCTGGGCCCGTGAGCCATGGCCGCTGAGCCTGCGCGTCCGGACCTGTGCTCCGTAACAGGAGAGGCCACAACAGTGAGAGGCCCGCGTACCGCAGGAAAAAAAAAAAAAAAAAAAAAAAAGAGAGACCCTGGTAAAAGCTGTCATATCAAATAAAGGAATAAAAACTATGCCCCTACAGGCATGGACACAGAATAGGCACAGCCAAAAGCAAGTTATCAGTCCCAAGGCTTGGCTGAAAAAAATAACTTTGAAAGATGTTAGAAAACTAGGCATTATGCATATAGAAGTATTGGGCCCCAAATCAAATTAAATATATAGAAAATTAAACCCAAACTGAGAAACTAAGATAAAACTGGTCTTTAACCAGTCCACATGACCCTGACTAAAACAAACTCAAAATCTTCCATAAGGACAGCTGCTTAAACTAGGACACAGTTATAATTGAGATTTTCATGGAAGAAAACTACTGATTTGATAGCCATAGGCAAAAATTACAGAACACGTGAGAATCCACTAATAGCAGACAGCAAAACAAAAAGAAAATAGCTGAAAATGTAAAGATGATGATAACATTATGATTAAAACTTAGAAAGAAAAATAAATAGAATCTATAAAATAACAAGGGGACTTTACAATTCTTGGAAAGCCAAGAATAAAATAGAAACACTAAACTTGAAAAATGTGGCCTTTAAAGAAAACACTAGATAGACTAGAAGGAAGACCAGACTGATTTACCACATTGGAAGATATCTTACAAAAAATAAATTAGAACATGTTATGGAGGGGGAAAAATGGAATATTATAGACATACATTTAAAATTAGGATCACAGAGATTTTAGACTGTCACTTCCAACTATGATGGAGTAACTGGAGCTCCTGCAATAAAGAATGAGAAAATGGTACAAAATATATGAAACTTATATTTTCAGACATTGGAAAATAGGCATCACAGCACTGTGACTCCTAAGAGAAAAAAAATAACCTGAGTCCTAAAATAAGCCCACCTTCCTTCTGGAGGCAACTTACAAATTGTGATGAAGGAAGGGGTAACAGAAATAGACTATAGCAACCTTTTATGTTCACACACATAAAGGGGACTGGAATTTGAGTGGCAAGGTACAAGATAGAAGATAGCTGGGCATAAGAGTTCCATAAATATTCCTAAAGCTTCCCTTGAATCTTTTGTTAAATATAATGCATGAGCTGGATAGAGTGAAACTACTAGGGACTGGGAAGAAAACCACTTTTGGGGTGGGAAGAGTGGTGCTGAATAATTCCTATATTATTACATATATGGGTAAGAAGTGTTTAAATTCTGATTTTCCAGAGTGCATAGAAGTTACAAAGCACCTGGTTATTCAAGAGGGACCTCTGAAGGTTCACAACTTAATCTACAAATAAATTAACTGCTGGTCAAAACAAACTTCAAGCCTTCAAAAGGCAAAAAGCAAACCTCAAAAATAAAACTTGCCTTGTCCAATACCCAATAAAAATTATTAAATATACAAAGAGGTATAAAAATGTAACTCATAACCAGAAGAAAAATCAGTCCATAGAAACTGATACAGAAATGATGGAAATAGGACACAAGACATTAAAATAGCTATTATAAACATACTCAGGGATATAAAGAAAAACATGAGCATAATGATTAGAGAAATGGACTTTATAAAAAGGATCAACTAAAGCTTATAAAAATAAAAACAAAATATTTGAACTAAAAATTTAACTGATTAAGAGTACTTGTTATCTACATCTGCATAACAAATATAGTGTTTGCACTCATGTAGTTTTCCCAACTTGCTTCCTTCCTATAGTAATTTGAGGATCCAAAGACCTCTTTTCATTTTTCACTCTGTCACTTTCAATCTAAGTTGGTATAATCCTTTTAAAAATTATGTGGATTTCTTAAGTGTTGATATATAATCCACTCTATTAAAAAGGCACACATAACAAGTATCTTCAGATAAGTTCCTCTCTACTTTGGGCTAAGAGTCTGCTGTAGGATCCACAATTAGATTCTTAAAAGTACCTGTTGTTTTACATATGGGGTCTATAAGGCATTTCTTAGATGCTTAGAAAATGTTTGTTTGTCTATTTGAAAAGTGTTTATAAGACACTAATTCTCTACGAGTACTTACAGGCACAAACTGGATTTAAAGATTTCCCCTAAAGCATTTATTAATGTGAGAATTATTTGGTTTTTTTGTTGTTCTTGTTTGTTTTTCTAGATGTAGATATAGAGATTGAAAACAGTTTTATTTTCAAATACAGGAAATAATGACTTTTTTAACTTAAAAGTTTATTCTTTTTTTTTTTTTTTTGCGGCACTCGGGCCTCTCACTGCCCTGGCCTCTCCCGTTGCAGAGCACAGGCTCCGGACGCACAGGCCCAGCGGCCATGGCTCACGGGCCCAGCCGCTCTGCGGCACGTGGGATCCTCCCGGACCGGGGCATGAACCCACGTCCCCTGCATCGGCAGGCGGACTCTCAACTACTGCACCACCAGGGAAGCCCAAAAGTTTATTCTTTAGCTCATTTTTTTCCTCTCAAATTTTATCTATGGAGTAAGAAGAGGCTACCTTGGAACCTTTGATTTCCTGCCTAGAAATATTCTCAGCCAAATCATCAAGTTTCATTGTATTTTCAAATTTCTGCATTTATTGCAGTTGACAGTGTTCACAAACTTCAATATTTTCCTTGCGTTCCTTTAAGCCCTCACTGACAATCTTCTTCAGGGTCATTTGCAGTCTCTCTTTGAGACCCTTTATTAGTTAATTTTGAGTATCTCAAGGTCATTCTTAGTTTTGCCTGCTTCTTGACTCCAGAACCTATACCAAAAAGTTTAGATATTTGTTAAGACAGCATTCCACTTCTAGGAATAATGTTTTGGTTCCACTCTAACTATTAGTGTGTAACAGATCATCTCAAAACTCAAATGCTTTAAATAACATTTTTTATCTTTTACAATTTATCTGAATCAAAAATTCAGAAAGATATCAGCTGGACATTTCTGTCTCATTTGGTTGCAATAAGATAGTGAGTGAAACAGAACAGGGTGGAGGAACTGATGTAGTCCATCACTCTATATTCTTGTAACCTTAAGGTCTCTTTCACGGGCTCTCATACTTCTATTCAATATTGTACTGCAACATGAAAATACAAGAAACATAAGCCCTATGAAAATTGAATGGTAAAATATTTGTAGACAGCATGATCATATATATAGGACATTTAATGAATCTACCAAAACACACACACACACACACCAGAAATTCAGTTTTTGCAAATTGTATTATAGAGATATCAGTTCTCCTGAAACTTATCTATAGATTTAATTCAGTAAATCAAAATTCTAGGAAGCATGTTTGAGAGATTGACATGCTGCAGCTTAAATTTATATGGAAAAAGTCATAGAACATGTAACAGCTTAAACAAATTTGAAAGAGATAAATTTGGAAGTCTTATATTACCTGATTTCAAATGCTTAATATAAGGTTATAAAATCATAACAATGTGATATAATATAGATAAATAGAAGACATAGTCAAAAAACACACACAAACACACATAATAAATTTATTTTCAACATGCATGTCAAAATAATTCATGGGTATTAGATAGTCTTAAATGATACAGTAACAACTGGATGCCTGTACTAAAAAAAAAGGAAAAGAACTTTACTCAGACTGCACACTGTACTTAAAACTGAAATGGATCATATATGCTACTATAAAAGTTAAAGTGTAAAATTTCTTGAAGAAAGCATAGGATAAAATATTCATAGATAGACAAAGATTAAACAGGACACAAAGTATAATAGCTGTAATAGAAAGAAGATAGAACATAGAAATAATATTCCTCAACAAAAGAGCAAATTAAATCCAACAATATAGAAAAAGAACAGACAATCATGTCTAAGAGGAATTTATCCCCAAAATGAAAGTTTGGTTTAACGTACATATCTTATCAATTTAATTCTCTATATTAATTAGATAAAGCAGCATGAATCATATCTTAAACAATGCTGGGAAAATAAAGATTGACAGCATTCAACACCCATTGATAAAAAAAAAATCATTAGCTGGAATCAAAGAAAACTTTCTCAATATGGTAAGGGCTATATAAAACACTACTGAATGGTAGGAGGCTGAAAACTTTCTTATCAAGATTTGGAACAAGTCAATGATTACCAGAGACAACCTCAAACTCACCCAAAATGCAGACCTAATTAAGGCTGCTGTGCCTAATTTAGCGTCTCGGTTAGAGAAAACTAATGTCCACCTAGGTATGAGGTTTAGATTCATTGCTGTGGTGAATATTTTCTTTTCTAAGCCAATGAGAAAATAAATCAAAATAGTACACATTCAAATGGAATCACAAAATATATACATTTGTAGTTTTGCCCAGAGCTATGTTAATTCTCATACCCTTTGTTATAGTTCAAAAAGATTGGACCATCTAGACGTACCATAGGGCAGCACATTGATTCAGTGCATCTATCAGACCATGCTCACGCTATTGGAAAAGATGAATAAGAAGAGAATGGAAAATATACACACATAAAACTTGAACATGAGGATTCATAGCAGCTTTATTCATAATAGTTAAAAACTGGGAACAAGCTAAATGCTTATCTATACCAAAATGGGTAAAAAATTCAATAGAATAATTCTCACCAATAAAAAGGAATAAACTACTAATACACACAACATGAATGGATCTGAAAAAACATAGTGCTAACTGAAAGAAGCCTGACTGAAAAGAATACATAGTATATTATTCAGTTTATGATGTTCTAGAACAAGCAAAGCTGTTGAATGGTAAATGAAGCCAGAATCATGGTTCTCTGGGGACAGGGATTATAAATTGACTGGGAAGTGGTATAAGGTATCTTGCTGAAGAAAATGTTTTATACTTAGACAGATGTTTGTGTTATATTGTTCCAGTGTATGAAACTGTGAATATTCGTGGAACTTTACACTTAACATGTGTGCCTTTTACTTTATGCAAATTGCACATACCTCATTAAAAATGTCATCACTGTTATTTTCTAGACTAATATGGCAAGTGAGTGTAACTACAAATTTAAGCAACCATTCTCCAATAAAAATTAATAAAAAAAGAATAAAGAGGGTACAATACTTAAAACAAAAATTTCTGAAGAGTGAGATAGGAATTGTCCAATAATTGATTCTTCTTTCATGTAGCATATTAGAATATTGACTTTTTAAAATAAACTTTTTAAAGAAGAATTTTTTTAAAAAAATATAGTATGAAAACAGCAGTTCATCTTAACAAGATTAAAATACTTCCATTATTTGAGTACAGGTAAATAATTACCATGCCAAAATGCAAATTTTCATAGTTGTTTTTCAAGGTCCCAGGAGGCCCCCCTTCACTTTAAATGTCTAGTTGAGGTAATGAGGAAAACAGTGGTTTTCAATGTAATTTGCAGAGGCACTTCAATAAAATCCACAAGCACTCTCACAATCAGTATGTTTAATGCTAATTTATGATTTCTCATCAATAGTTTATGTACAAACAATGCTGCCCCTCTTTTCTCATTTAAAATAAATGTAGGCCAAAAAGAGAAAATCATTACAGCTGTTTTTAATAAAATACTGAGGAACTCCAAAGAATATCTTTATTCCTTTAGTATCTGTTCCTTCCTTGAAAGTTTGTTTCTCCTCCCTCTTTTGGGTTGTCATTTTGACAGACTTTTCTCATTTATTCCCCTTTTCAGAGCTCTGTTCAAACTTTTTACTTGGTACTTGGGAAAATAAGGAAATTCTGTATTGAAAAGGAAATATTGTTTTGAAATCATCCACTGGAGTGGAAGCTGCATGATACTTAACATCTAACAAATGTTCAAGTACAAACAGAATAAAGAGTAGAAGATTTCAAAATGATATTTCCGTCACTCTTATTTGTATCATTTATCCTCTCTGTCAGTGCTGCTACATCTTTCTGAATGGCATATGATAGAAATTTTAGACACATTGGGGAACTGACAAAACATTTAGAAAGAATATTTAGCTAATCCATTTTTCCTAGGGAGATAGGCATCACATTATCTTTATAAAAGTTTAATGGATTAAAAAAATTTGCCACCCAAGTAAAAGAAAAAAAAAAAAAAGCACTGTGTTTACCAAAAAACACAAGTTTAAAATTTGGACATTTTCTTTTAAAAATAGCTCAGGGTACACAATTTCATTATTTTATGCCCAGTTACATTGTTTTTCAAGTGCAGCTATTACATCAACTTGGTTACACAAAGCAAAATGTATAATTTAACATCCAGAAAAGATGCTAGCTCAGCCACACTATGGAGTTCCATCTAAATGTCCACATGAAAATTTGTGAAGAGTTAAGGCTGCATTTCTAAGTAATTAAAGTATGATGTTAAATTGAGTATTTCAGCCCTCTGGATTATTCTGCATTATATAAAAGAGAAAATTTGGAATTATTGTGAGGATATCCTTAGTGAACAATTATACAGAAAAAAATGTATAAATATAATTTCTTAAACTAATAGATTATTAGGTATAAAACATACAAAATCTTTAGAAAGAGTATATTCATGTGCATGATGATTTCATAAATGTTACTTTGTCTACTGTAGTGAAACCTCTGTGTAGGGAGGTTTATAAACTCATAAGTTGCATATCAGCTACTCAACATTAAGTTGATCAAATGACTATAATGGAAAACTAACAGAAAAAATATAGTGTTAATGGTAGTCATAAAAATGATTGCTTTATAGTTCTATGGAATTTATGAATATGCTCTCTATGTAATGTGAAAGAGAGGGCATAAACCCTGGTAGCATACATAACTAGAAAACAGGAGCTCTGCCAAGTACACACAGTCTTTCAGGAAGATGCCTCTTATTTGTCCACTCAAAAAAAAGCATATCTTGAATTAAACACACATGTTGTGGTAATACTAGGCAATGACATTGATTTAGAATCATATAGTATTTTATTTAAGTAAATGATAATTTTCAACTCAAGATAAATATAAAATAGAGCAAGGCAAGATACAATAGAAATATAAAAAATGGAGTAGTTAAATGAGTCTGAGGGGAATGAAAAAGGCTTTACAGAAATGTTATTGATATCTACCTTAGTACATTATCACTAATAGAGGATACATAAAGTACCTTTTATTAGATCATTTTAGGTCTATCAATTGATCAGTTGATCAACTGAGCCGTTACTATGAAGATACATACTTGTCACTCTGGAAGGTATGCAGAGTGATACTATAAAGTGAATCTAGCAGTAATTATCAAGCTGAAGAGGACAGGACAAAAAAACATGTTTATAAAAATTTTTAAAGTAGTACAAAAAAATTAAAACCTAGAACTGAAGCCATTTCTGAGTCTGCTACTTTGCACCAGAAGGAAAATGTAAAATACACATTATTTGGCAGGTGAGTTAAACTCAGTTAAAACCTTAGTGTCTATATCTACCTAGTGAATAAATTGAATGAGGTCATCTCTGAGGTTTTTTTTACTCTAAAAAATTTGACATACAGGAGGCAACATATTCTGACCTGGAATACATGGTTCTTCAAAGAGAAAAAAGCAGTAGAGAAGGCAATGGCTGTCTAATTGTTGCACACAAAACTAGTTTCATCTGTATACTAACAGCTTATAATTGATTGAAATGATTGAAATGACTAGCAGTGAAGAAATTTAAAGAAAATACCCATTTGTTGTAATCTTTTAAACAATTTTGTAGAAATATAAAAGAGGAGCCGCATCATTTGGTACTGATAAAGAGCAATAAAGAGCCCTTCTTACTTGGAAAAAAATGTAAGTTGGTTGAGTTGGATGGAATTTCCCAGAAAGTGAAGAAGAAATATGCTATTTTTTGCTGAAATAGAGAATACAAAGTATAGAAAAGAAGAAAGAGATGAAAAAACAGAGGTGAAATGCAGAAAGGCAGCCTCTAATTGAGGTGAAATTAAAATATCGTAAGCTTCTCTGAAGTTATCCCCTAAAATTTTATAGGCCAACATTTGGAACATCACTCACTGATACAACAAATCTCTTGGGGTATAATATATATCTAGCCACTTGATAATTTATACCAAATTGGTAGGAAATCAGGCCAACTCCATGTTTAAATTTTGAATATATTTTTCTTTTAATAGTGAAAAGACCACTAGAGAAGATTATAGCAATTTTTAAATTTTCTTTGCAAAGCTCATATGTAATTCTTAATTTATCCTACTATCCCACAAACCTATTGTGCATTTAGCTACCTTGCATTCATATTGTATTTACATATTGCAGTCTTAAAATATGGTGCCTCCTCCCACAACCACCAAATAGTAAATATATCAGTCAACAAAGTGGTTCCTTTTAGGGAAGAACATTCTTCTTTTGAGACAAGCAGATATGTGCATATTTGATTATGAAAAAGAGGCCTCTGGAAAGAACTTGAAGGAACAAAGATTAGACTAACTGTTCTTCATAATATATGATCAGGAATTGGGGGATATGGTGCAAATTAATCAAGGAGAGAGTCTAGTGATAAGAGAATGGAATACAAGTAGAAAACATGCCAAATTCCCTCATAATCATAGAATCAAAAGATAATTATTGGAGGAATATTTACTACTCACTTTACCTTGTTTTGGTGACATGCTTGCTTTCCCTTGCCCCTCCAATTACTTCAAATGATTCCATAAATGAAAGTGTCATAGCTATGGTATCTAACTAAGCGTAAGAAAGGAACAGAAGTAAAGGATAATAAACATACTGGGAAATTAACATTCGGTTTCAAGAGGACAACAGAACCAGAGATGGTAAAACCTAAGCTTCCTAAGAATCTCAAGAAAGAGGACAAAGGATGCTATTTCCCTTTGAAATGAATGTGTGTTAGTTTTCTATTGCTGTATAACACCTTACCAAATTAAGCAGCTTGAAACAATACAAACATGATGACCTGAAACAAATAGACTGTCAGATATTTCTTTAGCAAAAGTGGGTTCATTCAGGATTAGTAGAGAATTGCAGTTCTTGGTCTGCAACCATAGTGAGCCACGTGCCAGTCCCTTCATGGCAAGTGAAGGAGAATCCTTTTATAGGGAGGAAATGTTAAGTTTAGGGGGCTACAAAGAGTAAACTAAATAAACAAAGATTCATGGTTTTTCATTGGCTCAGGCCTGCCAGGAAAGAGGAGGAGTGTTTCTTCTTCCTATAGGGCTCTGCTATCCTCCCAGGGCATGAGAACCCTGCTTTCATGGGGCTTTTGGGTTTCCCAGCTCCATTTAATTGAGCTTTTCTGTTTATAAATTTTTTTTTACAAATGTATTCTTCCACTGTTTCTGTGTGTCATCAGTATGTCACAATACAGTTGCTTTGCTTATGGTCTCACAATGTTAAAATCAATGTGTCAACCCGGGCTGCATTGTCATTTAAGGTTTGGGGTCCTCTTCATAGCTTATTCAGGTTATTGGCAGAATTCAGTTCCTTGAGGTTATGTGATGCTTTTCTTATTGGCTGTTGACTGGGGACCATTCTCAACTCCCATAGCCTACCTTTTGTTGCTTTGAATCTCTGACTTCCTCTCCATCTGACTTGACACCCAGATTTCAAATGCTCATGTGGTTAAGTCACCCAGATAATCTTCCTTTCTTAAAATCCACTGTGTTACAAACATAACATAATCACTAGTGTGAAATCCTATTATATTCACTGGTCTGTCCCACACTAAAGAAGATGGGATTATACAGAGCATGTACATGGGGAAGGGGGATTTAGGGGACATCTTAAAATTCTGCTGCCATAGGTGTTCAGTTCCATTTTTCTTTAAATTTTATGTCTAGATGACTCCCAGGAAGTTGCAAGATATGGGATTCTCCAGGTACTGAGAACACTGTTATGTAGAAGTAAAGAAATTTACCCAATTTTTCTACTGCAACATTTTCATAATGGATCAAATTTTTTGGCTTATGTTTCTATTTTTAACATATTTTTGAATAGCTCTAACTTGAGATTTACTCTCAAAGAAAATATTCTATATGTATTAATAGTTTTAAAAGCCCAGAATTTTGAAAGAAAAGTTTATCTGACTTTTATTATAATTGTTTCCCTAGACAATACAGGTGTGAAAGAATAAATAGCTTCAATTTTCTATGAAGTCAGAGAACAAACTTATGAAGAATATCCTAGCAGATATGCTCAAAAGCAGGAAAGAGTAAACTCTTTTTTGTAATGGGCACATAGTAAGTATTTTAGGCTTGGACAGTCAAGAGGCAAAATCAAGTATGTTAAGTAGGGGCTTATATAAAAAAAAAGACAAGTTTTTACACTTTTTATTAATGAAATTTAAACTTTTATTTGTGAACACAGAAATTTGAATTTCATATAATTTTCATGTGCTACAAAATATTTTTTGCTTTTTTTTTTTTGACCATTTAAAAATGTAGAAACCATTTGTAGCAATTAGGTATACAAAAACACATATCAGGCTGAATTTAGCTTGTGAACCATAGTTTCTTGAATGCTTTTCTAGAATTGTTATCGAAGTCGCTCTTGATTCCTTTTTTTTTAAGCCCTTATTTTTTTCTCACTCTCCTAAAGACTCTGCATGTTTGTACAGACACACACACACACTCACACAAAAACATATATGTACACTTATAGAAGAATTTTATTTTCTCCTCTTAACCACCCTTTGAACTCATAAACTCTCCTACTTATTTCCAGTCATGATCCCATAGAATTTCATTAATCTAGATATAGATGTATAGATAAAATACATCCCTAAATGAGTTTTTTGATTCGTACAGGACTTAGTTCTATCATCTTTTACAATTAATGTGTTACACTGTATAACAATAATGGCATCTAAAATTTATGATGTTCTTTGTGTCTTTTCTATAATTAACACATAAAGTTTTTGTAATGAGAAAAATTGTGTTTTGTCCATATATTTTTTTACTACTAGTCCTTGGACCTTTAATAGAAGTGTTCTGTGGTCTACAAAGACAGAATGTATATGGCTAGGCTCTGTGCATTGTGCATTTGAGATTAGTAGAGAGAATATATGCTAAAGAAGCCCTTCATAGTTGAGCTAATCCATAAGACTTAACATCATTTTTGTGGTCTTAAAAATATTTTACAAGATGATTCATTCATTCACAAATTCCTGCCTGATTTACATAAAGGGTATTTTTATGTTAAGATTAAATAATAATTTCAAAAGATTAAATTATGATCTATTCACTTTGAACCCATATAAGTAATTAAATACCCTTCTTGGAAAGTAAACACCAGTGGTTATTGGGAGCTTCTAATATTAAAAACAGATTAAAACCAGACCTTTATTCTTTATGTTTCCCAAATCAGTATTTATGATTACTTTTTTGACAAGTGAGTACTTCATAAATACTTTTAAATAGCATTTTATACATTCCCAGCAATCTTCTTGAGAAAATGTTTTAACCCTTTGGCCCAAGAAAAGTTTTCTAGCTTGAAAGTGCTATACTGTCCTTCCATCCCTTGCCAGGGGAGAACTCAGCATTTTTTTCTTTTTTCCGAATTTCAACTGAATGGGAACAAAGGGATTCCTAAAAGATAAGGAAAGATATAATCAAAGCAAAAGTCAGCTGTTAACACTTCAGCCTTGGGGAAGAATTGAAGAACTTTCAAGAGGCTGAGTTCTAAGGAGACAGTTCATGAGCATCCTTGAATTTGACAAATCCAGAGGAGCACTTCTAAGTCGCATTGAAAGGGGAAAGGGGAAATTGTGGAAGTGACAAGCAGCATCTAGGAAGAATAAAATGATCAATTCTGACTTTGAGAAATCTTCTCTTCAGGGTATGAATATATAAAATTTTTTCTAATTTAAAAAAATGATTAAAGGTCCTATGCAGTACCTTGTGATTTATAGATTTGTCATAGAAGAAAAGAATGGAACAGAGATTGAATTGGAAATCATGGTAATACAGTGCCTCATTTCTGTAGTTCCAAAAACGTAAGTCTAAGGTAGATGTCTTCAGTGAAGTAATTACTAATTACTGGGAATATTTTGACTGAATGGACTTTCAAGGCCCTAATTGGCTCTAGGAATGCTGGACAAAATGTTAGGCTACAGGATAATAAACTTACTTCCTGGCCAAAACCAAGTAACCGTTTAGTTGTATTTGAAATAATTACAAATAATTGCCACAAAACAAGTGTTTCTATATACTGAAAATTTTAAATGTTCCCAAAGCCTTTGTCCTGTTGAGTCCCTTTAGTTTAGGAGTTCTTTTTTTCTTTTGAAGTTTGAAACATAGCCACAGCACTTAAAATATAAACTGAAGTGATGACTCCATGAAACTTAGTAATTTCAATGTTTTACAAAAATCTCTTAAATATTTAAAACAATTTATTATTAAAAGCACTTTGATACAATGATTTGGAAACCCCTTACTTGATTTTATGGAGAACCCTTGAGACTTAAAAATTATTTGTCTTTGCAAATGATTTTAAATAAATAATTAAGTGCTTTAACAATAATATGTAGAAGGCTAGAAGTCAAAAACAAAGATTGCAACAGCACTCAAAATATCCAGTAAAAATGTCCACTAAGCCTCTCCATGTGCATGATAGTTATTATAAAGTGATTTTTCTTTCTCTTAATGGCTGAAAAATGCAGGATGTCATTGATGTGTGTTTCTTTTAAAACAGTATTCTGTATTTATTTAAATGGGATAAATGCTCATACTCTCATTTCCCATAGAAGACGAAAGTATTTAACTTTAGCATTTCATTTCTTTTATTGTACCAAGCTATTAAGCTTCCTCATTGTTCTTATTCACAATATCATCCAATATCCTAGATTAGAGATCCACAAATTATAGCCTGAGGGCCAAATCCAGCTGTGCTTTTGTTTTGTAAATAAAGTTTTATTGGAATATAGTTATATCTCTTCTTTTACCGCTGTCTATGGATGCTTCCCCCGACAATAGTAGAGTTAAGTAGCTATTACAGTGACAATATGGGCCAGAAAGCTCTAAAATATATAATATCTGGCCCTTTACAGGAAAAGTTTGCTGACCCTTGACTGTTTTAGATCATCAAGCCTATTTCTAAATAATCATGCCTAGTAGTTCAAACATTGATAACTGGAAAACAAATAGAAAAAATTTTAAGTAAAACTTGTTTTATCATATGATGCTCAAAGATTGCCTAACCAAGGAGAACATTTTGTAGCACCTTCATAATATTAACAAACT
Source organism: Neophocaena asiaeorientalis asiaeorientalis (assembly GCF_003031525.2). Classification (NCBI taxonomy): domain Eukaryota; kingdom Metazoa; phylum Chordata; class Mammalia; order Artiodactyla; family Phocoenidae; genus Neophocaena; species Neophocaena asiaeorientalis. Next base: position 12,833,754 of record NW_020173108.1, on the reverse strand, counting down.
GCTGTCTTATATACAATAAGCAGCTGATTTATTGAAAGTGACTTGTGTAGTCAATATCGGGAATGAAACAGATAGTTTCATCTTGTCCAATTTTTACATTACTCTTCGTTTTCCCTGAGAATTACACAGCTGAAACACTTTCAGTGAGGTACTTCCTTGTAAAATGATCAGTTGTACCTGTCACCAGGAAGAAATGCATTTTCCGTGCTTTAGTACAGCCATCTGCATCCTTCATTTTCGTTTAATTCAGTCACTGGAGCCCTAATGATCACAGCCATTTCGGGAAATGCCATCAATTACAGCAAGGAGCTCATTCAGAAGTGAAAGATGAGCTCCATTCTCTGTTACTTAGAGGTCAGTGATCATTCCCCAACCTCTTCCCAGTGAACAAATATACAGTATCTTTCACAGGCTCTTTCATTTTTCTCAAGTCTGTTACTTTATGACTTTTTGTAGACCTTGCTTATAATAACTTCATGTATTTGATGCTGGCAGCCCTAAGGCAAGCCTGACCTAATCATTTTCCTTGAGTCCATCATAATAAATTCAATCATATATAATTCTGCCTCCCAAGAGATATCTTTAAAAGAACAGGTATTATTAAAATGACATTTTTTTAATTTCTAAAACAAATACAGTTGGTAAAATGTATATTGAAATGATTATGAAATAGTAATAATTTCTCATCTATAAAATTTCTTATTTTCTATAAATATAATCATTTTGAAAGATGCAGTATAGAATTACATATTTATGTAAAAAAATAGCACAATATTTAAAATATTACATTTATATGCCCTCTCTAAAGCACATTTAATAATTAGGAATACAATTCAATCGCCCATATTCTGTTTTCAGAAAGATGTATGGCTATTACATCCAGGAAAAACCCTGTTTATTTCAACTTTATAAATAATGTTTATATCAAGTGTTTATATCAACTTTGTAAATAATCACTAAGAACTGGAAGCAACCAGGATATTCATCAATAGGTAAATGGACAAACTGTGATATACCAATGCAATGAAGTATCATTCAGCAATTTTTGAAAATGAGTAATTAAGCCATGAAAGACTTGGAGGAAACTTAAATGCATATTACTAAGTGAAAGACTCAGAAAAGGCTGCATACAGTATCATTCCACTTATATGACATTCTAGGAAAGTCAAAACTAACAGGATGGTAAAACAACCAGTGGTTGCCAAAGGATCAAGAGGAGGGGTAGGCTATTGAATAGGTAAAACACAGGGGACTTTTAGGGTGGTGAAATTATTCTTCATGATACTGCTTTGGTGAATATTTCCATTTCAAATAGAGAAAAGATGATCTTTTCAATAAGTAGAGTTGAAACATATCCATTCCCCACCCCCCCAAAAAAGGAAAAGAATCTAGATACAGATCTTACACCTTCACAAAAATTCACTCAAAATGGATCACAGACATACAAGTAAAACACAAAACTATAAAACTCCTGGAGGATAACATAAGAGAAAACCTTGGGTCTGATGATGACTCTTCAGATACACCACCAAAAGCACAGTCCATGAAAGATATACTAAGTTGAACTTCAACTTAAAATATACTAACTCAGGGCTTCCCTGGTGGCGCAGTGGTTGAGAGACTGCCTGCTAATGCAGGGGACACGGGTTCGTGCCCCGGTTTGGGAAGATCCCACATGCCACGGAGCGGCTGGGCCCGTGAGCCTTGGCCGCTGAGCCTGTGTGTCCAGAGCCTGTGCTCCGCAACGAGAGAGGCCACAACAGTGAGAGGCCCATGTACCAAAACAAAACAAAACAAAACAAACGAAAACACTAAGTTGAATTTTGCTATGTAAAAGATATTGTCAAGAGAATGACAAGATAACCCACAAACTGGGAGAAGATATTTGCAAAAGAAACATATGATATAGAACTGGTATGCAAAATTTACAAAGAACTCTTAAAACTCAACCATAAGAAAGCAAACAATACAATTAAAAATGGGCCAAAGGCCTTAATAGATGCCTCACCTAAAGAAGATATACAGATGGAAAATAAGAATATGAGAAGATGCTCTACAGGGAAATGCAGATTTAAACAACAATATCACTACTGTGTACTATTAGAATGGCCAAAATCCAGAATACTGACAACAAATGCTGGTGGGAATGTGAAATGGTACACCATTTTGGAGGTAAGTTTGGAGGTTTTTTTTACAAAACTGAGCATACTCTTACCATACTCCTTGGTATTCTCCCCAAAGAGTTGAAAACATGTCCATACCATAACCTGAACACAGATGTTTATAGCAGCTTTATAAATAATTGCCAAATTTTGGAAGCAACCAAGATGACCTTTGATAGGTGAATGGATAAATAAACCGTGGTACATCTAGGTAATGGGATATCATTCAGCACTAAGAAGAAGTGACCTATCAGGCCATGAAAAGACATGAAGGAATCTTAAATGCATATTACTAAGTGAAAGAAGCCAACCTGAAAAGTCTATATACTATATGATTCCAACTATATGGTATGGTTAAGGCAAAACTATGGAGACAATAAAAAGATCATCGAGAACTGGGGTGAAAGGGATTACTACATGGAACACAAAGGATTTTTATTGCAGTGAAAATACTCTGGATGATAACTGTAATGATGAATTTATGTCACTATACATTTGTCCAAACCCATAGAATGTGCAACACCAAGAGTGAACCTTAATGTAAGCTATGGACTTTGGGTGATTATGATGTGTCAATGTAGGCTTGTTAATTGTAACAAATGTACCACTCTGGTGGGGGAAATTGATAATGCAATAGGCTACACACATGTGGTTCGAGGGGGTATATAGGAAATCTCTGTACCCACCCCCTCAATTCTGCTGTTAATCTTAAATTGCTCTAAAAAGAAAGCCTTAAAAAAATACCACTTTACTCATTATTATATAAGGCTTTGCTTCAGAATCAAACATATTAGAGCTGCTTTCTTTTGATCTGAGGGCCATTGTTTGACTGAAGCCTCAACTGAAATGTTGGTATTCAATGGCAAAACATTATTGTGTGTTGTATTAAAAATAAAGATGAAACATATTTATTATTAAGTTATTATGTTATATTTAGAAATAGCTGCATTTTTTATTTTAAAAGAGAATTTGAATACTTGAGAAAAACACAGATAGTTAATTTTTTTTAAATATAGATTAAAAAAACTAAGGTAAGACATTGTACTATCAACCTGCTGAGTCCATGATGGTGTGTTGTTAAATCACTGACTCAGTGATAGTTAAAGACTCCAAGATACTGATAGAGAAAAAGAATCCATAGGTTAGTGGAGGCATATTTTCATTTGACTTGGTGACATTTGTAAATAAGAGAATTATTTTTATTAATGTAATTGTCTTTGTTTTTAACTCATCCTGATATTATCCTATGCCTTCCAGTGATTTCAAAATTAAAACTTAATTCAAAATTAGCTTTAAATTAATAAATCATACTTTCTCTTAAATATACTATAGTCCATATAAATTTACATAAATTCTCACTGATAAATCAATGGAATAATTTTGGAAATGCAACATTATACACTCACAATAGAACAGCAGATCTTTATTGGCATTAACCCCCTCCCAAAATTACAAAAAGTGTATTTTACTAAAAAAATGAGCTTGAATCATATTAATAATTTCTAAACATTATTCTTTTAAAAAACTTTAGCTATAAATAGCAAGAAAATGGTTTACATTTTAGAAGACAAAAGAACAAAAAAACAAAACTTTGGGTACATCAGTTTGTCCTCCCTGAATTTTCTTCCATTCACCATTAGGAGTAATTTTTCACAAAATTTTAAATTAATAACTTATTTGATATCATTTGTTAATAATTTACTGTAAAATTTCCTGTGTTCTATAGAAATAGGGTTAATAAAAACTATGAAAATAGTGACTGTGTTTAGGATTGTGTTAAAAAAAAGTAACAAATTTTAGTTTTGGTTCTGACAGAACCAAATACTACGCTACTTCCAGAGTGAGTGCTGGTAAAGTAATAAATTGGGTTAGAACTCCAGCTAAGTACTATATTCAGCATTTTGAGTATACAGGCTACATTCATAATAAACAACTTTAACTTAAATGTGATTTCTAACAAGAATAACTTTACCATTCTGACCTTATATATGTTAGTTTCTGAGGATAACAATTATTTCTGAGAATTTAGAACACCGAACCTACTGGCATGAACTTTATTTCTAGCACAACACAACATAAAACACTTAAATTGAGCGAAGTCAAAGGCATAGTATAAGATTCTCTTTCTCTCTCAGTCTCTCTTTCTTTGTCTCTATCCCTCTCTCAAGTTTTGAGTGTTTGGCATAAAGGTTGGGAAATAAAGTTAGCTATTTTGGGACATAAATTTAAATTCTCCTTAATTCTTTCAAAAATAATTGTCAACTAGAAGCTGGGAAATATAAAGGTGACTAAGTGATATACCCTGCCCTCAGGGAGATGATGGCCAAAAGAGAAGATAATGACACTTATAAATAGGTCTTACATGAGACAGAAAGTGACCTGAGCCCCAAGAAGACTATAATTTTACAAAAGGGGGAATTCAGAAGACAAGAAAGTTCATCTAGCTGATGGGATTAGAGAAGGCCACAATGAGCCTATGATGCTTAAATTTGTTTTCTAAGATTTGTTAAGTTAATTAAACAAGGATGCCATTAGATTAATGTGGTTCTAATGCTATGGTGGCCTATGTAAGCAAACCAAAATCTAACTCTATAAATGCCTCAAGGTTATGAAATCAAAATTTACGGACAGCCAATCACAAACAGCCAACTAAGCTCTAAGTTATAGTCAATCAAAAACGTCCTTACTTTTTTCTCTTTAAAAGTCTTTCCCCTAGCTCCTGTTGTCAGAGTACCCTTCCAAATTGATTTTGCTCAAATAAACTCAAAATTTTTAACATGCCTCAGTTTATCTTTTAACCGGTTAGATAGGATTTACAGGAAATTCTGAAGGACAAGAAGAAAATTCTAGAAAATGATTTCAGCCTAAGCATGGAACCATGGCAGAGACCTCAGGGCATGTACAAGAAATAGTAAACAATTCAATTTGGAGCATATAGAAAATAATAAAGTTAGAAAAGTGGCTCATACTCTTACTTAGCTAAATATGCTGGGTATATCCGCAAAACAGAACAAGTCTTAGTGGAAAAATATAGAAGGATTTTCCTAATTCCTTCTTAGTTTTGTTTTTGCTGTTTTCTTACTTCCTTGAATGATCACATAAGATCATTACCTCAAGTCCTTGGAAACACAAGATTACTAGAGAAGATAAATAGTGCACTGTTTTCTTAATGAGAGTAGAAACATAAAAATAAAGTATTTTATGGCAAAACTGACTTTATATAATACCTTATATATACTTCCTGTGAGTCTATAATTATTTAAAAATAAAAGTTTAAAAAAATTCCCTATAGATATATACTTAAGGACCCACACATTTCTAAATAAGAGATCTATGGATTCCAAGGTCCCATCACCATTAAAAGTGGCTTTAAAGAGCATTATGCCATTTTGGGACATCATTAGAATCCTCTGTAGTTTGTCTCCTGGCCATGCTATTTTCATGTATTTATTTATTTATTCACTTGTTTCTATATGGGAGGTGTCTACAGATAGTAACCTGGGTGGAAAAATAGGCTATAGAACTTTCCCTGCGGCTATCTTTTCGAAACAACCTCAGGTTTTATGTCTATAGTGTGTTTATTTTAAGTAGCTTTGGTAGCTGATGGAGTTCAACAGGGAATTAAAAGCTATTCAAGTTAAGAGTTGAGTCAACCATTGTTCATTCATCCAACACATATATACTTACTGCTGTGATCCAGGGACTAAGATAGTACTGAAGATACCGTAACAAATGAGAAAGTATCAAGGAAACTTGGAATATTTGGGGAAGAGAGAAAATTCAACAATAAATTTCACTTTTAGATGAAAATAGTGTGATAGAACCCAAAATGCAGCACTGGTATGTAGCTATAGAAATATTTAGAGTCCCAAACCATAGAGAATTGTGTACTACTGCATAATACTATCATTCTTTTACCTGTTAAATCAAAATTACGAATCCCTAGAGTTGGAAAGTAACTTGAGATCTAACAGAATTACTGCTAAGTATACAGGAGAGAATTTTATATCACCTTAACATTAAATAATAATCTGTGTGCTCTCAGCTGGAAACTGCTTATAGTTCCAGAGTACGTACCAGTGACTGGCAATCACAACTCGATCCAAGAAAGTGTTTCTTCACTATCTTAACTATATAAACAGGAAAATATGAAGTGGTTGCCTCTATAAATGATGATTAAATGTGTCAACTTGTAAAATAATCCTGCCACGAGAGTTTATTAGGTCATATCCATATATCTGTGTAAATGGAGTAATAGCAATACAGTTGTACATTTGTATGGCATTGTAATATGTATAAAGTTCTTTCACTTATATTATCACATAATTAATTTTCATAAGGCCTATGACATAGGCAAGACAGGCAAATGAAGGGTCTTTACTTGGTGGATTAGTGGCTTTCAGTTCTTTTTAAATTTTTTCTGTATTTTTGTATAAGTTTCTTACCGCTAGTGAGTAGCCATCATAGTCCCTGAATCCACGTTCAGCGTAGTGTGTCCACTGACCCATACTGATAACATTGTTTACTGGTTAAATTAATGTGAAATTATAGACTTAAAACTAAGGGTGACATTGAATCAAAATATTCATTGTACGAATTGGCTAAGGTGGCTACTATTTGGTGTTCTAACAGGATAACAGGTTTTACTGAATGCAGGTGAAGAGTAGGCAGAACCGGGATCAGTCGCTCCATTAAAGTTCTTGCATTAAAGAACAGGCATACACCTGTTTTCAGATTTGAAAAGAGGGAGGAATCCTCACTGGAAAATGTAGCAGTTATTTAAAGAGGCTGGATGACCCAGGCTCTAAGAAGCAGGAGGTGGGTGTTGTAATTCAAATTACATGCTAATTCTCACTGATCAGCCTATTTAAATGGTAATGAGGCATAGACAGTGCTTCTGTCCTGAGTGTCTAAAACTCTATGCGGAGGGTATCTGTCAGCAAGAAAAAAAAAAAGGTGCTTGCTTGAAAAGCTGTAGTTGCTTCAGGGGCATGTGATTGTAGAAGGGAATGAACTTTCAGTCCTTTGACCTGTGTTAAAGGAATTCCTATCAAGAATTTTTAGGACTGCAGGTAACACCCAACTGCTACCATCCTTCTGCAGTCACCTTTAGCTTTCTGGGGCTATATCCTCCTGTAATTGAGAAAGAAGAACAGACACAGCTATGATTGCCACTTTTGTGGTGGAGATGGATGACCAACATCACCCATCATCCTTAGCTGTGCACAGTGGAAGTCTGATTGCCTTTCATGTTCTGCAAAATCTTAATTACACCACGTGGATGTAAAGTATTGATTCAGGCAACCAAGCAAAATTAAAATGCAATTGTTTAGAGGATGAAATGTGGCTGTATAAAAGGAGGTTAAGCTTCAATAGGGAAGAAAGATGTAAATATACTTAATAGATGGTTGCAAGTGACACTTGCCTTAAGAAAAATATAAAACATAACTACGAACATCAGAGGAGGGAGAAATGCTTCAGGCTGGAGGATCAGAGAGCACTTAACTGAGGCTCCAGCATTTGAAATCGGTGTTGAAAACTATAGAATTTGGGAAATGAGAAACAGTGAACTGAAGAAGGAATGGAGGGCATTCCATATGGAACAGGGAAGGAATCAGTTTAGGAAAGTCTCAGGGGAACTATTTGTCCAAGAAATAAATACTGCCTACTGCCCAGGGTGCCCCTGAAATGAATAAAAGAGGAATTAAAAGAATTATTTCTCACCCAATAGCTGTCCATTTCACTTTAGAATTAATGATGAATGTGTAGATTGTACAATACATGTGTATGTGTGCAATGGTGTGCAATTTTTTTTTCATGTAATTTCAAAAATTTGTTGTTTGTATTCATTTTGTGTCACTCTTAGTACTCATGTTTGGTTCTTAGGGAAGAACTAAGATTTTTTTTCTTTTTTAAGTCTTTACTGTCAGGAAGTATACTAAGCACTTTGCCTACATTTTACACATATAAAGCCCATCAAGTAATCACATTAAAATATTTTTTTTCCAAATCTGAGAAAAGGCCAATATCATGTTATCAATCATCTTTGAGAAAAATATATTTGAGTTACTTTCTGGAAGATAACTTGAGGTCAACTTTATTGATAGATGTAATGAAGAGAAATTTCTGAAAGGTTAGATTATAACCTGGTCAGCTGTCACTCTGTGCCCAGCCTAATAACCTCAAACCAAATATTTAAAGTGGCAAGGTACTTTAACCAGTCTAATCACTAACCTGACAGTCTTTAGCAAGTTCTTTCCTTCCTGCACCTATGTTATCAATTTAGTTACTTTTTTCCTATAAAATGTTCTATTAAGTATAAGTATTTGAAATGGCTTTCTCAGAAGCATATTTCCCTAACAGTAAATTTAAAATAAAACTTTGGACACATACTCACAAATATTCTGTCTGAGCACTTGCTTTAACATATTCAAAGAAACAATAGAAAGCAAAAGATATGTCTTTATGTGTTTAGTTTTTCACAAAAATTTAAAAGATATATTTTCATTATGCACAATTCCCTAACATTCTCTTTTAGTTCTTAACGTCAATTTTTATATTTTTGTCTCATCACAACTACTCCACAGCATCTTCAACAATTCCAATAAAGAAATAAATACTCTCCCACAAGAATGCAGCTCATGAGGCTCTCTGTCATTTCACCTGTCAGCTGTCTGGCTCAGCTCTTTTTTAATGTGCATTAATTTAGCCCCTCTTGCTTCTTCCAATTTTCTTGTTTGACAGTAACCTGGACTCTCCACAATAGTGGAGTGGCCAGGAGCTGATTAACAAATAAGAACTCTTTCTTCTTGAATACTCATGTGATGAATAATGTAAGTTATCTCACATTTGTCCACTAGGTCTTTTTGGTCCTTTGCCAAGAGAGACGTAGTTAAAGTAGAGTTTTCAGAAAGGTCCTATTCATGCAAATATAAAATGAACAGGTCTAAGTTTCATTCTCTGCATTACTTTTAATAAGAGAACTGGTAAGATACACATTTTTTAAAAATTCAAAGAACCTTTGAGGAAATGGGTATTTATGGGTAATTTAATAAAGGACTGCTAGTATATAATTGTTGGCTTAGATACAAAACTACTTAATGTCCTACCCTTGGGGTTAGCTTTTCCACCCAAAGAAATTAGTTGCACCTCTTCTGGACAAAAAAATCTCTATATTAAACTCTGCTCCTACACAGTTGTAAAATAGTCCAGTCAATATAAAATAAATCAAAGACTCAAGCTCAGAACCACACTGAAAGAACACTCAGTAATATCGTCTGCCTATTTTGAAGTTTCAGACAATTGTTCTAACACAGTTCTTCCTATTCACAAATCCTTCCTATTTTTCCTATGCTTCTACTGAGTTAGGTGTTTCCCCTGCACCATGGAGGTGCTGTCATGGTTACCTTAGCTATTTCTATCAAAGTTTCTCCTAAAAACTAGAGTTGCAGGAATTGAGCATTGTCAAGATGACTGAGCGTGTCAGCATTATTTTTTTTTAATTATTAATTTATTTATTTTTGCTGTGTTGGGTCTTCGTTTCTGTGCAAGGGCTTTCTCTAGTTGTGGCAAGTGGGGGCCCCTCTTCATTGCAGTGAGTGGGCCTCTCACTATCGCAGCCTCTCTTGTTGTGGAGCACAGGCTCCAGACGCGCAGGCTCAGCAGTTGTGGCTCACAGGCCTAGTTGCTCCGCGGCATGTGGGATCCTCCCAGACCAGGGCTCGAACCCGTGTCCACTACATTAGCAGGCAGATTCTCAACCACTGTGCCACCAGGGAAGCCCCGTGTCAGCATTATTTTAATTTCCTCCCATTCCAGGACATCTGCCCATTGGAATCAGAGAAGAATGCACTTCTCAGCTTTTTTTCAGACTGACACGTTGACATTCTGGTTTATAAACGGAAATTATTATAGGATGATGTTTTCTCCATGTAGATCTCTCCATGTGGACATAAAAACCACAAGTACTATGTATCTGGCTGATCACAGCAATTTCATTTGTGAGAAATCATGGCATACTAAAAGCAAATTATGGCACAAAACTCCAACTTGAGAAATTAGTTATATTAAATTTGTTGTATTTAGGGGAGGGGGTGATGATGGAGGAGAAGAGATCGATGACTGGAGATGGGAAACCTGCTAATTTGCTCTCACTGGAAACTTGCTCACTGGAATCCTGCTTTGAGAGGCTTAAGAATACTTGTCCCACATTTTTCCCCACATATACCCTGGTATCTATCCTGAGCTCAGTTATTTTTTGTCAGTCTCTGAGTACAGCCATGAGGCTTCATTTTTCCCTCCTGATTCTGATTAGCTACAGAAAAGTATTAGAAATTCAAGGTCACTCATAATTTCTGATAGATTAATATAATGTTAGGTAAGTTGTTGCAATAGAACCCTCCAGAGATATGGTCCAGACATTTCTGATTCTCAGAGCTGGGTTATTTTGCCTCATATTACATGGCATAAGTGTATTTTCATAAATAATCATATGCACTTACTGAATCCTTGTAAAAACATTTTAAGGTGTTTCCTATTACTATCCTCTTTTGAAAGAGATGGAAACTGAAAGTCAAAGAAGTTAAATAGACTGTCCAATGTCACTATTTATGGGAGAATTAAGACTCAAATTTGGATTTGTTTGTAAAGGATGTACAGAAAAAAATTGTCTTCCATTAATATTCCATTACCTTATATCTGAAAAGATTTTAAATATTTTAAAATATAACTTGAACATAAATCAAGGTAACAATTCCTGCTTAACATAGTGAGTGAGATCATTGAAAGGAACAAAATCATAATTACAAATTTTATTTCTTAAACTGTTAAATATGGTGATAATATATCTGCCAATTTTAAAACTAAAGAAAAACAAAATCCATACAATAAATGTATAAATATATTCAAGATGGCCTGATTTTACTTTTTTATCTGAAAGGTAACTTCCAATTTTAATTTGTCATATATATCAATAATTTGATAACATTTTGTACCATACTATTACATATATTTAAGTCTTTTATTTTTAAAAACCCTAAATCATGCACAAGAAAAATAAGTTCAGTTTGATAAATTTAATTCCCTTATCCTTCTCCTTTCTAGAAGGAAATCTTTGAGTATTTAATTGGAAGCTTGTTAACTATTTCTTTATAACAGATGTTTCATTCTTGGTAGTTTGATTGACTTGGTTTTGATTTACATTTTACAATTCTGAGATCTGCTTTCAAATTTATGATAAATATTAATGATATGATAATCACATAAACACTCTTACATGCTTGCAAAGAATACAGGTTTGTGGGGTCCAGGTCTATATATGTATACACACACATACTTTTTTAATATTCTTTTCCAGTATGGTTTATCATAGGATATTGAATATAGTTCACTGTGCTATACAGTAGAACCTTGTTTTTTATCCATTCTGTGTATAAAAGCTTACATATGCTAATCCCAACCTCCCACTCCATCACTCCCCAAACCCCTCTCCCTTGGCAACCACCAGTCTGTTCTCTATGTCCAGTTTCTGTTTCTCTTTCATTGATAGGTTCATTTGTGTCATATTTTATCATATAAGTGATATCATATGGTATTTATCTTTCTCTTTCTGACTTAATTCACTTAGTATGCTCATCTCTAGCTCCATCCATGTTGCTGTAAATGACATTATTTTCATTCCTTTTTTATGGCTGAGTAGTATTCCATTGTATATATGTACCACATCTTTATCCATTCATCTGTTGATGGACATTTAGGTTGTTTCCATGTCTTGGCTATTGTGAATAGTACTACTATGAATATAGGAGTACATGTATCTTTTTGAATTATAGTTCTGTTTGGATATATGCCCAGGAATGGGATTGCTGGATCATATAGTAATTCTATTTTTAGTTTTCTGCGGAACCTCCATACTGTTTTCCACAGTGGCTGTACCAACTTACATCCCCACAAACAGTATAGGAGGGTTCCCTTTTCTCCACAGCCTTTACAGCATTTTTTATTTGTAGACTTTTTAATTATGGCCATTCTGACTGGTGTGAGGTAGTACCTCATTGTAGTTTTGATTTGCATTTCTCTTATAATTAGCAATGTTGAGACTCTTTTCATTTGCCTATTGGCCATCTGTATTTCTTCTTTGGAGAAATGTCTGTTTAGGTCTTCTGCCCATTTATGGTTAGGTTTGTTTGTTTTTTTGTTGTTGAGTTGTATAAGCTGTTTGTATGTTTTGGAAATTAAGCCCTTGTTGGTCCCATCATTTGCAAATATTTTCTTCCAGTCTGTAGGTTGTCTTTTATTTTGTTTATGGTTTCCTTTGCTGTGTAAAAACTTGTAAGTTTGATTAGGTCCCATTTGTTTATTTTTGTTTTTATTTCTATTGCCTTGGAAGACTAACCTAAGAAAACATTGATACTACTTATGTCAGAGAATGTTTTGACTATGTTCTCTTCTGAGAGTTTTATGGTGTCTTGTCTTAGTTTAAGTCTTTAAGCCATTTCGAGTTTATTTTTGTGTATGTTGTGAGGGTGTGTTCTAACTTCATTGATTTACATGCAACTGGCCAACTTTCCCAGCACCACTTGTTGAAGAGACTGTCTTATTACCATTGTATATTCTTGCCTCCTTTGTCAAAGATTCTTCTTGGTAAGCCTGGCCAGAGGTTTGTCAAACTTGGTTTTATTGATTTTTCTATTGTTTTTTAAATGTCTGTTTTATTTATTTCCTCTCTGTCCTTGATTATTTCCTTCCATATGCTGACTTTAGATTTTTTTTATTCTTCTTTTTCTAAGTCTTATAAGTGGTAGGTTAGGTTGTTTATTTGATTATTTTCATGTTTTTTGAGGAAGGCCTGTATTGCTATGAACTTCCCTGTAAGAACTGCTTTTGCTGCATTCCATAGATTTTGTATGGTTGTGGTTTTATTGTCATTTGTCTCAAATTTTTTAAGTTTCTTTTTGATTTCCTTGTTGACCCATTGGGTTTTTAGTAGCACGTTGTTTAGTCTCCATGCAATCGTTTTTTTCTCATTTCTTTTCATGTGGTTGATTTCTAGTTTCATGACATTATGGTCAGAGAAGATGCTTGAAATAATTTCTGTACTCTTAAATTTGTTATGGTTTGTTTTGTGCCCTAGTATGTGGTCAGTCCTAGAGAATGTTCCATGTGCACTTGAAGAGAATGTGTAATTCTGTTTTCTTTGGATGTAATGTCCTGAAAATGTCAATTAAGTCTAACTGTTCTACTGTATCATTTAGGATCTATGTTGCCTTATTGATTTTCTGTCTAGAAGATCTGTCCATTGATGTGAGTGGGGTGTTAAAGTCTCCTACTATTATTGCATTCCCATCAATTTCTACCTTTGTGTCTGTTAGTATTTGTTTCATATATTTGGGTGTTCCTGTATTGGGTGCATACATGCTGAAGGGTGTAATATCCTCTTCTTGTATTGATCCTTTTATCGTTATATAGTGTTCTTCTTTAACTATCTTTATGGCCTTTGTTTTAAAGTCTATTTTGTCAGATATGAGTATTGTGACTCCCACTTTCTTGTCATTTCCGTTTGCATGAAATATCTTTTTCCATCCCCTCACTTTCAATCTATGTGTCTTTTACTCTAAAGTGAGCCTCTTGTAGTCACCATATCGCAGGCTCTTCTTTTTTTTTTATCCAGTCTGCCACTCTAAGTTTTTTGACTGTAGCATTTAATCCATTGCCACTTAAGGTAATTATTGATAGATATGTGTTTGTTGACATTTTAAACCTTGTTTTCCAGTTGATTCTATATTTCTTCTTTGTTCCTTTTTCTTTTTGTGCTTTGATGATGCCCTTTTATTTTATGCTTGTGTTCTTTTTGTTTTTTTGCATTTATTGGTAAAATTTTCTTACCCTCCTTCCTTACATTTTATGATTTTGATGTCCTCTTTTACATCTTCATGTTTATCCTTTTGCTCTTCCTTGTGTTTATCATTGCTTTCACAAATAGGTTTTGTTTTCCTTTTTGATCTGTATACTGACTTATTTAAGTTATTTACTTTACAATTGTGATTTCCTCTTTTCCTACATCCTCTTGCTTCTTTTCTATTTAGAGAAGACCTTTCAATATTTCTTTTAGGATAGGTTTAGTATTGCTGTATTCTTAGTTGTCTGAGAAATTCTTTATCTCTCCTACTTTTCTAAATTATAATCTTCCTGCATAGAGTAGTTTACATTGCAGATGTTTCCCTTTCAAGACTTTGAATATATTTTGCCACTCCCTTCTGGCCTGCAGCGTTTCTGTAGAGAAATCAGCTGATAGACCTATGGGGGGAGTTCCCTTGTAATTACCTCTTTGTTTTTCTCTTGCTGCCTTTAGAATCCTCTCTTTATCTTTAAATTTTGCCATTTTTATTATGTCTTGGTGTACGTCTTTTGGGGTTCATCTTGTTTGGAACCCTTTGTGCATCCTGTACCTGAATATCTGTGTCCTTCTTTAGGTTTGGGAAGGTTTCAGCCATAATTTCTTCAAATGCATTTTCAATCCTCTTTTCTCTTCTCCTCTGGAATCCCCATTATACATAGATTGGCATGCTTTATATTATCCCATAGTTCTCTTACATTGCTTTCATTTTCCTTTTTTTTTATTTGGCTTTCTGTCTGCTGTTCTGATTGGGTAATTACCATTAGCCTATCTTCCAGATCACTTATTCTTTCCTCTGCATTATTCATTCTGCTATTCATTGACTTTAGCTCAGCTTTTGTCTCAATAAATGAATTTTCTAAGTTTTCTTGGCTCCTTATAGTTTATAGTTCCTTTTCATAGTAATCTGCATTTCTGCAATAGCCTTTCTTAATTCCTTCAGTATTTTCATTACCTTCTTTTTGAACTCAGTGTCTATTAGACTGAAGAGGTCTGTTTCATTCTTTGTTTCTTCAGGGGAATACTCGTGGTCTTTTAACCAGGAGTCGTTCCTCTGCTTCTTCATTTTTCTTGTATTTCTCTTATTCTGTGAGTTTAGGAGATCAATTATCTACTGTAGTCTTAGAGGGCTGTTTATATGTGGGAGTGTCCCTGTGTAGCTTGTGTGGGTTTAATATTTTTTGGAGTGAGGGCTGCTTTTAGTTTGGATGTTTGCTGTCTCCTTCCTCAGCATGTGCTGACTGTTATCCCCTTGATAGGGGATGTTCAGGTGCACGGGCTACACATGTTCCTGGGGAGGTGGGCATAGCAATTGGCACCTGGTCTTGGGACTCTCAGCAGTGGTGGTGGCGTCGGTAGGTTGCACACACTGCCGGGAAGACAGGGGCAGTGATTGGCTCCTGCTCGTGGGACTCTCAGCTGTGGCAGTGGTCCACACCCACCTCTGGAGTCCAAGATGGCAGCAGCGGCTTGTGCCCACTAGTGCCCACACTTGGAGCTCATGCAGGCAGTGACCTGCTGCCTGAGAGTGCATGGAGAAAGAAGCTCTGACGGCCGTCTCCCCCTCCTCTCTTCACACCACCCCCAGCAATGGTGCCCTGCCTCTCTGACAGTCTCAGCCTTCTTCCCATACACCCTCAGTTGTGGCACACCACACCCCAGACCCCTGAGGCTGTCTCCATGCAGCCAATCCCAATCCTCTCCCCTGGTCGGACTTCTGAAGCCAGAGCCTCACTACCCAGCCCCCTCCCAAACCAGTGGACAAGCATCTCAGGTTAGGGTTGTTGGGCAGCAGCACTGACTATCTATACAGGTCTCTCTCTACTTTGCCCTCTGTAAACCAGCTGCTGCACTCTCCTCTGAGGCCCTGAAGCTCCCCCTCTGTCCTGGCTGATCTCCCCTCCAGTGTCGGAATTTCCTAGGGTGCAGAAAACTTTCCTTTTTCGCAGCTTCCTCCCAGGGGCACAGTTTCTGTCCTGATTTCTTTCTCTCTTTTTTTCTTTTCTTTTTTCTTTTGTCCTACCCAGTTTTGTGGAGATTTTCTTGCCCTTTTGGAAATCTGAGTCCTTCTGCCTGTGTTCAGTAGATGTTCTGTGAGAATCATTCCACATATAGATGTATTTGTGGGAGAAGGTGGGCTCCATGTCCTACTCCCCCACCATCTTGATCCCCTCCTAGTTTTACTATCTTAACGCCTGCCCCAGATACATTATTATACTCAAATTATTATTATTTTTATTTTATAACATTAATATGTGAAAGCATATTCTTGTTGCTTACATAAATAGATATTCAATTGAATATATATGATATTAAAGGTTATTAAAGGCTGTAAAGGGTATCTTAAAGTAATAGTTTGCATTACTGTCAGAGAAGAAATAGGGAGATTAAAAGAAGGCATAGCAGAATATACTCATTCTAGACCTTGGAGATAGATATAGAAAATCTTTGTACATATATGCATGCCAACATGTGTGCATGCTACTTGTTTCTCTTATATGCCACAAATATTGTATTTAGTTTATGTGGTGTGCAGCAAGGAAAAATTACTACCTCAGAGAAAATTTCAGAGAACAAAAATATAAGCTTGACACTTATATTTCTTGATGCTATTCAAAACGTGGACTTGAAATTATTAAATGTTAGTTCATTTTACAGCAATAGGGATTAATACACTCCTGTGTTTTGTGTGTGTGTGTGTGTGTGTGTGTGTGTGTGTGTGTGTGTGTTTAGTTGTTTTCTGCTGTGTTTCAGAATGGAGTTAACCAGGATTAGTTTTGTAGTAATAAAGGACTATATTTTTGGAGGACTGTTAATTCCATCCCTCTTTTTTTCATTGCCACCCAGCACAATTTGTTTTCTGTCGACAAGGATAGGTACTGTCTGAAAAATCTACATAATCTAAAATCTGAATAATCTAAAGCAGAGATCAATTTCATTCTAAAATGTTTAGAAAATGATAGAATATGAGGTCCCACTCAGAACTTCCAAATATACTGTACATAAAATGACTGCCTTGGAAATCACTGGTGCTGTTCATTCTACAATTTTGGAATTTATATGATGATAAAATATTGTCAATCAATCATATTTTTCTCTGAAAAGTAGAGAGCCTTACTTTTGTGGGATCCAGTCATGTGGCATGTGCATTGTTACTTTTCCCCTTAAGATGAAGACTAAATAAACTTATAGTGTTATAAAAAATTTTCCTTTCACCTGTAATATCAGTTTATTAGTTCATATAATATACAACTGACTCTCAGTCCAGATGGGAAAAGAACATTATTTATAGTAACAAAACTGTTCTATATATTTTAGTAGTTTATTTTGAAAGAAATTTTAATGTAAAAGTTTATATGATGACATATATGAATACATGATGATATTCAATTATGCCTTTAGACAGATCCAATTTAAGCATCTGAAATGACTGAAGAAAGTTCCACTTTGTTTTTATTTTTTACTACATACCACAGATGTTACACAGTTTCTGGTTTACTTGAAATACTGTTTTTATTAGTAATAGTAATTAAGTAATAGATTAATATAAGTAATAAGTAACAGTAAATTGCGAGATAGGAGAGTGTTCCCCAAACTGTAATTATGTGAGTTTTAAACTATGATTACAATTTTTTGAAGCTCTTCCCATAAATAACTCCTCATTTTGAATCGAAGTGAGCTTGTGACTGAATCAACCCATAGTTTACAATTGAAGTACACCATGATAATTTCAATATTAGTTTTCAAAAGGCCATGCAGTTTCTCCTTTGTTTGCTAACATTTGCCCTTGGTATCAGAGTCACAATCTAAGAAATCTGATTACTTATGACCACCATGCTGAAGAAATTTACAATAGGCACTCAAGTCAACAGCACTAGCTGAGGTCAGATTCCAGTCAGATCCCTGCCAAAGCAGTAGACATGTGAGTTAGGCTAGTCCATTGGGTACAGGATGGCTTATCTGTCAGCTAAATACCACCAAGTGACTCCTGTATATCACACAGGACCGAAGAATCACTCATCCAAGCCCTGCCAGAATCTCTGTCCCACAGATAAGGGAGCTATATTAGGAAGATTGTTGTTTTAAGTCATCATTTTCTGAAGTAATTTCTTACATAAAAATAAATAAGGGAGACACATATCCAAACATGTTTTCAGATAATTACATTCGCTTTCTCCTCAGAGTCAACTATCCAGAGTATAAATTCTCTATAAAAGAATCACATGAAAATTTAAAAACATTATTACTTAACAATAAAATATAGAAGCCACAATATTGACTATCATTTATTATTTGATCTTGCCAAGCGTGGAGCTAGGCATTATATATAAATAAATGATGTAGGAGTCATATTACTTAGGTTATATATATTATACATATTAACAAAATCCAGGCATCAGATGCAGAATGTTGAGGGAAAGCTGATGGAAAATATGTTATTTGTAAGAGTATTGAGAGGGCAAGATGGAAGTCCTGATTTGTTTGGGGATTTCAGCGATGATTAATGATGATATCAACTCTGTACAATACAATCACGTTATTAGCTATGAAAGCCATTGTGAAATGTTCTTTACAATTAAATAACCACACAACTGATATTGTTGAAAGCTGTGTTTGAATATAAAATATGAATATTCTATAGAAAAACAGTTTTTCATCATTCCAAGGAGAAATAGGCATAAAAGCCTTTTATGAATCAGTATCTAAGGTATTTTTCTAAGAAATATGTAAGTAGATTTCTACTAAAGGTTTTCTGTGCACTTTGGAGTTTATATGGAAAAACCAATATTATTTGAATTAAAAATATTTCACTAACTCACTTAAAGCTAAGGCAGAATATATAGCAATAAGTAGATAAGGAAAGTCAGTTACACTTTCATCACTTATGATGTATTTAAACCACTTATACATTGGTGAAATATTGTATTACCTGTGCCAGTACTAAATATTGTACACCTTATTTATTTCAAAAG
Organism: Neophocaena asiaeorientalis asiaeorientalis; assembly: GCF_003031525.2. Classification (NCBI taxonomy): domain Eukaryota; kingdom Metazoa; phylum Chordata; class Mammalia; order Artiodactyla; family Phocoenidae; genus Neophocaena; species Neophocaena asiaeorientalis. Next base: position 12,814,726 of record NW_020173108.1, on the reverse strand, counting down.
TTCAACTACTATAGTAAACACCAGAAATTTAAAGATAAATGAGACACTCAGGGATCTCATAGACTAGTTAAGAAGAAAGATGGGCATTTTAAAAAAGTTATAAAGTCTAATAAAAGAATAAGTGTATGAAGACAATACACAGGTTGCATGGAGTAACACATGATTAAATTTTCCTGAGGTGGGCAAAAAAGTGATTATGGATCGTTCATGTATTAGTTTTCTATGTTGCCATAACAAATTATTACAAACAACTGAGTAGTTTAAAACAATACAAATTTATAGGTCATAGTCTCGTTGGCCTCATTGGTTCCTCTCCTCCTGGTTTAATAAGACCAAAATCAAGATGATATATGGCTGCGCTCTCAGCAGGAGCCTCTTGAATTGTTGGCAGAATCCAGTTCTTTGAAGTTGTAGGACTTTGAAGTTGTAGGTCCCTGTTTCTCCTAGAGGCCTCTCTCTGGTCCTTGTAACAGAACATTTTCTGCCTTAAAAGGCTCATGTGATTAGAATGGGCCCATCCAGATAATCTAGGATAATCTTTCTATTTTAAAATTCATTACCTTAATTTGCATCTTCAAATTCCTTTGCAGTGTAACACAACATAGTCATGAGGTTCAAGGATTAAAGTATAGACATTTTTGAGAGACAATTCCACCTAGCACAGTTCATGAACTTAATTATTATCTTTTTTTCTTTTTAGAATGAAAGTTCAGGTGAGATCTAGAAGCAGAAAATGAAGATATCTACTTTGTGAGTAAACTCTCTAAACTAATATAAAGACCTGAAAAAACCAACCCATGATAATAATATTAGAAACTAATCTGGAAAAGAACTATGTTTAGGTAGGTGGAAAAATTTTATATACTTTATTATGTGATAAGACATGATGGTTGCACTAATACACATAGATCATGTTAGTCTGAGCCTAACCCAGCTTTAGCCTGGTGGAGGGACATTATACACAGGTTCTGTTCATAGCCTACTAATGAAGAGAAGCAAACGATAATAAAGACAAAACGACTTCCACAGAAAATATTCTCCCTCCTTCTCCAGTTATTACCCAGTGTTTGCATTATGCATAATATAGCACACATTTGTAATGCTGGAAGAACAGTGACTCCTGGAAAGGACTCTGAAATCAATAACTCATTGAAATTAGAAATATCACCATTAAAGTGGCATTTTTCATAGAAGTGGGTAGATCCTAGGGAACTTTGAATTATACAAGCATACTCAGATTTCTGTTCTCAACTCATTCCCTCCTCCTAATCTGGGAATATTAAGATATATTTAAGCTTATACAAAACTATGGATTGCACATGTATATATGTATAATGAGATGGAAGGATAGGAAATCACTATCTGGGTTATGTGTGTAAGTATGGAAAAAAAGTGGCTTGTCATCAGAGAGAAACTTTGGCTTCTCAGGAAATGGACAATATCCATCAATTTTTACCATGTGAATGCCTTAAAGAAAAAAGTTTACTTGATATAATTTTAAAGTGTATTTATTAAATCACTAGTCCAGGAAGACTATGACTACCTAGAGAATGGATTTTGGAATAACATTTCAGTTTCATGCCTATTGGAATAAATATTAGTTCAGGTCCTCAGAGAAGCAGATGACAAAACAGATATAGAAGTGCAAGATTTATTGGAAAAAAATGCTTATGAGGGGGAAAATGGAGGAAGCTGGAGGAGGCGGGATGACCTGTCATAGCATGACAAAAATATGACCACTGTGATAGAGAGAAGGAAGGAAGGATGCATAGGAAGATGTAAGATTGTAGCAAAGCTTTAAGAAAGTTTTGGCCAGGATGATGTGGAGTCCTTGAGCCAACATAGTCTGTCAGAGGAGTCCTGCATTTTGTAGAAACTGGTCTTCCTGATACCTCTCTATGTTCAGTAGTTGGCTGGGAGCAACCATTGAAAAGCATGGACACAGCATATATGTAGCGATGAACTCAGAGCAAAGCAGCTTTACCTGTCCATCACTTATGTTCTCTGCATCAAGAGATCTTAAGAGAATGTTTTTGTCTGCCATAGTCTGCTACTTGTTCCACAAATATCTACTTCTGAATTCAGCTTTAGGGAGCACATTCTCCTTGGTTCTCAGGGACCTCACTTGCTGAGGGGGAAATATAGAAGGTTAGTGGAGTGAACTATAGCTCCCTCCCAAGGTGATGGTTATTGGTGAGATTTGAGGTATTGAGATCAGCTGCAGCAATAGTTCCTTCCCTCCTTTTGGCCTTTGTAAAAGCTGGCGGCTAGCTGTTTACGTCATCTGATACATGGGCCATGGCAACATTCCAAGGCATAGAATATATTTCCATAGGTTCCAAAGATGCTTAGCAGGCACTGTGCTTCCTTGTTTGTGGTAAAGAATACAAAATACATCAATTTTCCTTTCACTTTGGGGATGGTTCTTAATATACTCCTGAACACTGAACCCTGATAATGTCACTGAGTTGCTTATTCCTGAATCTTTGTAGAGTTTCCTGCCCATCACATGAAACATGTCTTTCTTTTAAATTCAATTTTTATTTTATATTGGAGTATAGTTGATTTACAGTGTTGTGTTAGTTTCAGGGATACAGCAAGGTGATTCAGTTGTACATAAACATGTATCCATTCTTCTTCAGATTCTTTTCCCATATAGGCCATTAACAGAATATTGAGTAGAGTTCTCTGTGCTATACAGTAGGTCCTTGTTGATTATCTATTTTATATATAGTAGTGTGTATATGTTAATTCCAAACTCCTAATTTATCCCTCCCCGCCATGTTTCCCCTTTGGTATTCCTAGGTTTGTTTTTGTTTTGTTTTTTCTTAACATCTTTATTGGAGTGTAATTGCTTTACAATGTTGTGTTAGTTTCTGCTGTATAGCAAAGTGAATCAGCTATATGTATACATATATCCCCACCCTCATGCACCTCCCTCCCACCCTCCATATCCCACCCCTCTATGTGGCCACAAAGCACCGAGCTGATGTCCCTGTGCAATGCAGCTGCTTCCCACTAGCTACCTATTTTACATTTGGTAGTGTACTCTCTCACTTCGTCCCAGCTTACCCTACCCCCTCCCCATATCCTCAAGTCCAATCTCTAGATTCCATATATATGTGTTAGCATACGGTATTTGTTTTTCTCTTTCTGACTGACTTCACTCTGTATGACAGACTCTAGGTCCATCCACCTCACTATAAACAACTCAATTTCATTTCTTTTTATGGCTGAGTAATATTCCATTCTATATATGTAGCACATCTTCTTTATCCATTCATCTGTCGATGGACACTTAGGTTGCTTCCCTGTCCTGGCTATTGTAAATAGTGCTGCAATGAACATTGTGGTACATGACTCTTTTTGACTTATGGTTTTCTCAAGGTATATGCACAGTAGTGGGATTGCTGGGTCATATGGTAGTTCTACTTCTAGTTTTTTAAGGAACCTCCATAGTGGCTGTATCAATTTACATTCCCACCGACAGTGCAAGAGCGTTCCCTTTTTTCCACACCCTCTCCAGCATTTATTGTTTGTAGATTTTTTGATGATGGTCATTCTGACCGGTGTGAGGTGATACCTCATTGTAGTTTTGACTTGCATTTCTCTAATGATTAGTGATGTTGAGTGATGATTAGTGATGTTGAGCATCCTTTCATATGTTTATTGGTAATCTGTATATCTTCTTTGGAGAAATGTCTATTTAGGTCTTCTGCCCATTTTTGGATTGGGTTGTTTGTTTTTTTGATACTGAGCTGCATGAGATTCTTGTATATTTTGGAGACTACTCCTTTGTCAGTTGCTTCATTTGCAAATATTTTCTCCCATTCTGAGGGCTGTGTTTTTGTCTTGTTCATGGTTTCCTTTGCTGTGCAAAAGCTTGTAAGGTTCCTTAGGTCCCATTTATTTATTTTCGTTTTTATTTCCATTTCTCTAGGAGGTGGGTCAAAAAGGATCTTGCTGTGATTAATGTCATAGAGTGTTCTGCCTATGCTTTCCTCTAAGAGTTTTATAGTATCTGGCCTTACATTTAGGTCTTTAATCCATTTTGAGTTTATTTTTGTGTATGGTGTTAGGGAGTGTTCTAATTTCATTCTTTTACATGTAGCTGTCCAGTTTTCCCAGCACACTTATTGAAGAAGTTGTCTTTTCTCCACTGTATATTCTTGCCTCCTTTATCAAAGATAAGGTGACCATATGTGCATGGGTTTATCTCTGGGCTTTCTATCCTGTTCCATTGATCTATATTTCTGTTTTTGTGCCAGCACTGTACTGTCTTGATTGCTGTAGTTTTGTAGTATAGTCTGAATTCAGGGAGCCTGATTCATCCAGTTCCATTTTTCTTTCTCAAGATTGCTTTGGCTATTCGGGGTCTTCTGTGTTTCCATACAAATTGTGAAATTTTTTGTTCTAGTTCTGTGAAAAATGCCAGTGGTAGTTTGATATGGATAACATTGAATCTGTAGATTGCTTTGGCTAGTATAGTCATTTTCACAATGTTGATTCTTCAAATCCAAGAGCATGGTATAGTTCTCCATCTGTTTGTATCACCTTTAATTTCTTTCATCAGTGTCTTATAGTTTTCTGCATACAGGTCTTTTGTCTCCTTAGGTAGGTTTATTCCTAGGTGTTTTATTCTTTTTGTTGCAATGGTAAATGGGAGTGTTTCCTTAATTTCACTTTCAGATTTTTCATCATTAGTGTATAGGAATGCAAGAGATTTCTGTACATTAATTTTGTATCCTGCTACTTTACCAAATTCATTGATTAGCTCTAGTAGTTTTCTGGTAGCATCTTTAGGACTCTCTCTATATAGTATCCTGTCATCTGCAAACAGTGACAGTTTTACTTCTTCTTTTCCAGTTTGTATTCCTTTTATTTCTTTTTCTTCTCTGATTGCTGTGGCTAAAACTTCCAAAACTATGTGGAATAATAGTGGGAATGATGTTGGCTCTGGGTTTGTCATATATGGCCTGTATTATGTTGAGGTAGTTTCCCTCTATGTCTACTTTCTGGAGAGTTTTTATCATAAATGGGTGTTGAATTTTGTTGAAAGCTTTTTCTGCATCTATTGAGATGATCATATGGTTTATATCCTTCAGTTTGTTAATATGGTGTATCACATTGATTGATTTCCATATATTGAAGAATCCTTGCATTCTGGGGATAAACCCCACTTGATTATGGTGTATGATCCTTTTAATGTGCTGTTGGATTCTGTTTGCTAGTAATTTGTTGAGAATTTTTGTGTCTATGTTCATCAGTGATATTGGCCTGTAGTTTTCTTTCTTTGTGACATCTTTGTCTGGTTTTGGTATCAGGGTGATGGTGGCCTCATAGAATGAGTTTGGAAGTGTTCCTCTCTCTGCACAGGCCAATTCTATCAAATATCTAGAGAATAGCTAACACCTATGCTTTGTAAGTTTGTTTTTGAAGTCTGAGTCTGTTTCTGTTTTGTAAATAAGTTCATTTGTATTATTATTTTTTTAGATTCCACATAAAAGTGATATCATATGATATGTGTCTTTCCCTGACTTACTTAGTATGATGTGTCTTTCCCTGTCTGACTTACTTAGTATGATAATCTCTAAGTCCATCCATGTTGCTGCAAATGGCATTTCATTCTTTTTTATGGCGGAGTAATATTCCACTGTATATATGTACCACATCTTCATTATCCATTCCTCTGTTGATGGATTTTTAGGTTGCTTCCATGTGTTGGCTATTGTAAATAGTGCTGCAATGAACACTGGGTGCATGTATATTTTCAAATTACAGTTTTCTCTGGATATATGCCCAGGAGTGGGATTGCTGGATCATATGGTAGTTCTATTTTTAGTTTTTTAATGAACCTCCATACTGCTCTCCACAGTGGTTGTACCAATATACATACCCACTAACAGTGTAGTAGGGTTCCCTTTTCTCTACTCCCTCTCCAACATTTATTATGTGAAACATATATCTTACCAAGGCTGCCAGTGAAGTAGCCTCTTGCTCATGCTGTATAGTCAGCATAATGTTGCTGATGTGATGAATCAGAATGATAATCCATGGGATTGCCAGGCAGTTCAATTTAGACCATATAACAGAGGTTATGACAGAGGGGAGAAAGCATTAAAGTGTTCATAAAACAAAACTTCAAATGAATATTCTTTACTTTCATATAAGAATGTGAACTGTTTCTTATTATCTGAATGGAAAGGTGCTCATTCTCCAAATCAGTGGCTAAATACCATGTATCTGAGACCTTGTTAAACTGTTCTAGCAATGATCCTTCACCCAGCAAGGCAGCCATAACTCGAGCTGCTACTTGGTTAAGTCTGTAGGATTCTATAGTCTGTCTCTAAGTCTATCTAGGTTTCTGCAGGGGCAGGCCAGTGAATTAAATGGAGATGAGATACGGACCACCTCTGTAACCTTTAGATCTTTAGTAGCAGCAATAATCTCCAACACACCACTGAAAAGTGATATTGTTTTTTATTTACTATCTTACCTGGAGGAAGGATGGGATTTTAAGAAGTCGAGACTTGACCTTCCCCACTGTCATGGCTCTTACACCACAGGCCAAGAACCATATGTGACTATTACTCTAATTCCCAAATAAAGTCCAAATTTATGTTTGGGGACTGAAGAAACAACCATTGGATAAATACATGGACAGAGTAGGCCCACTGTGATTTAGATTTTAGTCAGTACTCCCTTTATTTTCTGCCATGCCCAAGCCTCCACTTTCAAACAGGGACAATGATGACACTTTGGGTCTTCAGTTATCAATGTCAACCCACACTCAGATTCTGTGCCCAATTATCTTCACATGTGTGGGTATTTCCCTTTCTTCAACCTATAATGTTCTGTCATATTGCATGGTACCTCCCCTGAGGGAACTAACCACTTTTTCAGTCAATGTCTTCCAAAACTAAAAATTGGCACAGTTCTGAAAACTGAGATTATTGAGGTGACGTCTCCAAACCCCTGTCTTCATTCTTGCTTTTTGGGGGACAGGTTTGTAGATATCAACTAGCAACCATGTCATCTACCCATCTATTTTGTCCTAGAGTCTTGTTGCTCTATTAATCGTCTCCACAACTCTCTGTGGGTCAAGATCCCTTCATGGTCTATTTGACCTTGCCAGTCAGTACAGTAATTTCTGCCCTATGGCTTCTGGTTTTCAAGTACCTCTACTATTTTACGGCACCATCATCTCACAGATATATATAGCCCAGTTCTGAGACAACTCTTCCTACTGTCAGTCCTTGCTTACAGAGGAGAACTACCACCAAACCTTTTAGTGAGCCTGTGCACCTATCATCAGCACATGCTGATGGCCTTGATGAATAGTGTGATCTCTGGGCCCTCCTATGGAACATAACCAAGTGGTAGGTCTTCTTACCTCACATAATAACATAATAGGTATATTCCAACATACCTACTTGCCTCAGCTTCTTTATTCCTTCCTCTACTTTCTTCCAGGGAAAGTCAGATATTTCCATTCTACTTAATATTAGCCATCCCTTTCTCTGGGTTTCTAAGAGCAGCCCTAGAAGAGAGTTTGCCCATTGCCTGGGATCCTTGCCAAGCTTTTAAACCCAAGTTGGTTAGGGCTCTCCATGTCAATGAATTCTTGCCTTTCTGGTCTTGCATTTCATTCTTCTGATCAAGTACTCTCAAAATCCAGCCACAGTAGTACATCCCAGTTACTGTATGTAGCTGCTCCTAATTTTTCCAATTTCATAGTGTACTGTATCTCTCTCTTCACATTAGACCCAGCAGGTCATTATCTACATGACAGTAGGATTTAACCCTAGTTATCAGCCTAGTAGTCAGGAGAAGCAGTGGGGGCAACTGCTGAGGGGAGCACTTGTTGCCTCATGGGGAGGAGGACTGTGTTGTATCCTAGAGCAGACTGGAATAACTAGATCTTACTGGTCAAGGATGGGGCTCCTCTCCAAGCTCTGCCAATTCAGAGATCTACAGAATCATCATCTACATGGACATCCTTCCAGATGTCCCCAATTCATGTTTCAGGGCCCCAGAAAAAGGTTTTGATCTTAGCACAAAAGATCTGCATTGAAGGAGTCTTCAGAAGTGTCTGGAGTTTTGCACCTATAATTATCAAGTCATTGATTTACTGCTGTGTCTGTGCTTCCACGCTAGGAGATAAGGATTTCCTTTTACACTACCAGAGAGATCCTCTGGAACTCATATTTAGCTGTTAACTGCTTGTTTATACCCCTCAGTTTCTCTGCAGAGCCCCAATATAACGTAGAAGCCCCCTGTCTTTTTTGATGCTGCCCACTACCCTCATATTTTTCAAATGCCTGAATCATTGCACTTAAAAAGGCATTTCCTTCCCCTGGAATGTATTTCCAGGTCAGAAGTGGTGAAATCATTAGCAATTAGCCGACTCTATTGTACTACATGCTCTCTATGCCTCATGTATCACCTAGGATGATGAAGACCTGTGGGGTAGTGATTGAGCCTGACTCTAATCCTAATCTTGCCACCTAATTTTTTTGACCTCTTACAGTAAAATTTGTGTTAGTTCGGATCCTTAGAGAAAAGATACCAAAGTGGGCTTATTTGTGCAAGACATTTATTGGGGAAATACATATAAGAGAAAAAGGGGAGGGAGTAAGAGGAAGCATGACACAATCTGACTCCTGAGAAGGAGAGTAATAAGGAGATAGTGTTGGGTAGGAACAGTCTCAGACTGTTCTATGAAAGATTTGGTCACACCAATGGAAAGTCCACGAACCAAAGTCATCTGTCAGGTGAGTCTTGTATTTTGCAGGAATGGACCTGCCTTTGTATCCATGCCAGGAGTAGCCCATTTATTAGCCCATTTAATAAAAGTGTGGCCTTTTATTAAATATTTTGGTAGAAGTAGCAGGGCCACCCATCAATGCTTCCTATGGCAGGACATCTCTATGGTGAATTATCCTGGCTGCCATAGAAAACATGAAATTGCAAGCTGTATTTTTAGGAGCTATGTCAGGTGTAAAGGTGGGATGGGAAACTGTTAAAGTGAAGGGCCAATATTTGAAAGGCATGGACATCTGAAGCAAATTTATGACTCAGAAAGTACAAATACAGCAAGTATCATTGGAATGTAACTTTTGATGGGGGTGAACAGTGGAGGAGAATAAGCCAGAGACTTAGCTAGAGGCCAGGTCATCACAGGGAGTGGAAATAAAATGTGAAATAAGCACTTGAGCAATACCTATACCCCAAACTTGTTCTGGAGCAAACTCTTTGTGCAACTGGGTCTTGCCAAATTCATCAAGACCTTATTTTAACTAAACTACAATAGGTGCTCAATCATCAAACCACCGACACTTGAATAGCTTTTGAATTTCTCATTGTTGTCTAGCCGAAGAGAGTTAGGGAAACTGAAATCTAGTCCACACTGTGGTGTCCAAGCCTTGTGCCATGGCACATGACTATATCCACCTGGAAGGAGAGGTGCACAAAAGCACTGTACTTACTCAGAGAATGTGATTTTTTATTTCCTCACTGAAAGCACATTAGGCTAGTAATGGATCATTACCATCACTTATTAAAGTTCTTTCCATAGAAAATACTTCAGTTTAGAATTCCTTGTTATTTCTTCATTTTCTTTTTTTCTGAATTCTAGGGCTTTCAAGTATGATGCAAACTACAGAGAATCATGTTCATGTAATAAATAGATGATCGAATGGCTTTAGATAGAGTCACACAGGCTATATGAGTTTTTTGGGGAAAGAAAAAATGTGGAAAAGTATCATCCAGTGTCACCAGTTTAGATGTCATATCATTGCTCCTGGATTTACCTCACTGAAGATAAGGCACAGTGATAATAACTTAGTTTTTTCAATGTCAGAACAAGATTTTTCAAAGCTTCCTGTTGCTAATACATTTATACAGAGCTCTTTTTCCACCTTTACAAGCATAACTATTACTACAGTATTTCATAATATATTTTTTAGCAATATTCAGGGATTTGCCAAGCTGATACATGACGCTAAGCATAGTTTTTGTCTTCTATTCCATTACCACTTTAAAATTAATATAAATTTCTCTTTTCACCACTGACATGTAAAATATTGAGGTTGGCCAAAAAAGTTCGTTCAGGTTTTTCTGTAACATGGAAAACCCGAACGAACTTTTTGGCCAACCCAATATAAGACTGGCTATAAAATATCACATGACATGATGATATTTAATTTTCAACGGTTTACCATCAAGATAAATGTAAATGTTGTGCATTAAATATTCATGTTGCCTTTTCTGTGGCATTCCTGTTGTGGGACAATTCTATATCCCCACCCTGCTGAAGCCAGTCATGGCCAGTAGACTTGGTTTGGTGTGTGCAAGTTTGAAGCAGAATATTTTTAAATGCCAGATCTTGCTTTGAAATATTTCTGTCCTGTGACATAATGATTGCCAATATTCTGGATGGAAACTGTTTTATTAGACTGAGTCCCAGAGTAAAGATGTGAAACAGGTTTTCAATTGGCATATAGCATGAGGAAGAAATAGAGGATTTAGCTCAGACTCAAATTCTTTATATAAAATTACCTATTTTTTTAGCATGTGTATAATCACCAAAATCTCCTAGTTTTCCATGAAAAGTGACCAAAAAATCTTGGTCAAAATTCTATCCTGATAGAGTTGGACTAATCCAAGGAGAGTACATCTTGATTGTAATAGATTTCACCTCAAAATAATGGGAAGTGCTTTTAACTCCAGTTCACACTTCAGACTCTAAAATAACAGTTCTTTTGCAGTTATTTGCAACACATGAGTGGCTAACAAGTATTGGGTTTGATAAAGGATTACATTTACTCCAGTAGTGTTTAAAGAATTTGAGAGCACAAACCCTATCAGAATTGTCATAATTATACCTTATCACTTTTAGGCAAATGGCTAGTTTGAAAGGATGGTACTGTCTACTAATGATACCCTGAAGGTGATGGGGAGAAGACTACTAACAAGCTTCTTAGGTTTCTTGTTGCTAAACATGTTATCCAATATTTAAAAACATGAGTGGATTATACTGACTAATTAATGGGTTGATGTCTCAAGAAATGCCAGGATGACCTTCAGCAGAGTTAAGGGTAAAAGAATTTTAATTGATTCTTGATTTTTTTGTTTCAACATTGTTAATTAGTATCCCTTTGGTCTTGAGAAGAAATACTAGCATGAAAGCAAGCAGGTTCAGAAACACTAAATTAATAGCCAAGGTCCAGAGTGTAAACGAGCTGGACCCATGTTGCTCACTCCAACAATTCTAGTAGAGAAATAAAAATGCTCATACATCTAGCAGAGGACAAACTGCATAAGCAACATTTCCCCATAGGGAGAGAAATGTGTAAAGTCATGCTTGTTGCCAGTGGCTGGAACATTTGTTGGTAAAGTAAATGCTTAACAAATAGTTTTGAATAAAGAAAATCAGTATCTTAGAAGAAAGAATGTTACTTCTTTCTCAAGATGGACATCCTTTTCCACAGCATTCAGGCTAGTAAGAGATGAGAAGGATACTTCTCCAAGTAAGAAAGATCTATAGACCAACCTGGCAATCATTGGGATTGCTGATCTGAAAATAGATGGCTTCACATTTCAATTAAAAAGGTATTAACCCCGTGTAATTTTTCCTACAACAGAAAGTCCATTAGCAGTTTCTCCTTTACTGCCATCTTGCTGATTATTCATATTACCTTCTGGATATTCTTTAGTAGCATAAACTGAAGAATGCAGTAACATTTTCCTGGCTACTATAATTGTCAGAGTATAATCAGCTTAATTTTCCACCTACATCTTTGAGACAAAGTCACCCAAGTGAATCACTTATTAAAATATTTCCTGAAAGTGCATTTGTGCTACCCCTTTTGAAAGTTGCTGTGGTTCAATATTGTTGATTTGGATCTTTAATTTCCTCTAATTGCATGTGAGATTTCCATAGAGAGAAACTAGCTCAGTTCTTTTAAAGCAAAGTGTTATCTTTCATTAGAGGCTTGTTTTTCCCTTGTCTGCATTTTAAAATATTTATTTATATATTCATTTTTCCTCTATCACTGTTTAAAACAGACTGTACTCACCCTTATTATGTGAAAGAAAGAGTTTCGAACTAGTGACCTTTAGATGCATTTTTAAATGACCTCTGCTTTTCTAATACTGCCCTCTTATGACATCTTTCTGTAAATAAATGACAAGTTAAGCTTACTGATTTAATCATAAATTCAGACTTAAAATAGTTTTTCCATAGATTTCATTATGCTGTGGCACCAAGCCAATAAATATAACCCATACAAGATGTTTTAAGTCCGCTTCTAAAAACTAGACTTTTCAACTCAATGGCCTTAAAATTAATGGCCTCAATTCTCCACTTGCCTTGTAACCCTGATGGAGCTGATACAAGCATGATGCTCCTTGAAAGTAGAGGAGCTATGTTTAAATTAAGCCCTGTGATGGTGCAGAACAAGTCATATTTTTAGGGGAAACTGTTTCTCCGGTGAATAAGATATCTTGACACGTCAATGGAATATGAAACTCAATTTCACAAGATTTTTCTAGTGCCAAAAGAGATTTAAGTAGAACTATCATTTTTAGTCTTAACAGAAAGGATAAGTCTTCCTCTATAGAACTCTACATTCCTGCCTCTAAAAATTTTATCATTCCTCATAAAGGCAATCATTCTTTAAGCCTTCACGAAAGCAAAATTACATTTCATTGTTGGTCCATTTTCTATTTTCACTTTTAGAAACTTTTATCATTTCCAATAATTGCATTGTTCCTCCCTCCACCCCACTTAAGAATCTCTTTATATTAACCAGTTTTCACAGAGCTGCATTTATTAGAAGGGAAAATAGGGACTTAAAGCTTTCTTTAAACTATATTGCCTTAAGAAAGGTAGTAAATAATTCCACAGTCTGTGAAATATATATTGGGAGAGCATACCCAGCTGAGTTAAAATTAAGAACATTTTCTCTAAAAGCAGCATCAAAACCCAAGAGGACTGTAAAAACCAAGAGAGAAAAAAAGCTAAAAAATAATTCTAGTTGAAAATCTAAGAGTTATTTAGAAATAATTTTGAAATGAATTCAGTTTTTTTAATAATCATTCTGGAATCATTGTTTTATTCTAGAGTCATTATTTGTTTCCTAAATCGCTGTGTTTTCATGGTACTTCAAATTTTTAAGCAACTTTTATTTCCAATCTTCTGCAGTAATTCTTAAATATTTTTAGTAAAATCCCATTCTTCCACTCATTATACCCAGGCATTAGCTCAGTTCCCCAAATCAAACCTCAGATGTTCTCTACTTATTTTTAATCGGAACAGGAATCAAACATACCTTAACCAAAAGTACTCACTAATGAGCTTGCAGGTAATCAAATAAACATGTATGCCAACTATCAGATAGTTCTTAAATAGTAACAACCCAAGTACAGGAAGTACTTTTAAAAGTCTAGAGTCAACAGAGAAGGTAAGTATCACAATAAAAAAGAACAGAAATATTGTATGATTTTTAAAAGAAAAAGAAGTGTATTCATAAATCAGCAGATGTTAAAGAACCTCACGTCACTTTAGAACATTGCCATTTGGGGCAAGCAGATTATGAGCTAATTTCATGCCACTGTTCATCATTGCATTTTATTTTCTTTTTCATTTCTTTGGTAACTCAAGTTCTTATAGATTCAAGCTGTTTTAATTATGGGATGCAAACACTGATAGTATGATACTGGAAATAATGATAAAGGTTCAAGGGAAATGAAGGTGAGAAAATTCAGAGGTGGTCCCAGTGGTGGTATTGGTAAGCATCATGTAGAAGAGGTGGTGCCCTTTCCTATAGTTCACTTAAAGTTTGGTCTCTCTTCACTTTAGATTGCTGCTGCCCCTTCTAGACTGTGTGTTCATCCAGAAAGTATTTTTAAAGAGGAGGAAAAACATTGAATATTATCCTTCTGATATCTGATGACTTCTCATTGCTGCTTTTATATTACACCAAAGCCAGCACTACATTTAGATCAGACTGCCAGGAGACTCTTGAGCAGATGACATCTCTTGTTTAATATTCAAACTTCACTATTATTTGTGATGCATGCTGAGAAAGTAGAACAGAGAAAATAGGTTGCCTGCATTGTTTATTTACACCCCAGAATTCCTAGGTCTATTTCACCCACTTCTCCTAAGTGAGCCCTTGAAGTGCTGTTTGGTTGAGTGTCATGGGTAATAGTGTAGGTCAAGGAACCTGCTCTGGGAATGTATGCTTTGTGAACACAACGTCATGTGTTTGTGTTGTGCAGTTTCCTGACTATTGTATGGTTTAGACAGACTTGTAAAGGCTCATTTTCCCCTTTAACATTTTAAACCCCATCATAGTTAAACTCCATTCTGTTGGAAGCCTCTGCAGAGGAAGAGAAACAGATTTCACAATGAAAATGAGTATTAGCTTCATGATGAGAAATTATATAATCAAATTACTACTATCAATTCATGGCTCATAGGCACTATGAACCCTTATGTTGCCTTCCAATTGTCTATTTCACATTTATATGCTTTCATTTTTATATCATTCCTCAATAGATTATTATGTCATAAACCTTAGCTACATTTTATGGATTATCTTTATAGCATCTAAAAGTCTCAGCTTCCAAGGATAATGTCATATATCTCACAATGTGTATTTGCAAAGGTACAATGCTAAAGGCATATGCCACCATATTGGGAGACTATATGTGCTCACACGAACTGCTGGGACTAGCTTGCACTTCCCCTTGTACATTTTCCTATCTCAGTTATTTATGGCTAGTTCAGCACATCTTTATTTCTACCATCTGCTTAGTATCCCAGTTACAGAGATGAGATTATTTTAATTAGACTTGTCATAGGTGATTCACTAGTTGCTTGAACAGTCAAAAAGTAATGCCTGAGCTCGTCTATAACAGATTTTTGCCAACTCTGACCCTCCATGACTGCTGCCTTTTTTGGCCATGCCGTGCAGCATATGTGGGATCTTGGTTCCCCGGCATGGGTGGAACCTGCGTCCTCTGCAGTGGAAGCTTGGAGTCTTAACCACTGGACTGCCAGGGAAGTCCAGACTGCTGCTTACTTAAAAAAAATTTTTTTTCCTGAATTTTAAAATAGAATGTACTTATCCATTAAAGAGAAATGTTAGTCCAGTCCCATTCTTGGCAATATAGTATTCTGTACTTTGGGTTGGATTATAATCGTTACATTATAAACTGTACAAAATGACTATTGCTAAATAGCTACTCCCTGCCAACAATTTAAAGTGGTGGATATTGCTGAATACAAACTGAAGCATGCAGCTTTTTGCACAAAGGCTGTGCAAATGCAACACAAATGACATTCAAATGTAAACCACAGGAGAGTTATAATCTTTATTTTAAAGTCATGTGCACTGTTTCTTTTTTAAAATCAACCAATTAACATGGACATACTTTAAAACAAAAGCAGATATTTATGTCGGATAGATCTCTGAATTGCTAAATATGATATTAGTGAAATTAATATGGATTGTGAAGAGAAAGTGGTGAGGGTACAACCAAAAATTAGAGGATTTAAACTAGATTATGCTGTCAGTTGCAACATGAGCTGTATGATAGAAACATTTCACCCTCTGGGATTTTTTTCTTTTCTTTTCAACTGAGGTAAAATTCATATAACATAAAGTTTACCCTTTTAAAGTATGCAATGTAGTACATTCACAATGTTGTTCCATCATCTCTATCTAGCTCTAAAATACTTTATTATCCACAGAGGCGTCTCTGTAAGCAGGGTACCATGTTTATCTACCACCAACCTCTTGCAACTACTAATCTGCTTTCCTCCTCTATGGATTTACCTCCTCTGGATATTTCATGTAAATGGAATTGCAGAATATGTAAGCTTTATGTCTGGCTTCTTTCACTCAGCATAATATTTTCAAGGTTCAGCTTTATCCACATTGTTACCTGCATCAGTACTTCGTTCCTTTTTGATGACTGAATACTATTCCATTGTATACACCTCATTTTGTTTATCCATTCATCTATTAATGGACATTTAAGTTGCTTCCACCTTTGGGCCATGAATATATGTATACAAATATTTACTTGAATACCTGTTTTCAGTTCTTTTGGGTATATACCTAGGACTGGAATTGATGGGTGCTATGTTAATTCTATGCTTAACATTTTGAGGAACCAGAGTATTTCATTTTTTAAGAATTCATTTATAAGATTTCTTATATTTGTAATTCCAAGTGACTTTCATATTTTTATCAATCATCATAAAGACCAAGGAGCAAATATAATTATCCAAAATTTTCAACAAGATTATTTCTAAAGTTCTAACTCTGTAATTCTATTATTATAAAATTCTAGGTGATCTACAAGACATAAATGACAAAGTCCTTTTTTTTTTTTGGTTTAATCTCAACCCCATAAATTATGATTAAAACTCATGATTAAATTGGATGGTGGGACAAAGGAAGGAGGTGGGCAGCTTTCAATTATCCAAATGATAGGAGCTAGAAATAGATAAATCAATGGAAGACTAAAGTGTATAAACCTCTCTTTGAAGACAAGATTTACAGCAAGTTAGACATGTGAGTATTGGAAGAGTGAAGATGTAATATGTACAGTACAAAAACATGAATGAATGAAAAATATGAAGAAATATAGGGCAGATCATTCCTATAACATGCACGATTTCTGTGTTTCTCTGTTTTTTACTCAAGTTATTTTCTGCTGTAACTTGATTTTTGGTCCATCTCCCTGCTAAACACTTCACATTTCATTTCCCTCTAAGCCTTTAGGGGAGATTGAAAGTAGCAGTTAAAGCTGGTTATGCTCAATAGTCAAGGCAAATTTTGTTTACAAGATACTCCCTGTTACAGTGTTTGGATTGTCTAAATAACAGGCAATAAAATCTATCAGCTGGAAACCTCCTCTTGTAAATGAACAGACTATTTTAATCAGTACCTTCTGCTGAACAGCCTTTCAAGGGCAGTCCAGTTTTAATATTTAGAAAGCTACCTGTAACCTTCAGATATAACCTATCTTTAAGTATTTATTTAATTAATGATCATGCACTCAGAATTCTGCTAGGCTCTACAATGGATACAAAAATAGTATAAAACATCCATGCTTCTGGGAACTTATCATCTATTTGTGGGAACAAACTGCCCCAAGTCTTTTAAATGTGGAAAGACTTGTTTACAGTGTTCTGGGAATAAATGTAATAAGAGATCAAAGTTCTAGGAAATAATTTTGTGCTAAATACACAAATATATAGTTTCAAGGAAGAGCTAGACCTTGAATTGAACCTCAGAATTTTTGAAAATGTGAAATTATAGGGGAGATGGTAAAGATAATGTGAATAACAGAGAGAGTTGGCTAGGATTCATGTGAGTTAACAACTGGAGATAAAAATGAGTGGGAATGTAGGAAACAAGTTTAAAGAAGGCCATGTTAGCTATACCAAGTAGTTTAATTCACTGGGGAAGTCATAGCTTAGTGGGCTGAGAATGAAAGATTCATTTCACACATACTAGTGATGGACACAGATATATAATTGTTCAGAGAGATAACCAGGAAGCATGGACGATATAACTTGCTGTAATCTAAAGGTGAAGAGATGAGAATCTAAATGAGGCCATGGAAATGGAAAGGAATAGAAAAGGAAGGAAAGATATAGTTAACATTTAATATGAGTGATATTCTTCCTAGCTCTTTCCCGTTCTTGACCTATGAACTAGTTTGTATGAGGATACATGTTTCCATATTAGAGATGAGGAAATTGAGAGATTTTATGATTTGCACAGGTAGGATGTAGAAGTAAGATTTTCACCTTGTTCTATTTTACTCCAAATCATGTGCTATTTCCTTTTACTGTTTCTATAGCTGGCAAGAGGGACAAAACATAAATGAGACTTTCACACTGTGAGGATCCCAGTGTTTCTCATAAATTGTAAACTTCTAATCTAACCCAGGTAGTTACCATCTGTCGTATATGTGTATCACAAGTAGTCATAATTCAGTTAACACAATTATATGTTTACTTTGAATTTGATAACGACATTCTAGGTAATCCTACTTTCTCTCTTAACATGGTGCAATGTCCCCAACCTCCTGTTGTTGCCATCTTTTGTTACCTAGAGATAGGGGCCCCATTTTTTTCACCAAGTGGAAAGCTTATCAATGCTCACAGCACCCTCACTTCTTCTCCTGGCCTTCCTGAGTTCTACAGCCCTCCACAGCTGTCAACTTTCAAATACCTTTAGTCAGTTCTTACAACCCAAAGACAATATGCAGTATATTCTCTAGTTTTGATATAGGAAGAAATTTTTATTTCTTTGGTATCACCATTTCTTTACCTCCTTTATAAAATATATTTTTTTCTATCCAGTTATCCCTCCTCCATCTCAATATTTCATTTCTATCTTGTTCTCATTCCCTCCTCTAAAAATATTTCCTCCAAACCATACTGATTCCTGATTCCCTCTGCATAATATTATACTACAGTTTTATAACAGTGTCAGTGACGTTTTTAAAGGCCTCTGTTCTTAGAATGCTTATATTCACTTGCCTTTTTCTTTAACAACTTAAAATATATCTTTGAGGGAAAGATGGTGTGAAAATGTCAAATGCACTCTTATGTAGTAATTTGAGAATGAGAAAAAAAAGCTTGAAGCAGTATTGAACATCATTAAAAAAAACATGTTTAACTAGTTCCAGCAATTTCAGTTTTCTTTCATTTTTTTTCTCTTTGAGATCTTTGCTCCTCATATTAAACTATTCTGATAGACTGACAACGAGAAGGAAAGGAAGATGTTAAGTGCTATAGCTGATAGGATCTCCCTATTGTGGAAATGATTTTTGCTTTCAAGAATCAATAACAAAGGTGTTCTTGTGAAAAATCTATGTTTTTGCTGTCACAAAAGATGGTTTTTTTCCATTCTGTTAAGATTTTTTAATGCTGTTCTAGTTGAAAGTTTTATAGTCTAATAAAGTTTCTTGCAATATAAAATCTGAGCATACAACTACAGAAAACCTAATTTTGTGGAAAAGCATTCTGAAAATATATACATTATTTAAATAAATATAGAAATACTGTAAGAAATTATGCCTCTTTATTGGACATTGAAATAATATATATTTTGAAGTTCAGAGTTCATTATCTATAAGATTATCAGTACCTTCTTTCAGATTACAATAACATTGGAATAAGTCATAGTCTCAGAATCTCAAGATCCAGAAATCCCTTAAAATTGAGATATAACAGATTGTTTTACAAATAAGTTTCAGTGTAATCTGTGAGAAACCATTAGAGCAATGCTGTTTGAGAATCCATACTAACTTAAAAAAATTATCAGAAAAAAATAAAGGAATCATGCCAAATAGAAATAAATAAAGTCTGGATCTAAGTTACTTTGAGCAAATTGCAGTTTTTAGGACGTAAGGGCATTCCTAGCAATGTTCCCCATTACACAGCCTCACCTGTTTCCTCCCAGCTAGACAGTTTTGTGCACACTGTTTCTTCTGCAAGAAATGTCTTTAGTTCAACTCAATATTTCTTCAGGTATCTGCTACTTCTTCATCAGAGATGCGCTCACTTCCAGATTAACTATTATTTGTCAATAGCTTTGTGCTACACTAGACTATTAAAACTACGAAGACTGAGAGTAAGTCAGCTTTTAGTGTCATATCTGACACACAGTACATTTTCAATAGATGAGGATATAACTAGCACTTTATTTTTTATTGAAGTATAGTTGGTTTACATTATTGTGATAGTTTCAGGTGTACAGCAGTGATTCCGTTTTATATATATATATATTTCACATTATTTTCAATTATAGTTCATTACAAGATATTGAATATAGTTCCCTGTATTGTACAGTAAATCCTTGGTGCTTATCTATTTTATGTATAGTGGTTTGTATCTGTTAATCCCATACTCCTAATTTATCCCTCCCCCACTCCCTTTCCCCTTTGGCAACCATAAGTTTGTTTTCTATGTCTACGAGTCTTTCCATTTTGTATATAGAATCATTTGTATTATTTTTTAGATTCCACATATAAGCAATATATAGTATGTCTTTGACTTATTTTACTTAGCATAATATTCTCTAGGTCCATCCACATTGCTGCAAATGGCAATACTTCACCTTTTTATAGCTGAATAATATTTAATTGTAGAATATACACATTGTCTTAATTCAGTCATCTGTTGATGGGCACTTAGGTTGTTTCCATATCTTAAGTATTGTAAATATTGCTGCTATGAACATTGGGATACAAGTATCTTTTCAAATTAGTGTTTTTGTTTTTGCTGGATATATACCCAGGAGTGGAATTGCTGGATCATATGGTACTTCTATTTTTAGTCTTTTAAGGAAACTCCATACTGTTTTCCATGTACCAATTTACATTCCCACCCAGAGTGTATGAGTGTTCCCTTTCCTCCACATCTGTTCCGACATTTGCTATTTATAGACATTTTGATGATAGTCATTCTGAGAGGTGTGAGGTGAAACCACTGCAATGTGGTTTTGATTTTCATTCTCTAATGAATTACGATGTGGAGCATTTTTTCACATGCCTGTTAGCCATCTGTATGCATTTATTGGAAAAATATCTATTCATGTCTCCTGCCCATTTTTTGGATTGGATTGTTTCTTTAAAATATTGCTTTATATAAGCTCTTTGTATATTTTGGATAGTAACTTCTTGTCACATTGTTTGCAAATATTTTCTCCCATTTGATAGGTTTTCTTTTCATTTTGTTGATGGTTTCCTTTGATGTGCAAAATCTTTTAAGTTTAATTAGGTTTCATTTGTTTATTTTTGCTTTTATTTCTTTTGCCCTGGGAGACTGATCTAAGAAAATATTGCTACAATTTATGTCAGAATGTTTTGCCTGTGTTCTCTTCTAGGAGAACACAGGATATCTTTCCATTTCTTTGAGTCATCTTCAATTACCTTTATCAATATTTTACAGTTTTCAGCATATAGGTCTTTCACCTCCTTGGTTAAGCTTATTCCTAGGTATTTTTTAATGTGATTTTAAATGGGATTTTTTTTTTTTTTTTTTTTACTTTCTGATATTCCATTATTAGTGTATAGAAATGCAATGGATTTCTGTATATTAACCTTGTATCCTGGAACTTTGCTGAATTCATTTATTAGTTCTAATAGTTTTTGGGTGGAGTCTTTAGGGTTCTCTATATAGAGTATCACGTCATCTGCCAATAATGACAGTTTTACCTCTTACCTTCCAATTTGGATACTTTTATTTCTTTTTATTGTCTGATTGATGTGGCTAGGAATTCCAATACTATGTTAAATAGAAGCAGAGAGAGTGGGAATTATTGTCTTTTTCCTGAATTTAGCAGAAAGGCTTCTAGCTTCTCATATTTGAGTCTTATGTGGGTTGTGGGTTGGTCGTAAATGGCCTTTATTATGTTGAGATATGTTTCCTCTATACCCACTTTGAAAGGATGCTGAATTTTGTCAAATGTTCTTCTTGCATCTTAAGATGATCATGTGGTTTTTCTTTTGTTAATGTGGTGTGTCACACTGATGATTTGCACATGCTAAACTATCCTTGCGACCCTGAAATGAATCCAAGTTGATCATGTTGTATGATACTTTTTATATATTGGGTTCGGTTTGCTAATATTTTATTGAGAACTTTTGCATCTAAAGTCCTCATATTCTTTATATCATTGGTCAGATTCCCCTGTAAAGCCCTCTGGTCCTGGACTTTTATTTGTAGAGAGTTTTATTTATTTATTTTTTTTGTGGTACGTGGGCCTCTCACTGTTGTAGCCTCTCCCGTTGTGGAGCACAGGCTCCAGACGCACAGGCTCAGCAGCCATGGCTCACGGGCCCAGCTGCTCCGTGGCATGTGGGATCTTCCCAGACCGGGGCACGAACCCGTGTCCCCTGCATCGGCAGGCGGACTCTCAACCACTGCGCCACCAGGGAAGCCCGTAGAGAGTTTTATTTTAATTACAGATTCTATTTCACTTCTAGTGATCAGTCTATTCAAATTGTCTCTTCTTGACTCAGTCTTGGCAGGCTATATGTTTCTAGGATTTTGTCTATTTCTTCTAGGTTGTCCAACTTGTTGGCATATGACTATTCATAATATCCTCTTATGAGATACAATGTGTTTGTTCTTTTCCTGGTTTACTTTCTGTAGTTGATTTCTAATATTGTATCATGTGGTCAAAGAAGATGCTTGATATAATTTCTATCCTCTTAAATTTATTGAGGCTTGTTTTTTTACCTAGTATTTGGTTTATCCTGCAGCATGTTCCATGTGCACTTGAAAAAAATGTATATTCTGCTTTTTTTGGTTGTAGTGTCCTATAAATATCTATTAAGGCCAACTGGTCTATTGTGTTAGTTAAGACCTCTGTTAGCTTGTTGATTTTCTGTCTGAATGATGTGTCCATTGATATACGTGGGGTGTTAAAATCTCCTACTATTATTGGATTATTGTCAGTTCCTCCCTTTATGCTTCTTAGTATTGCTTTATATTTTTAGGTACTTCTGTATTGGTGCATATATGTTAGTGGTTGTAATATCCTCTTTTGGTATTGATTTTATCATTATCATTATATAGTACCCTTCTTTACCTTTCTTTACAGACTTTGTTTTAAAGTCTATTTTGTCTGATATGAGTAGTACTACCTCCACTTTCTTGTAGTTTCTATTTGCATGAAATATCTTTTTCCATCCCTTCACCTTCAGTGATTATATAGTACCCTTCTTTACCTTTCTTTACAGACTTTGTTTTAAAGTCTATTTTGTCTGATATGAGTAGTACTACCTCCACTTTCTTGTAGTTTCTATTTGCATGAAATATCTTTTTCCATCCCTTCACCTTCAGTGTGTGTGTGTCTTTCACCCTGAAGTGAGTCTCTTGTAGGCAGCATGTTGAAGGTCTTATTTTTTTAATCCAGTAAGCCACCCTAAGTCTTTTGATTGTAGCATTCAGTCCATTGACATTGATAGGTATGTACTTATTGTCTTTTTTTTTTTTTTTGCCGTACGCAGGCCACTCACTGTTGTGGCCTCTCCCGTCGCAGAGCACAGGCTCCAGACACGCAGGCTCAGCGGCCATGGCTCATGGGCCCAGCCACTCCACGGCATCTGGGATCTTCCTGGACCGGGGCACGAACCCATGTCCCCTGCATTGGCAGGCGGACTCTCAACCACTGTGCCACCAGGGAAGCCCCTTATTGTCATTTTATTCCCTGCTTTCCAGTTCTTTATGTAGTTCTTTGTTCATTTCCCTTCTTTTTGTTTTTCCTTTTATGGTTTGATGATTTTCTTTTGTAGTATATTTGAGTTCCTTTCCTTTGATTTTTGTGGATCTTTTGTGGCTTTTTGATTTTTGGTTACCATGGGGTTCATGTATTTTGACCCATGATTATATCTACTTGCTTTAAATTGATAATCATTGAAGTTCAGACACGTTCTAAATGGTCTATAATTTTTTACTCCCCTCCTCTACATTTTGTGTTTTCTATGTCCTATTTATTTTACATCGTCATGCTTATCCTTTTACTGTTTATTGCAGTTTTAGTTGATATTACAATTTTTTAAAAATCTGTGTGCCAGCTTATTTAAGAGAGCTTCAATCCTTACTATATATTCTCATGTCCTACTGGGATTTTCCCTTTTCTGTAGATTCTTGCTTTTTTTTCCACTTAGAGAAGACCCTTCATAATTTCTTTTAGGGTAGGTTTAGTATTGCTGAATACTTTCAGTTTTTGCTTGTTTGAGAAATTCTTTCTCTCTTCTTCTACTATATATGATAATCGTGCTGGGTAGAGTATCTGAGGTCTCAGGTTTTTCCCTTTCAGGCTTTGACTATATTGTGCCATTCCCATCTGGCCTGCAAAGTTTCTGCAGAGAAATCAGTTGATAGTCTTATGAGAATTCCCTTGTATATGACTCTTTGTTTTTCTCTTACTGCCTTTAGAATTCTCTATCTTTACCTTTCGCCATTTTTATTATAATATGACTTGGTGTGGATCTATTTGGGTTTATCCTGTTGGGGACCTTCTGTGCTTCCTGTCCCTGGATATCTGTTTCCTTCTTTGGGTTTGGGAAGTTTTTAGCCATAATTTCTTCAGATACATTTTCCATCCCCATTTCTTTCTTTTCCATCTGGAATCCCTATTATGCATAACTTGGCATTTTATATTATCTCATAGAGCTCATATGTTGCTTCCATTTTTTAAAATTTGCTTTTCTGTCTGTTGTCCTGATTGGGTTATTTCTATTATTCTATATTCCAGATCACTCATTCATTCTTCTGTGTCATTTAGTCAGCTATTAATTGTTTCTAGATTGCTTTTTATGTCAAATTCAATTATCTTTTTTTGTTTGGGTCATCTTTTATTTTCTAGTTCCTTTTTAAAATGATCTGTGTTTATATTGATAATATTTCTTAATTCAGTTAGCATTTTTACTACCACCTTTTTAAATTCTGTGTGTGGTAGACTAATGATCTCTGATTCATTATTTATTCTTTCAAGGGATTTCTCTTGCCCTTTTATTTGGAGTACTTCCTCTGCTTTTTCATTTTACTTAACTTTCTCTATGAATTTAGGAGAAATAGTTATCTATTGTGGTTTTGAAGAGGAATTTTTGTGTGGAAGTATTCCTATGCACATTGTGTGTCCAATATCTTTGTGCAAGGTCTGGTTTTGATGTGGACACCAGCCACAGCTTTCCTCAATGTGTACTGGCCACTGTCACCTTGGTAGGGAATGTGGTTGATGGAGGATCGAAAGCCTGCATAGGGTGTGAGGCAGGACTCCTTTTCTGTTCTGTAGCTGTGCTGCCCTCTCAGGGGTAAGGTCTGCTTTCAAATTGCTGGAGGAATAACCCAGAGGGTCAGGCCCAAGCAGTCTCTTTTCCCTTTGAGTGTGTGTTTTGCCCCAAAGAACGGGACTACTGAAGTAAGTGAGGCTTGTGTGCTCGCAGAGGTCTGATGAGCTGCCTATGTAGGAAGCCACAGCTCCACTGAGGCACAGCCCAAGGTTGTGTCCCTTCCACTGTTGTGTTCATTCCAGATCTAATGCAAGGCTGTGTCATGGAGTGGTCAGGCTAGAACATTTGCTAGGCTGGGTGGGGATCAGGCCCTTGTGGCTCTGGGAACTGAAGCAACTGTGCAGACTTCAGAGATCTGGGCTGCTGCTACCCCACCCACACCCCAGGCCTCTGAGCCTTCTCTGTGTCCCTAGATCCACTCTTCCACCAGGATCTGTCTGCCCCAGATCCCGTGCCAGACTGTGGTGTGGAGTAGGTGGAGCTGAGAGCAGGACCAGCCATGGTCTGCTGGTTATGGTGGTTTCTGAGGCACAGCTTAAGAAAGCACTGGCAATGGCTGCTGCTGCTTCACCAGGATCACACCCCAGGCCCCAAGGTTGTCTCTGCATAGCTAGGGGAAGTTTTTTCTCAGGACATGGCTGGCCCAGATCCTGCACCAAGTTGTGATGTGGAATGGGAAGGGCCTCACTTGGATTGGGTTTTTCTTTGGATATTAATGATAATATATTGATATAATTGCTAACTCACTGAAGGGTGAAAGATTTTTGTCATATTCAAGGATTCCCTCTTTTAGTGGGAAAGAGCAATATTGAAAGTATTCCTGGGGGACAAGATTTGTGGTGAGCACTTAGTGAATTTTCTGTAACTGAGTGAGTTACTTCTTCACGATACCTCAAATAAGACACTATTTCAGCTGTGCGTTTTTTCATTCAACTTGGATCCTGGGGAGATGATTTGAACACAAATTTCAGGGTGATAAAAGAAAAACAATTACCTCTCAGTTAACAGAAATAGAATAGAAAATATGTAATCAAAGAAAAAATATACCAAGCAATTTATCTCTGTTGACAGATCCAGCAAAACAATTCATAACAGCAAAGTCATACAGGACCTATTCACATCTTCACAGTGCTTCCTTAGAAAATATATGTGAGGCTGGGACTGTACAAGATGGCACAGTGGGACTGAGGACAAATGGTGGAGTAGAAGGACATGAACTCACTCCTTCTTACAGAAATACCAAAATCACAACTAACTAACTGCTGAACATACCAAAATCACAACTAACTAACTGCTGAACACCAATAAAAAAAAAATGCCAGGACCTACCAAAAAAGATAGATACCCTATATCCAAAGACAAAGACAAAGAAGCCACGATGAGATGGTAGGAGGGGCACAATAAAATCAAATCCCATACATGCTGGGTGGGTGATCTACAAACTGTAAAATAATTATACCACAGAAGTTCTCCTGCAAGAGTGAAGTTCTGAGCCTCATATTGGCTCCCTAGCCTGGGAGTGTGGCAACTGGAGGAGAAGCCCCCAGAGAGTCTGGCTTTGAAGGCCAGTGGGGTTTCACTGCAGGAATTCCACAGGTCTGGGGGAAAAAGGAACTTCACTCTTGGAGGCTGCACACAGGGTCTCATATGCACCAGGACCCAGGGATAAAAAGCAGTGACCTCCTAAGAGACTGGGCTGGACTTACCTGCTAGGACTGGAGGGTCCCCTGTGGAGGTGGGGGATGGCACCAGCTGTGGGGACAGAGACACTGTCAGCAGTGGCTCTGTTGAGTGTTTACTGGCATGGGCCCTCTTGGAGGGAGGCTGCCATTTTCTCACTAAAACCTGGCCCCACCCAGTAGCCTTTAGGCTCCAGGGCTGGGAAGCCTCAGGCCAAAGTGTCAACAGGGTGGTAACAGGGCCTCACCAATCAGCAGACAGGCTGCTTAAAGTCTTTCTAAATAAACAGCTGCCTGATAATAAACACATCCCACACACACAGCCCTGCCCATCAGAGGGACAAGACCCAGCTCCACCCACCAGAGGTGGGTACCAGTCCCTCCCACCAGGAAGCCTGAACAAGCTTCACAGACAGCCTCATCCACCAGGGGGCAGACAGCAGAAGCTAGAAGAACTACAACCCTGCAACCTGCAGAATGGAAATCACAGAAAATTATACAAATTGAGATGGCATATGTGCCCAATGAAGAAACAAGATAAAACCCCAGAAGGATAGCTAAGTGAAGAAGAGATAGGCAATCTACCTGAAAAAGAATTCAGAGTAATGATAGTAAAGATGATCCAAGATCTCAGAAAAAGAATGGAGACACAGATAGAGAAGCTATAAGAAATGTTTAAGACCTAGAAGAACAAACAAACAGGTATGAATACAATAATTAAAATGAAAAATACACCAGAAGGAATCAATAGTAGAAAAATTGAGGCAGAGGAACGCATAAGTAAGTGATCTGGAAGACAGAATGGTGGAAATCACTGCTGCAGAGAAGAATAAAGAAAAAATAATGGAAAGAAATGAGACCTCTGAGACAACATGAAATGCACCAACATTCATATTATAGGGGTCCCAGAAGGAGAAGAGAAAGGGGCTGAGCAAACGTTTGAAGAGATAATAGCTGAAAACTTCCCTAAAATGTGAAAGGAAACAGGCATCCAAGTCCAGGAAGCTCAGAGAGTCCCAGGCAGGATAAGCCCAAGGAGGAATACTCTGACAGACATAGTAATCAAGTTGACAAAAATTAAAAACAAAGAAAAAATATTAAAAGCATCAAGGAAAAAGCAACAAATAATGTACAAGGGAACTCCCATAAGGTTATCAGATGACTTTTCAGCAGAAATTCTGCAGGCCAGAAGGAAATGGCAGGATATATTTAAAGTGATGAAAGGGAAAAAACTACAACCAAGAATACTCTAACCAGCAAGGCTCTCATTCAGATTTGACAGAGAAATCGAAAGCGTTACAGTCCAGCAAAATCTAAGAGAATTCATCACCACCAGACCAACATTGCAACAAATGCAAAAGGAACTTCTCTAGGCAGAAAAGAAAAGGCCACACTAGAAACAAGAAAATTACAAATAGAAAAGCTCACTGGTAAAGGCAAACATACAGTAAAGGTAGGAAATCATCTGCACACAAATATGATATCAAAACCAGCAATTGTGAGAAGAGGAGAGCACAAATTCAGGATATTGAAAGTTAAAAGACCAGAAACTTAAAACAATCTTGTTTATCTATGAACTGCTGTATCAAAATCTCATGGTAACCAAAAATCTACAATAGATACACACACACAAAATCTACAATACACACACACACAAAAAGGAAGACAAAAGACATAGACTGGCTGAATCAATACAAAAACAAAACCCATATATATGCTGTCTAAAGGAGACCCACTTCAGATCTAAGGACACATACAGACTGAAAGCGAGGGGATGGATCAAGGTATTCCATGCAAATGGAAATCAAAAGAAAGCTGGAGTAGCGATACTCATATCAGATAAAATAGACTTTAAAATAAAGAATGTTACAAGAGACAAAGAAGGACACTACATAATGATCAAGGGATCAATCCAAGAAGAATATGTAACACTTGTAATATATATATGCACCCAATATAGGAGCACCTCAATACATAAGGCAAATGCTAGCAGCCATAAAAGGAGAAACCAACAGGAACACAATAATAGTGGGAGACTTTAACACCCCACTTTCATCAATGGATAGATCATCCAGATAGAAAATCAATAAGGAAACAAAGGCCTTAAATGACACATTACACCAAATGGACTTAATTGTTATTTACAGAGCATTCCATCCAAAAGCAGCACAATACACATTCTTCTCAAGTGCACATGGAACATTCCCCAAGACTGATCACACAGCAAGCCTCAGTAAATTTAAGAAAATTTAAATCATATCAAGCATCCTTTCCAAGCACAATGCTATGAGATTAGAAATCAAGTACAAGAAAAAAGTGTGAAAAGCACAAACACTTGGAGGCTAAACAAACAATGGATCACTGAAGAAATCAAATAGGAAATCAAAAAATACCTAGAGACAAATGAAAACGAAAGCATGCCACTCCAAAACCTATGGGACATAGCAAAAGCAGTTCTAAGAGAGAAATTTATAGCAAAACAATCAATCTTACATCAGGAAACAAGAAATGTCTCAAATAGACAACCTAACCTCACACCTAAAGCAACTAGAGAAAGAAGAACAAACAAAACCCAAAGTTAGTAGAAGGAAAGAAATCATAAAGATCAGAGCAGAAATAAATGAAATAGAGATGAAGAAAACAGTAGAAAAGATCAATGAATCTAAAATCTGGTTCTCTGAAAAGACAAACAAAATTTATAAACTTTAGCCACACTCATCAAGAAAAAGGAGGAAAGGACTCAAATCAATAAAATTAGAAATGAAAAAGGAGAAATTACAACTGACATCACAGAAATACAAAGGATCATAAGAGACTACTACAAGCAACTATACGCCAATGAAATGGACAACCTAGAAGAAATGGACAAATTCTTAGAAAGGTTCAATTGTCCAAGACTGAACCTTGAAGAAATAGAAAATATCAACCAACCAATCACAAGTACTGAAATGGAAACTGTGATTAAAAAACTCCCAACAAAGAAAAGTTCATGACCAGCTTGCTTCACAGGTGAATTCTATCAAACATTTAGAGAAGAGTTAACACCTATCCTTTGGAAAAAATTCCAAAAATTTGCAGAGGAAGGAACATTCCCAAGCTCATTCTAATGAGGCCACCATTACCATGATACCAAAACCAGACAAAGATTCCACAAAAAAAGAAAATTATACAGGCCAATATCACTGATGAATATAGATGCAAAAATCCTCAACAAAATACTAGCAAACAGAATCCAACAGCACATTAAAAGGATCATACACCATGATCAAGTAGGATTTATCCCAGGGATGCAAGGATACTTCAATATCTGCAAATCAATCAGTGTAATACACCACATCAACAAACTGAAGAATAAAAATCATATGATCATCTCAATAGATGCAGAGAAAGCTATTGACAACATTCAACCCCCACTTATGATAAAAACTCTCCAGAAAGTGGGTAGAGAGGGAACCTACCTCAACATAATAAAGGCCATGTAGGACAAACATACAGCTAACATCATTCTCAATGGTGAAAAACTGAAAGCATTTCCTCTAAGATCAGGAACATGACAAGGATGTCCACTCTACCAATTTTATTCAACATAGTTTTGGAGGTCCTAGCCACAGCAGTCAGAGAAGAAAAGGAAATAAAAGGAATCAAAATTGGAAAAGAAGTAAGTGTCACTCTTTGCAGATGACACATTACTATACATAGAATATCCTAATGATGCTACCAGAAAACTATTAGTGCTCATCAATGAATTAGGTAAAGTGTCAGGATACAAAATAAATACACAGAAATATGTTGCATTTCTATACATTAACAAAAAATCAGAAAGAGAAATTTAGAAAATGATCCCATTTACTATTGCAGCAAAAAGAATTAAATACCTAGGAATAAACCTACCTAAGGAAGCAAAAGACCTGTACTCTACTCTGAAACATATAAGACATAATGAAAGAAACTGAAGATGACACAAATAGATGGAAAGATTTACCATATACTTAGATTGAAGAATCAATGTTGTCAAAATGACTATACTACACAAGGCAATCTACAGATTCAATGCAATCTGTAGGAATCCCAGAAATAAACCCATGAACCTATGGTCACCTAATCTATGAGAAAGGAGTCAAGTCTCTTCAATAAATGGTGCTGGGAAAACTGGTCAGCTATATGTAAAAAAAAATGAGATCAGAACATTCTTTAACACCATACACAAAAGTAAACTCAAAATTAGTTAAAGACCTAAAAGTAAAACAGGATACTATAATACTTCTAGAGGAAATCACAGGCAGAACACTCTTTGATATAAATCTCAGCAATATCTTTTTTGATCTGTCTCCTAATGGAAATAAAAACATAAATAAACAAATGGAGCCTAATTAAACTCAAAATCTTTTGCACAGCAGAGGAAACCATAAACAAAACTACAAGACAACCCACAGAATGGGAAAAAATATTTGCAAATGATGTGACCAATAAGGGATTAATCTCTAAAATTTACAAACAAACAGCTCATGCAGCTATGATAACCACAGAACAAAGGGGAGGCCCTGCTAACCATCTAGTGCAGGCTCTGGTCACCACAACACCAGTCACACCCCTTATCAAGGCCACAATGGCCAGCACACACTAAGGAAAGAGGCAGCAAGCATCCATAGAAAAAACAGCCTTCACACCAAAATATTAAACCCATGCTGGATACATAGGGTTTTGCCCACATAAAAATAGCCCTCCAAGACCACAATAGATAATTGTTTCTCCTGAACTCATAGAGTGAGAGAAATATTAGTAAAATGAAGACGTAGAGGAACCACTCTCAATTAAAAGATCAAGAGAATTCCTCTGAAAGAACAAAAAATGAAACAGACCTCTACAGTCTAATAGATACTGAGGGCAAAAAGGAGATAATGAAAATACTGAAGGAAATAAGAAAGGCTATCAATAGAAATACAGATTACTGTAAAAAGGAACTAGAAATTAAAAAGAAGAGCCA
The DNA here is from genome assembly GCF_003031525.2 of Neophocaena asiaeorientalis asiaeorientalis. Classification (NCBI taxonomy): domain Eukaryota; kingdom Metazoa; phylum Chordata; class Mammalia; order Artiodactyla; family Phocoenidae; genus Neophocaena; species Neophocaena asiaeorientalis. Next base: position 12,783,220 of record NW_020173108.1, on the reverse strand, counting down.
AGAAAAGTTCAGAAACTCATTTGCTGAGACAAAAGCTGAGCTAAAATCAATGAACAGCAGATTGAATAATTCAGAATAATGAATAAGTGATCTGGAAGATATAATAATGGAAATCAGCCAATCAAAACACCAGAGAGAAAACCACACACATTAAAAAGCAATATAAGAGACCTATGAGATAATATAAAGTGTGCCAATCTATGTATAACAGGGATTCCAGAAGGAACAGAAAGAGAAAAGAGGATTGAAAATATATTTGAAGAAATTATGGCTGAAACCTTCTGAAACCTAAAGAAGGAAACAGATATCTAAGTACAGGAAGCACAGAGGGTCCCAAACAAGGTGAACCCAAACAGTCCTACACCAAGACATATTGTAATTAAAATGGCAAAAGTTAAAGATAAAAAGAAGAATCTAAAGGCAGCAAGATAAAGAGTTAATTACAACGGAAATCCCATAAGGTTAGCAGATGACTTCTCTGCAGAAACTTTGCAGGCCAGAAGGGAGTGACAAGATATATTCAAAGTCCTGAAAGAGAAAAAGCTGCAACCTAGGATACTCTACACAATAAGATTATTATTTAGAATAGATATAGTGATTGATTAAGAATTACTCAGACAAGCAAAAACTAAAAGAAAACAGCAAGTCTAAACCTATCGTAAAATAAATATTGAAAGGTCTTCTCGAAATAGAAAGGAAGCAAGAATCTATAGGGAAGAGAAAATCACAATTGGAAAGTAAATCATTTAAATAAGTCGTATACAGATTAAAAACTCAAAAAAAATTTTGTGAAAGTGATGATAAACACAAGGAACAGAAAAAGGATGAACATGAAGGTAAAAGAGGACATCAAAATCATAAAATGTGGGGGAGAAGAGTAAGAAAATTGTAGATTTTTTTGTTCTTTAGAATCTGTTGGAGCCTCTGTGACTATCAGTCTAAAGCAAGTAGATACAGGAAGGGGTTAACATACTTGAAAAACAGGGTAACCAGTAATCAAATACGTACAATAGATTCACAAAAACCCAAAAGAAGAGAACACAAGCATATAAAAGGAAACCATCAAACCAGAAAAACAAAAAGAAAATAACAAAGAAGAAATACAAAACCAATGGGAAAACAAGGTTTAAGGTGGCAATAAATACATATTTATCAATAATTACCTTAAATGTCAATGGACTAAATGCTCCAATCAACAGACATAGAGTGCAGACTGGATTTAAGAAAAAACAAAACAAGAGCCTAAAATATGACTACAAGAAGCCCACATTAGGGTAAAAGACACACATAGGTTGAAAGTGAGGGGATGGATAAAGATTTTTCACGCAAACGGAAATGACAAGAAAGCAGGAATTGCAATACTCGTATCCAACAAAATAGATTTTAAAACAAAGGCCATAAAGAAGGATCATTAAGGACACTATATCATGATAAAAAGATCAATACAAGAAGAGGATATTACACTTGTCAACATATGTGCACCCAATATAAGAGCACCCAAATACATAAAACAAATACTAACAGACATAAAGGGAGAAACTGTTGGGAATACAGTAATAGTAGGAGACTTTTAACACCCTACTCACATCAATGAGTAGATCTTCTAGACAGAAAATCAATAAGGCAACATAACTCATAAATGATGCAGTAGAACAGTTTGATATTTTCAGGACATTATACCCAAAGAAAACAGAATAAACATTCCTTTTTAGTGCACATGGAACATTCTCTAGGATTGACCACATACTAAGGCACAAAACAAACCTCAACAAATTTTATTTTAGAGTATAGATATTATTTCAAGCATCTTCTCTGACCATAACGTCATGAAACTAGAAATCAACCACAGGAAAATAAATGAGAAAAAAATGATTACACGGAGACTAAACAAAAAAGCTGTTCTTATAGGAATGTTCATAGCGATATAGGCCTTCCTTAAAAATGAGATAAATCTCAAACAACCTAACCTACCACCTAAAAGACTTAGAAAAAGAAGAACAAACAAAACCTAAAGTCAGCAGATGGAAGGACATAATCAGGAATGGAGAAGAAATAAATGAAATAGATACTTTTAAAAAACAATAGAAAACTAACACTGATCCTTCTCAAACTCTTCTAAAAGATTGAAGAGGAGGGAATATTCCCAAAGACATTCTATGAAGCCACCATAACCCTGATACCAGAACCAAAGACACTACCAAAAAAGAAAATTAGAGGCCAATATCTTTGATGCATATAGATGCAAAAATTCTGAACAAAATATTAGCAAACCAAATCCAACAACATGTAAAATAGATCATAACCACAACCAATATAATAAGCAACAGTGAAAGGCTGAAAGCCTTCCCATTAAAATCTGGAATAAGACAAGAATGCACAATCTCACCACTTCTTTTCAGCATAGTACTGGAGTCCTAGACACAGCAATCAGACAATAAAAAGAAATAAGGGTTATCCAAATTGGAACGAGGAGCTAAAATTGTTATTAAATGCAGATGACATGATACTATATATAGAAAATGTATTTAGCAATGTAGCAGGATACAAGATTAACATACAGAAATTGGTTGCATTTCTTTACACTAACAATGAAATATCAGAAAGGGAATTTAAAAAACAATCCCTGTTAAAAATGCATCCAAAAGATATTTAGAAATAAACCTGACCAGGAGGTGAAAGACTTATATGCTGAGAACTATAAAACATTAATAAAGGAAATTAAAGATGATTCAAAGAAATGAAAAGATATCCCAGGCTCTTGGATTGGAAGAATTAATATTGTTAAAATGGCCATACTACCCAAAGCAATGTACAGATTTAACGCAATCCCTATCAAATTACCCATGACCTTTTTTCTCAAAACTAGAACAAATAATCCTAAAATTTATATGGAACCATAAAAGACCCAGAATTGCCAAAGCAATCTTAAGGAAAAAGAACAAAACAGGAGGCATAACCCTTTCAGACTTCAGAAAATACTACAAAGCTACAGTAATTTAAAAAAGCATGGTATTGGCACACACAAACACACACACACACACACCAAACCCATATGAATCAATGGGACAGAATAGAGAGCCCAGAAATAAATCCACACAACTATAGTCAATTAGTCTTTGACAAAAGTGGCAAAAATATACAATGGAAAAAAGACAATCTCTTCAGCAATGGTGCTGAGAATGTTGGACAGCCACATGTAAATCATAAAGTTAGAAGACACTCTCACAACATACACAAAAATAAACTAAAAATGGCATAAAGATTTAAATATAAGACAAGATACCATAACATGCCTCGAAGAGAACATAGGCAAAAAATTCTCTGACATAAATCGTACCGATGTTCTCCTAGGTCAGTCTCCCAAGGCAATAGAAATAAAAGAAAAAAATAAAAAATGGGACCTAATCAAACTTACAAGCTTCAGTACAGCAAAATAAACCATAAACAAAACAAAAAGATAAACTACAGACTGGGAGAAAATATTTGCAAATGATGTGACCAACAAGTGCTTAATTTTCAAAATATACAAACAGCTCATACAACTCAACAACAAAAAAGAAACAACCCAATACAAAAATGGGCAGAAGACCTAAATAGACATTTCTCCAAAGAGGACATAAAGATGGCTAAGAGGCACAAGGAAAGATGCTCAGTATCCCTAATTATTAGAGAAATGCAAACCAAAACTACCATGAGGTATTACCTTATACTGCTCAGAATGGCCATAATTAAAAATCTACGAATAACAAATGCTGGAGAGGGTTTGAAGAAAAAGGAACCCTCCTACACTTTTGGTGAGAATGTAAATTGGTGCAGCCACTATGGAAAGCAGTGTGGCGCTTCCTTAAAAAACTAAACATAGAGTTGACATATGCTCCAGTATACCAACTCCTGGGAATATATCTGGACAAAACTATAATTCAAAAAGTGCATGTGGGGTGCAGTGGTTGAGAGTCCACCTGCTGATGCAGGGGACATGGGTTCGTGCCCCAGTCTGGGAAGATCCCACATGCTGTGGCTGGGCTCACAGCTGGGCCTGTGAGTCATGGCCACTGAGCCTGTGCGTCCGGAGCCTGTGCTCCGCAACAGGAGAGGCCACAACAGTGAGAGGCCTGCGTATCACACACACACAAAAAAATGCATGTGCTCCTATGTTCATAGCAATACTATTCACAATAGCCAAGACATGGAAACAACCTAAATGTCCATCGACAGAAGAATGGACAAAGAAGACATGATATATATGTTGGAATATTATTCAGCCATAAAAAAGAATGAAATACTTCCATTTACAGCAACATGACTGGACCTAAAGATTATCATACTATGTGAAGCAAGTCAGACAAAGAAATATCATATGATATCACTTATCTTAAAAATCTTAAAAAAATGTTACAAATGTGGAATCTTAAAAAAATGTTACAAATGAACTTATTTATAAAACAGAAATAGCCTCACAGACATAGGAAAAACTTATGGTTACCAGAGTGTAAAGGGTGGGGGGACAAATTTGTAATTTGGCATTAACAGATACAGAGTACTATATATAAAACAGGTAAACAACAAGGATCCACTGTATAGCACAGGGAGCTCTATTCAATATCTTGTAGTAACCTGTAGTGGAAAATAAGCTGAAAAAGGATAGATAGATAGATAGATAGATGATAGATAGATTTATAACTGAATCACTTTGGTGTACAGCAGAAATTAAAACAAACTTTTAAATCAACTACACTTCAATAAAAAACAAAACACAAAAAAACCAAAAAACCCAGCAAGTTAGGCAAAATGTGGGGACAGAGGAAGGGACAAGACAAAACCCAAGAAGAAGAACTAAGTGAAATAGAGACAGGTAATCTAACTTTGAAAGAGTTCAGGGTAGTGATTGTAAAGATATTAAATAACTTGGGAGAAGAATGGATGCAGAGAATGAGAAGTTAGAAATTTTTAACAAAGAGATAGAAAATATATAGAACAATCAAACAGAGATGAAGAATACAATAACAGAAATAAAACAAATGCACTATAAGAATCAATAGACTAAATAACACAGAGGAACATATCAGTGAACTGGAACAGAGTAATGGAACAGAGTTCACTGATGCTGAGCAGAAAAAAGAAAAAATGTTGAAAAGAAATGAGGACAGTTTTAGATGCTTCTGGAACAACATTAACCACACTAATTTTTTCATTATAGGGATCCCAAAGGAGCAGAGATAGAGAGAAAGGGGCTGAGAATATAACTGAAGACATAATAGCTGCAATCTTCCCTAATCTGGGGGAGAAAACAGTCATCCAAGTCCAGGAAATACAGAGAGTCCCATACAGGATTAACCCAAAGAAGAATACACCAAGACAAATTGTAATTAAAATGCAAAAATAAAAATAAAGAGAGAATATTAAAAGCAGCAAGGGGAAAGCAATAAGGAACTCCATATGGCTATCAGCTGACTTTTCAGCAGAAACCCTGCAGGCTAGAAAGGAGTAGCACAACACATTTAAAGGACACAATGAGAAACATGAAAATAATGAAAGGAAAAATCTCATCAGGAAAGGCAAACATATAAGGGTAGAAAATCATCTATGCACAAAGCTAGTGGGAAGGTTAAGAGACAAAAGTAATAAAATCATCTGTATCCACAATAAGCAGTTAAGGGGTACAGAAAATAGTTAGATATAAAACATGATATCAAAAACAGTAATCATAAGGGGAGGAGAATACAAATGCAGGGTTTTTAAAATGCATTTGAAATTAAGAGATCAGCAACATAAAACATATATATATATATATATATATATATATATATATAGAGAGAGAGAGAGAGAGAGAGAGAGAGAGAGAGAGAGAGAGAGGTAGCCACAAACCAAAAACCTATAATAGATATACTCACACAAAAGAAAAAGGAATCTAAATATAACATTAAAGATAATCATCAAATCACAAGAGAACAAAAGAAGTAGAAAGGCATAAAAAAGATCTGCAAAACAGCCCCAAAACAATAAACAAAATAGTAACAGGAACATACATTGCAATAATTACTTTAAATGTAAACGGTCTAAATGCTCCTATCAAAAGACATAGTGTGGCTAAATGGATACAAAAAGAAGACCTTTATATATTCTACTTATAAGAGACTCACTTCAGATCTAAATACACACACAGACAGAAAGTCAGAGAATGGAAAAAGGTATTCCATGAAAATGAAAATGAAAAGAAAGCCAGGGTATCGGTATTTGTATCAGACAAAATAGACTTTAAAATAAAGTCTGCTACAAGAGGAAAGAAGGACATTACTTAATGATCCAGGGATCAATCCAAGAAGATATAACAATTGTAAATATATATTCACCCAACATAGGAGTACCTAAATATATAAAGCAAATGTTAACAGACATAAAGGGAGAAAACGACAGTGACACAATAATAGTAGGGGAGTTTAACACCCCATCTATATCAATGAACAGATCATCCAGACAGAAAATCAATAAAACACTGAC
>NW_020173108.1:12627078-12776704 GCF_003031525.2 Neophocaena asiaeorientalis asiaeorientalis | reverse complement strand
CGTAATGACACATTATACCAGATGAACTTAAATATATATATATATATATATATATATATAAAACATTTCATTCAAAGGCATAGAATCCACATTCTTTTCAAGTGCACATGGAACATTCTCCAAGATATCACATGCTAGGCCACAAAATAAGCCTTGGTAAATTTAAGAAAATTGAAATAATATCAAGCAAGAAAACTAGAGGAATCATGCTTCCTGACTTCAGGCTGTACAAAGCTATAGTAATCAGAACAATATGGTACTGGCACAAAAATAGACACGTAGATCGGTGGAACAGAATAGAAAGCCCACCCACTTATGGCCAATTAATTTATGACAAAGGAGGCCAAGAATATACAATGGAGAAAAGACAGTCTCAATAATAAATGGTGCTAGGAAAACTGGACAGCTACATGTATGAGTGAAATTAGAACATTCTCTAACACCATATACAAAAATAATCTCAAAATGAATTAAAAACCTAAATTTAAGACAGGAAACCCTAAATCTAGAAAAAATTATAGGGAGAACATGCTTGGACATCAATTGTAGCAATATTTTTTTGGAGCTATCTCCTAAAGCAAAGGAAATCAAAGCAAAATAAACAAATGGGACCTAATTAAATTTAAATAACTTTGCACAGCAAAGGAGACTATCCACAAAAAAGAAAACCTACTGAATGGGAGAAAATGTTTGCTCATGATATGACCAATAAAGGGTTAATATCCAGAATATACAAACAGCTCATACAAATCAACATCAAAAAACCCCAAACAACACAATTAAAAAAATGGGCGGAAGAAGTCAACAGACATTTTTCCAGAGAAGACATACTGATGGCCAACAGGCACATGACAAGATGATCAGCATTGTTAATCATCAGAGAAATGTAAGTTAAAACCATAATGAGGTATCACCTCACACCTGTCAGAATGGCTATCATCAAACAGTCCAGAAATAACAAAAGTAGATGAAGATGTGGAGAAAAGGGAACCCTGGTACACTGTTAGTGGGAAGGTAAACTGGTGCAGCCACTATGGAAAATAGTGGAGGTGTCTCAAGAAAATAAAAATAGAACTATCATGTGACCCAGCAATTCCACTCCTGGGTATTTATCCAGAAAAAAAAAAAAAAAGGAAGAAAACACGAATTTGAAAAAATATGTGAGCCTCAATTTTAATAGCAGCATTATTTACAACTGCCAAGATATGGAGGCAACCTAAGTGTCCATCAACAGATGATTGGATAAAGAAGATGTGGTTTATATGTACAATGGAATACTACCTAGCCATAAAAAGAATATTTTGCCATTTACAACAACATGGATGGACTTGGAGCATATTATGCTAAGTGAAATAAGTCAGACAGAGAAAGAAAATACAATATGATATCACTTATATATGGAATCTAAAAAAATAAAACAACCTAGTGACTATAACAGAAAAGAAACATACTCAAAGATATAGAGAACAAACTAGTTGTTACCAGTGGGGAGAGTGAAGGGGGAAAGACAGTGGTAGGTTATTAAGAGGTACAAACTACTAAGGATAAAATAAATAAGCTACTAGGTTATATAGTACAACACAGAGAATATAGCCAATATTTTATAATAACTATAAATGGAATGTAACCTTTAAAAATTGTGAGTCACTATGTTGTACAATTGAAACTTACACAATATTGTACTTTAGCTATACCTCAATTTAAAAAAAAAGTCAGCAGAAGGGCATTCTAAATATGCAAGGAGTAAATATGCAAAGTATTGTGTATAAGATAGGCTCAAGGGTGTATTGTACAACACGGGGAACAGCCAATATTTTGTTATAACTTTATATGGGAAGTAACCTTTAAAAATTGTATAAAAATTTAAAAAATATATACCAAGATTATTGACGTATTTTTTGCGAAAATACACTTGTGGATATAACCTAACTCAGCAAGAGATGATGTGATGATGTCCTGATCAAAGATTTAATACAATCTTTAAAAAAATGTATATGTGAGGTTTTTTTTCTCAACACAGAACACACCAGAAAGAGAGAGAGAGAGAAAGAGAGAGAAGAAATCCTTTTCTGTTGTCACCTACACAGGCCTTCATTCTCTAAGACATGAATTTGTGGTGTTATTCCTGATTCTATTCCATACTGCATATCCTTGTCATATCAAGCTTTCTTAAACATTACATTTTTATTCAAGTCTTAGATTGACTTGCAAACATCTACTCAATAAAATCCAAATCTTTTACATGTCTTTTAATACTTTTCACATTCTACTGCCATCTGTCTTGTACATTCTCATTTCAAATAATTCCCTGAAAATCCCTCAGATGATCAAACCAGAGTCTCTTCACCATCTTACAAACGTTAACAAGCCACTTCCACTTTTTCACCTTGGTTTGTGTATTCCATGCCACACCAGGCTAAGATGGTTTCCCTTCATTTCTCTAATCATCCAAAAGCTGCCAATCACTCAAGTTCAAATTAAGGTCTCACACTTAGATTGGGTTACTGGCTATGAGACTCTGAGACTAAGATCTCTGTGCAAGAAGTTTATTAAGGCTTACTCTCAAGTGACCCACAATGACTAAATGAGGAACGTAGTATTGGGCAAATTAAGGAAGTAATAACAATGGCTTTTTCTGATCTCATGGGGAACACTGAAACTGTGGTGGCCTTTGAACAATGCCTGGAAGCGAGACAAGGGTGCTGACACCTTTTACCCACATTAATCACCAGATGCAGCCTGAGGTGAAGGCAGACAAGTTTGTGAGGCAGTTCCCTTAAGTGCTGAAGGGCAATTCTAAGGGAGGGACTCAGCTGTGAGCTGTCAGTGGCAAACACTCCCGCCAACTGGGATAATGAGTGCCCTAATTCTGAAGGTGGACCTGAGCAGTGTAACGTGCCTCCCACTGTCGTCTTTCTGCAACTTTTTTTGACCTTGACAGCTCTTTAAAATTACAATGTACTTATACTCATTTTCGTACTTATTTCATGGTTGTTAGACTTGTCTCATCCACGGAATCTCAAACTGTTAAAAAAACATCTTCCCTAACTTCTAGTGCCATCCTGAACCCAGAAGAGCACTCGAAATAGTAGTATAAATGTTTTGTATTTTCTCCTCAGGTTTGCAGCTGTGATATGTATTAATTTAAGGGAATATACTTATCAAAAATGGAATTTATTTATCAAGATGTATAATGTTTCAGGCACACCCATGCACTGTACTGTATGTGTATGAAATGTACTTTGTACTGAACAGAAGTATTTAATACAGGCCTTTAATAGAGTTGGGATATTTGGAGAAATTGCAATTTAAAACAACAAAATAAAGATGTTTTCTTCTGGCATGAAAATCTCTTACATTTTATTTGAAAAGAAAAAAAGGTAAATTTTTAACTTATAAGAAAAACTGAAGAATGATGATATTAAGTGGGATTAATAGCAATGTCTCTGCTACAGATTTCTTCTACAGATAATTATTTTTTAGTGATGAATCTTCAAAGAGTGCTATTGTTGTATACTGTCTAGATAATGCTTCTACATTTGCTATTTAGATGGCTGGATTTAAAATGACAACAATATCACTCTTATGTAAAAAAGGCGTATTAAAGAGCTTTAGTTAGAAAAAAGGCATAAAGTCCTTTAAATTGGAGTAACATTTGAAAATGTACAGAAAAATGTTTCAACTCAATAAAATTGGACATTTCATTATAACTTATTCATATAAACTATTCAAATTGTTGAGCTATTTTTGTTCTCACTTTACTTTAACATGAAATAAGAAGCAACTAAATGTTACCTTTGTCAGGTATTATTTAAAATAAGGTATTTTGTACTTAAATGAAAAGTTGAATCAATATTTTCATCTCCGTATCAATTTTATATTGATACAATCAATTTTATACAAGCTACTGACAACTCAGAAGTGTGAGAGCAGAAAAAAAAAGATCAAAGATAGTTTTAATGGTTTAAAGCATGACGTATAATTGAAAAGAAAAAAATATATATATTTATAATATTTCTTTCTCATTAGTGCAAGTTAAGATACATTTTGTTTTGCACTTGAAAAGACTATGAAGCATCTTAAGGGATTTATTTTTTATAACATATTTTATTTTAACCTTTTTAAAGCTGTTCTTTTAGGAATATTTATTTTGTAGACCTGTTTTTTATGTGTGTGAAAAACTGACTCACTTTCAAACACCCTCTAAGACTTTGTTAGTCATTAAAAATATTCAGCTATTAGATAGCCATTCAAGGCAATGTCACAAATGCCTGAGTTATTTTCAATGAAGACTCAATTATATGTCTTTATTTTTCTTTCCCTTTGATATGAGCAACCATCAAACACGAAAATCATTTCTATCATGGACAAAAGACATTTCATATTGACTTCTAGGTTTCCCAGAAAATGGAGAGGATAATGAAAAATAAAAAGGAGTGAATAAAGAATGTAATTCTTTGTAATCTTGAAATCTATTCTTAAAGAATCTGTAACTGAAATCCACTTCTGAACGACACCATACAACATTATATCTAATGCTTCACCAGAAAGCCAGCTTTTCTTTTCACAAAAGTTTTATCAGTTATATATTTGAAAAATGCCAGGAAGATGACAGCTTAGTTGGCCTAAACCGTTTTAAGTCCTGGCAGGTCAATGGGGCCATTGATTCTGTTCTTTGGACATATCATGAATGTGTTATGAATTGCTGGGTTTCTATCATATGAGGAAAAAATCTCAGACAAGACACTTTTGAAAGAGTAACTAGTTTGGTGGGTTGTATTTTTTTTTTTTTTTTTTTTTTTCTCAAATTCCCTGTTTTCTGTACCTTATCAAATGGCAAAGTTTTTTTTTTTTTTTTTTTTTTTTTTTGCAACTCAGAGACGTCTGCTTAAGTTTAATCCTACTCTCATTTCTTTCTAGTAACAGTCTTAACTTGTTTCAAGTCCCATCATCAGTTCAATAATTTAAGTAAACAATAGCTCAAAAAAATCGATCCCCCAAAGTAGACCTTCTTCTGTAGGGAATAAATGACAATTTACAGCATATTTCAATAGTGCATGATTTTTTCACAAATTTCATTAGCACACCATTGATTGCTCAGTTTTCAGCTCTCAAAACAATTTAACATAGTCTCTTTCATGCAGAGGATAACATATTCATATTATTTGATTTCTGATGAAACCAAATGACCCTTTAAATTTGCAATAGAGTTCTTTAATTTTGTATGAGTTTCTTTACTGCTGTTCATTTAATTTTCTGTTTCCATTAACCATCTGCAAGCATTTGACTCTATGACAATTATTCAGCTGTGCTACATCATGATTGACATATTTTATAAATAAAAAAAAAGAAAAGAAAATGGAGGAGGGTTAGAGATCACAAGAGAAAGGAGGAGAAAGCAATCGAACACAAATGTCATGGTTTGGAATCATGTATTTTCCATTCAGCTGAAACATCTGAGTGGTAATTATTGGTCCAACTGTAAATCTAGCCTAATTGCATTTTGTCTTCATTTCTGATAAGCACTTCACGATGATGATGATTACTCTTGCTAAATGCATTCGTTCCATGAATGTTTTCCCACACTGTTGGCCAGGGGGCCTTTGCAGATAAAAAGACTGCAGACGAAATGGCTCAATTCTGCTACAAATAAATCAGTATTGATTTCTTTTTCCAACTAGAAGAGGGTCTTACTATATATGCCTTTCTTTTCTCTGCCTACCCACCACACAGAAGGGTTCGGTCAGTATATATGAGAGTGTACTTTAGTTAACTGATGTAACTGAGAGGCCAATCTTGGGCAATTAGCACTGATTAACCTTGTCACTTGTCTGACAAATAAAGAACATAACATCTTGCCTGCTTCCTTAAAGGACTCAATTGAAAAGAAACCCACTGTTTGATTTAATTTTCCTTTGTACCCTAGAAACCTTTGCCATGTTGATCTAAATAAATTTTGCCTCTTTATACTTATGCTTTTTTTCTTTCCTATTATTGAATACCCAACGAGCCTTTTCAATGATGGCATGGGGACAGGCTGTTAACATCTTTTCATAACTCTCTGTATTTCATAGTAGGGCAATTAAGCTAAACACTTAGATTTCTACCACAAATTTAAATGAACAAGTGGAAGCAAATGGCTATGGAATTGAAGGTCATTATATGGCTTCATCACTGCAGTGCAGTTCAGCTTTTTAAACTCAGTGTTTTCACAAAGAAATTCTAAAAAAATTGTAGTTCTGGAGTCTTTCTGAGAAAATCTCAGTAATGTAGCATCAAACAAAGTCTACACAGACTGCAAATCGTAGTTAACTGTTCATTTGGCTGATTTAGACATTTCATCTAACTTCTCGAAACATTTATATGCAATGCTTGAATCCACCTTTGACAATAGGCCAAGGGAGAAAGACTGTCATCAAGCTTCTGGAAAAGTCACTGAACAAGGCTTATTATAACCCAGGGCTGAACACCTGCAGTTGGTAGATAACAGTGAAAGATGTAAAAAGCTAATATGAAAAGAAGTATGAAGACTGGAGTTACACAGCAGAAAGAATCTGGTTCTTAAAATCTGGTATAATTATTGGAAAGTTCAGAAATAAATCCTGCTAGAACAGAACTTGCATAAAAACTGTTCTCATTGGACAGTTATTTGCTTTCCCACCATCTATTCCTTTTTCTTCCTGAGATGGGCCCTGCTTTTCATTTGGTCTTCCATCCTTTCCCCATTCTCAGTCTACGTGGCCTGAAACTGAGGTTCTACCTCTAGCAACCTGGAATATGTAAACCAGGTCCACCCCCGAACAAGATTTCCTGGCCACATAATGCATTTAGGGGTGAACACAAGCTAAACTAATCTGATAAAAGTGACTCTCAAGGCTTTTTCAAACCACCTCAAGACAATATCTCCTTCCACGGGACTTTAACAAGGGGATATCTGTTGTACACACATACCTTGCTCTTATGTGCAGCCACAGAATTAAGTGAACACACTGAAGAAGGTAGAAATAAACCAGGAACCAATGCCATCATTTTCATTTGTGCTTATTGAGTCAATATATTCCCTGGGTTGCTTAAGCCAGTTTGCACTGATTTTTCTGTCACCAAAATAGTTAATTATAGAGGCTAAATCTATTTGAGCAAGATTATAGAGTGGCATGGAAAGCAAACAGGCATAGGTAAGAAGATGTTCAAATTTTAGTTTGGAGCAAGGCCAACTTATCATCTTCCACTGTCCTCCTAAGCTTTGTTGATTGAGTGTAAACTTCCCTGATCCGGATGAAAATTCTAACAGGATCATAATTTTACTTGACATTATATATCATAAACAGTCCACAAATCACTTTTAGTCTCAGTGATTCAGTAATAAGATTGCCCAGTCCTATAGAAGAATAAAATCTCTAAGCATGCCTCCCTAGTCAGTCTTTTTACCAGCTTCACAATGAAAGCCTATAAAAGGAAGAACATGGTTCTTTATTTTTCTCCATCTTGTTTTTTCTTCTCATTAACTGTGGCTTTGGAATTGGGTGATTAGGGGCCATGAGCCTTAGGATGAACTCTGAGGAAATCAAAGAGGGGAAACCAATTTATTTAGCTGCTACTGAAAAAATAGACATAGACAAGATGGAGTGGCATTGAATTGGGAAAGAAAAACGGCTTCAGAGTCAGATAGATGGTTAGCATCTCTTCTCTGCTTCAATGGCTATGACCTCAGGGTATGTTGCTAAACTTTAGCCTTTAGATTTGGGGTTGAAACCTACCTTTAGAGTTACTGTAAGAAATACAAGATAAATGTGAACAATGGGCTTACCCATTGTGGAAGCTTAATAAATTGTAAAAGTTGTTTGGGAAGATTTATCAGCAGGGAGTCAGGGGCAGGAAATCAAACCCCTTTCTAGTCATACAGAGTGCAAGCATATGAAGAATGATTATTTAGTTTGAAGTGTTATGATTTCCCACAATGTGAAAAATGTAAAAATAGATAAAATAAATGTTATAGTCTTATTCTAATTATCTATCCTTATGGATAAACATTTTGAATCAAGAGTTAATTATTTCTGAGGAGGGAAAACAATAACTACAGTCTACGAAGAGACTTAAGCCCTTTGTGAGGAGTTAACAATCTAGGTATCCCTGAGAGTATATTTAAGAGTGTTTTACAAGTAGTATCAATAACTCCCTGGTTAGCACATTCATAAATGTTGGACAAGTAACCTTTATAAGCAAATGTGATGAATATCAGAGATAACAATATGTTTTGCTTTTCCTAAAAAATGTTACTTTTATTGTGTCTCATTTACAAACACAGCAAACTAAAACTCATCTCAGCAATGATTTCCTTCCTCAAGTAGTTATGCTTGTACATGACTTGCATGTTTCTACAACTCTTTGTGTATTGCATTAATGTACTTTGTAAATTTAGCTGCTACATGCACTATAAAACATTTACTTTTTCAACTCTGGGTGTTAAGTTTTCACAACTAGATATGCATTAATGAGTGAAATATCAATAGAGTGGGCCTGTTTGAAAGTAAAAGGTAGGGATTTATTCAAATTATACCTGTGTCTGAATGAATAGAGAATATTTTTCCCTCAGATAGGAATATGTAGGGGATTCTTGATTAATTATATTCTTGACAAAAAATGTATATTTTTGAAAAATGAGAAATTAAGAAACATGATTTAGAAATATCATAAAATAATAGAGAAGAAATTGATTAATATGACTATTATAAAAAATTAAAAATTTGTTTATTATCATAAAAATAATGGGGAATGCTTAGGCTGTTTCTATAGGTAGGAGCTGGAGATTATTCTTAGGGTTAGAGTCTGTATTAGTTTTCTATGACTACAAAAACTACCCAAAACTAAACAATATAAAGCAATATACATGTATTGCCTCACAGTTTCTGTGGGGTAGGAATCTGGGCATAGCTTCATTGGGTCCTTTTCTCAGGGTCTCAAAAAATTACAATGAAAGTGGTTGTCATGCAGCATTCTTTTTTGATGCTCAGGGCCCTCTTCCAAACCCAAGGGGTTGTTAGCAGAATTCATTTCCTTGTGGCTGTATGACTGAGGTTCCATTTTCTTACCAGCTGCTAGTTGGAGACTACTCTTAGCTCTAAAGGTGCCCATCAGGTCCTTGCCCTTTGGCCTCTGCATAAACACTGTCACTCGGCAGCTTATATTGTCAAGGCCAGCCAGAGAACATATCTGACCTACATGTAGGTCACAGTCTTTCTTTTACAGAGTGCACTTGATTAGGTCAAGCCCTCACAGGGAAATCTCCCATTTAATTAAGCCAAAGACAACTGATTAGTAGCTTTAATTACATCTGAAAAAAATTTTTGTCATATACCATAATGACTAGAATTTATCTCATCATATTCAAAGGCCCTTCCCACAATTGAGGAGAGAGATTGTAGAAGATATGTATCCCAGTGTGTGTGAACCTTGGGGACCATCTAGAATTCTGCTTACCAAAGAATCTATTTGAGAAATATATCCTTAATAAAGACTATTATCTTGATTTCTCCAAATATAGATGTCTAGGTAATGATTTAAAATAATTCACTGAATCCAACTATCTAAATACAATCATGAACAATCATGGTTCTTTTAGTCTCTTTTTAATGAATTCCATACTGTACAATGAGAAATTGTGCAGAGATATATGCTTCTTGCTTCAGGACTATCATTTCTAAAGCTTAGTCATTGTTTATTCATTTGTGCAAAGAAAAATCTTTAATTATGCAGACTTGATCAATTCGTTTTTGTATTGACTTTGATTCCATCTAAAATGCTCAGTTATTGGCTGTGACTTTGTGATACTATAGTTTCCATTTCTTTAACTGTAATTATCATTTTGTTTTAATTGGCGCCATCCATGTATTCTATTTATGAAAATGGATGTTTGACGTCTTTATGATGGCATAAGCTAAATTTATCCTGAAATCTGAATAGAAATTGGACCATGATGTCTATTTAATATCATTACACGTTCAGTAGATTTAGCAGCTAGCTTTATGCTCAATATCATATAGAGTTAACTATATAGGATAAAACAAAGCTTCAGAGAAGAAGCTGGAAGCCCACATTTATAATGTTCAATTTTTCTGATTTTAAGAGTTTGATATTACCCACTTAAAAGTAATAGATTAGAGTACTGATAACCCCCCATCTTTCACTCTTTGGATGTGGTAAGGTATTAGAGGTAAGGGGAGAAACTGGAAGGTACATCACTGACTTAGAGCCAGATGGATTTTTAGATGAAACGTTTGTTTTCTTTGTCTGCTATCAGAATCATCAGAAGTATAGTATGTAGAAAGTATTTGTTCTCAGCATTAGTTCAGATACTATTGCAAGTATAGCAGTCTAGGGGTGTGTGTGTGTGTGTGTGTGTGTGTGTGTGTGTGTGTGTGTGTGTGTGTACATGCATGTGTGCATTTTTCTATGTGAGGTGAATGACTTTGCAAAGAACTAAACTTTATACAGTTATTATTTGTCAATATTATTTTTCATTTTGGGACTAACTGAATAAGTTATATTTAGCCTCTTTCTCTTTGTCCATCTATTGACTGCCCATTAGGATGTGAATGGACATAAAATTATCCTTAAAAATATGCTATCCATTCTGGGAAATGGTTTATTTCAAAATATAGGTGTTTATTTTATTCAAATACTTCTTTGTTTTTTCTGTTTTTTTTTTTTTTAATTTTTTGCGGTACACGGGCCTCTCACCGCTGTGGCCCCTCCCGCTGCAGAGCACAGGCACTGGACGCACAGGCCCAGTGGCCATGGCTCATGGGCCCAGCTGCTCCATGGCATGTGGGATCCTCCCGGACCGGGGCACGAACCCGTGTCCCCTGCATCTGCAGGCAGACTCTCAACCACTGCGCCACCAGGGAAGCCCTGTTTTTTATTTTTATCTTTTAACATTAATTCTAGATACTTTGTAACTCTTGCAGATCCTAAACATGGGCTAAGTGCTTGACCCAGACATCCAGGGCTCAGCAGGATCAACGTAGTCTCTGAGCCTCTTGCTCTGATTCCAACAGTATGATCACATCGCCCTCCATACAGGGCCTTTCACATTGTAGTTGATGGAGCAGCTGGTGACCTACCTGAACTCCATATGCATGTGTGTGCACTGTACCTGCAAGAGCCTATCCCACCCAGAACCTGGTAACCCTCACCAGCTTGATGGTCTACAGACAACTCTGTCCATGATGGTGTCTTGGCAATGATTAGGTACAATGCTACTCAAATAATTCTTAAATAAAAATTTGAAAGCTGATGCAAAGTTCCTTTCCAGAACTTATTTTTCAAAATATAAAATATATTATCTTTTGTTCTTCCTTTGACATTTAGAATTTTAATTGATCTTGAAGTCAGCTACAGGTACAGGATTCGAGATTATATATGAGGACAACTAAAAAAATACAACTTGCTTTATTTTCCCTTGTAGAAAAAGCTTCATCATTTCACTTCCTATTAGTAAACACGCTCAATCTAAGATAAATCTTATACATGTGTTCCTGGAGCCACAGTTGAAAGTCAACTGGGCAAAGCTGCAGGTGCTATGCATGAATGCGGAGGCTGAACCGGACAGTATTAATGTATATGGCGAGATGTGAAGCCTGCATACTTCCCTAGAGTTATTACACAAGTGATAAAAATTAAGAATTAAAAACCTACTATGGGATAAATACTAGTTTTAAGAATAAAAATTATCATGTTGTAAGTATTGGGCACAGTCTTTCAATTTTTTAGAATCTAATATCTGTGAGTGGCTTGAAGGGATGATAAAAATAAGATAGTAATTGATGTTCTCCACAGGTATAGCAAAATCTATAGAGATCCTAACCAATTTTAGTAAATATATTATAGTTAAGGTATTTGTAAATTTCCCCCAACCACTTTGTCAAACTATTAGCCAAAGTCTTATTTTTTTCAACAGTAAGCTAAATGATTCTTTTCTTATGTTTATAGTAATTTTACCTCTTCTAGATGTTAAAAACATCACATGGTACAATTATTCTATGATTTGGGGGAACATATTTTGTTTATTCTATCCATAACCACGATGATTTAAAAAAATAATCAGATCCTGATTCAAGATAGGGTAATAGGGATTAAGTACACCCACTTCAGGGCTAGTCTAGAGTTAGAGTATTGCTCCTATCCATTACTAGGTGTGATTCTGAGCAACCACCCAGATGAATCTGTAAACTGTAATTAAGATTATCCACAAAGCATTTAGTACAGTGCCTGTTTTAGCATTGTCATTAAATATTAAAAATTATCATTTTGATAAAAACTCTCCAGAAAGTGGGCATAGAGGGAACATACATCAACATAATAAAGGCCATATATGATAAACTTACAGCTAACATCATACTCAATGGTGAAAAGCTGAAAGCATTTCCTCTATGATCAAGAACAAAACAAGGATGTCCACTCTCGCCACTTTTATCCAACATAGTTTGGAAGTCCTAAGCATGGCAATCAACAAAGAAAAAGAAATAATAGAAATCCAAATTTGAAAAGAAGTAAAACTGTCACTGTTTGCAGATGACATACTATACATAGAAAATCCTAAAGATGCTACCAGAAAACTACTAGAGCTCATCAATGAATTCAGTAAGGTTGCCGGGGACAAAATTAATACATAGAAATCTCTTGCATTTCTATTCACTACCAATGAAATATCAGAAAGAGAAATTAAGGAAACAATTCTATTTATCATCACCTCAAAAAGAATAAAATACCTAGGAATAAACCTACCTAAGGAGACAAAGGACCTGTACTCTGAAAAGTATAAGACACTGATGAAAGAAATTGAAGAGGATACAAACAGATGGAAAAATATACCATGTTCTTGGATTGGAAGAATTGATGTTGTCAAAATGACTATACTACCCAAGGCAATCTACAGATTCAATGCAATCCCTATCAAGTTACCAATGGCATTTTTCATAGAACTAGAACAAAAAATCTTAAAATATGTATGGAAACAAAAGACTACGAATAGCCAAAGCAATCCTAAGAAAGAAAAATGAGGCTGGAGGAATCATGTTCCCTGGCTTCAGGCTACAGGACAAAGCTACAGTCATCAAAACAGTATGATACTAGCACAAAAACAGACATATAGATCAATGGAACAGGAGAGAAAGCCCAGAAATAAACCAACACACCTGTGGTCAATTAATTTATGACAAAGGAGGCAAGACTATACAATGGAGAAAAGACAGTCTCTTCAATAAGTGGTAGTGAGAAAACTTGACAGCTACATGTAAAAGAATGAACCTAGAACATTCTCTAATGCCATACACAAAAATAAACTAAAAATGGATTAAAGTCCTAAATGTAAGACCAGATACTATAAAACTCTGAGAGGAAAACATAGGCAGAACACACTGACAAAAATCGCAGCAGTATCTTTCTTGGATCCACCTCTTCGAGTAATGAAAAAAACAAAAATCAACAAGTGGGACCTAATTAAACTTAAACGCTTTTGCACAGCAATGGAAACCATAAACAAAACGAAAGATAATCCACAGAATGGGAGAAAATATTTGCAAACGAAGCAACTGACAAGGGATTAATCTCCCAAATATACACACAGCTCATGCTGCCCAATATTGAAAAAGGAAACAACCCAATCAAAAAAATGAGCAGAAGATCTAAATAGACATTTCTCCAAAGAAGTACAGAAGGCCAAAAAGCACATGAAAAGATTCTTAACGTCACTAATTATTAGAGAAAGACAAATTAAAACGACAGTGAAGTACCACCTCACACCAGTCAGAATGGCCATCATCAAAAAGTCTACAAACAATAAATACTGGAGAGGGTGTGGAGAAAAGGTAACCCTCCTATGCTATTGGTGGGAATGTAAATTGGTATAACTATTATGGAGAACAGTATGGAGGTTTCTTAAAAGACTAAAAATAGAACTATAGAACTACCATATGATCCAGCAATCCCACTCCTGGGCATATATCTGGATGAAACCATAATTTGAAAAGATACATGCACCCCATTCATTGCAGCACTATTTACAATAGCCAAGACACGGAAATAACCTAAAATGTCCATTGACAGAGGAACGGATAAAGAAGATGTGGTGCATATATACAATGGAATATTACCATAAAAAATATTGAATTAATGCCATTTGGAGTAACATGGATGGACCGAGAGATTACCATACTAAATGAAGTAAAGTCAGACAGAGAAGACAAATATGACACTGCTTATATGAAGAATCTTAAAAAATTATACAAATTAAGTTATTTACAAAGCAGAAACAGACTCACAGACTTTGAAAACTTATGGTTACCAAAGGGGAAAGGTGGGGGGAGGGATAAGTTAGGAGTTTGGGATTAACATATGCACAGTACTATATATAAAACACATAATCAATAAGGACCTATTGTATAGCACAGGGAACTCTACTCAATAACCTGTAATAACCTACATGGGAAAAGAATCTGAAAAAGAATGGATATATGCACATGTATAACAATCACTTTGCTGTACCCCTAAAACTAACACAACATTGTAGATCCACTATACTCTAATAGAAAATAAAAATTTAATTTAAAAATTCAATATCATTTTATCATCCTTCTCATCATGATTATTACCTTTCTTATCAGGACAAAATTACAAATTTTATCAGAGGAAAGCATCTTTAAACAATCATTTCGGTTTATATGACTTTTACAATTAAAATTTTGACATAAAGCTTTATAAATCCATTTAGAACCTGAAGGAACTTGTCAAAATTTAAGTGCTGAATATATAATAACTGTCAGGTTATGAATTTTCATCAGCAATATTGAATACATAGTTTTGAGATTTCTTATTATTGAATTGTTTTAAATTCAAATTTAATAAAAATGCAGCATTCTTAAATTCTAAAATTTAAGATGTTTTGACACATAAATAATGTCAACTATAGCAAATCAATCCTTTACCCTTGAAACTTAGAGGTTTACTTTTATATTTAACTTAAGATGAAATCTAGCAAATTTCTAAACCATGATGTACCTAAGGTTCTCCTTCTGCAACATCATTATGTGTAGGACTTGAGGTTTCCACTTCATTATATTACATTAAATGCAGATAATTACTGTGTTTCTTTCCATTCAGGTTGAAACCATCTGAGAGGATCCTTAGGTCAATGCATATTGACCTAAGGAGCATCCTGACATGTGGAGAGTAAACTCCAACCTTTTTTGACAAAACTGTCTTTAAGAAACTGCAAGTTACTTCTTAGCTAGAGTTTTCCAATTTCCTTAAACTCTTTTCCTATAATTGCTATAAGGTGATATTAATATTTCCTATATGGGAATTCACTTAGTTATATTTGATTAATAATATATTATTTGATATTCCTCATTTCCAACTGAAGTAATCTCATGTCTTAAATATCCAATCTCTCAAATTTCTCCTTATGCAAAAGTTGAAGTCCTCTAAAGTGGGTTGAAAATCAAAAAAGATCACATTAGTTGATCCATAAATATTTGGTTGCTTATAAAAATTACTGAATATTTGTAACTAATAGTTTAACAAATATATCCTAATAATCATTGCAGGACACCGAGATCCATGTTATGTCTCACAACATTCAGGTTTAATGAACATGAATATTACCAAGCTTTCTTCTTGAACTATTCCAGTGATGATTCATATTACTAAAGTTTCTTGCTTCCCCAGTATACATAGCTGTCTTAGTATGTTCAGGCTGCTATAATAGAATACCATAGACTGGGTGATTTATAAACGATAGACATTTGTTCCTTACAGTTCTGGAGGCTGAAAAGTGTAAGATCAAGGGGCTGGCAGATTCAGTATCTGGTGAGGGTCCACTTCCTGGTTAATATATGGTCATCTTCTTGCTGTGTCCTTAGTTGTTGGAAGGAGAGAGGGTGCTCTCTCCCTGGGGTCTATTTTATAAGAGCACTAATCCCATTCAGAGTCCTGTCCTTATGACCTAATCATTTTCCAAAGGCTCCACCTTCAAATACCATCACATTGGGGAATAGGTCTCAACATATGAAATTTGGGGTACACAATTTTAGTCTATGGCAATAGCCATCCCTTTTACGGAGCACTGTCACTCCCTAGCATTTGTCACCATTGACATAGTTTATATTTTCCTATGTATTTATTTATGCTGTGTTTTCATCCACTGGGATGTGATCTCTGTAAGGGAAAGAGTTTTGATTTATTTTGTACACTGTATGTCTTGAGACATCCTAAACAGCACCTGCCGCATAGTAGACATTCAGTAAATACTAGCTGAATAAAACCCCCAAATTTTACTATTGATAAACCAAATGTGTTTTTCTTTTTGTTTTTAACCAGCAAAAAAAGTGTTGTATAGACATTCTGTACATGTGTATGTGTGCTTGTGTGTGTGGTTTCAATGCTGAACATTGGAGTTGGATTTTGGTTAATAAACCCAATATCATCAAATTGTAAATATATGGAGATTTCATATTCATTGAAATTGTTTTAAGTTCAGGTTTACTAAAGAAGGTATTTTTTTCCAGAGGTGAAACCATTGCTATTGTTTTTTTTTTTTTTTAACAAAAACAGCATTACAAACATATTTTCAATAATTAAGATACAAGGTTCTGAGATTCTAAAATCTCGTGTGTGCATGCGTGTATGTGTATATATGTGTGTGTATGTATGTATATACATATTTATTTATATATATCCTCAATATATGTACATATAAAATTCACATGTTTACTTGTCACTATTCAACTATTTCCTTTCAAAATTTCAGCTCTTTGTCTTACCTGATTCTTTTCTTTTTCTTTTGAACAAAAAGAGAAAAGTAATATTTTTACCATTTAAGCATTCATTTGGAGAATCATTATCACTAGAATCTGATTTTTTTGTCTCATGTTTTCTAGAGTTCAAACATAGGGTTATGAAATTTCCAATTTTTCTTATTATATCACCTGACTCTCCAGTAATTCATAAGTGACCCTGAATTTAGCTAGTAATGTAGCTACTATAAATATGTTATTCTGGTCTACTATGCACCTTCTTGCAGTTGGTTAAAGCACATTTTCTCCTTAAAATGTCCCATGTTTTAGATTGTGATTCTTTTTTTATATATTAAAATATGAACTAGAGTCTGGTAAGTAAAGAAAAGTCTTTATAATCATAGAACCACTTAAAAACTCAAAGAACTCAAAAACTACTCTCTCAAAACAACAAACCCCAAAAGGGACAGCTAGCAATATAGAAATCATTTAGACAATGACCACTCTACTCTACAAAAAAAGTGCTGTCCAACCTCCACCATTGACAGCTGCCCAGACTTCCAAGGGCATAAGGTTGTAATGAGGATACCTGATCCCACACTGACCCCTGCTGATGTAGTATCTAACAAGGCACAATGTGGAACAGGGGCTTTCATCACTGCCCAGCAGTACTGAGCCATAACTCACTGGCCCCTGTCAGTGACCTCAAAGGGAGTCTGAATTTCTACCTCTACGTGGAGGTAAAATAGCTTCCTTACCCTCTATGTGGAGAAAGTTTCAGAAGAGATATGGTGGAGTCAGTACTCTGCCTTATCATATGACCATGGAGGCTATGACCATGGAGGCCAAGAAGGAGTTGCCCTCCCAGTCAATGCAGTACAAATGGATGTCGTATTGGGTAGCCTTGATTCCCGTCCTTCCCCTGAGAAACCAGAAGAATCTTCCCCACTAGGTGTCAACACAGGCTGAATGGGAAAGCTGGACTTAATTCTACTTGGTAGCAAATAATTGGTGTCTATTCCTTTCCCCTGATGCAAAAATCAGGAAAATCTGAAGTTGAATGAAAAAAAAAAAAAATCAACAGATGCCAACATTGAATGCTACAGGTATTAGAATTATCTGATGAGGATTTTAAATCACCATCATAAAATGCTGCATCAAGCAATTACAAGGACATTTGAAACAAACGGGAAGATAAAAGGTCTCAGCAAAGACTTTAAAAGAACCAAATAAATATTTTAAGACTTTTTTTTAAAGCACTATCAGGTTCACAGCAAAATTGAGAGGAAAATCCTGAATTTCCCATATACCCCTGCCCACACCCATGGATAGCCTCCTTCATTATCAACATCCCCTGCCAGAATGGTACATTTGTTATAATTGATAAACCTAACTGACACATCATAATCATCCAAAGTTTACATTAGGGTTCACTCTTGGTGTTGTACATTCTATGGGTTTGGACAAATCTATAATGACATGAATCCACCATTACAGTATCATACATGGTATTTTCAATGCCCGAAAAATCCTCTGCACTACACCCTAATCATCCCCACCCTATTGATATTTTACTATCTCCATAATTTTGCCTTTTCTGGAATGTCATATAGTTGGAATCACATAGTATGTAGTCTTTACAGATTGGTTTCTTTCACAGAGCAACATGCATTTAGGTTCCCTCCCTGTCTTTTCATGGCTTGATAGTTCATTTATTTTTAGCACTGAATAATACTCCATTGTCTGGAAGTACTACAGTTTATTTATCTTCTCACCTACTGAAGAATATCTTCATTGCTTCCAAGTTTGGCCAATTATATATAAATCTTCTATACATCCATGTGCAGGTTTTATGTTGACGTAAGTTTTCAACTCGTTTGATAAATACCAAGAAGCATGATTGCTGGACCACATGATAAGAGTATGTTTAGATTTAAGATTAAGAACAGCCAAATTGCCTTCCAAAGTGGCTGTACCTTCTTTATTCCCACCAGCAATGAATGAGAGTTCCTGTTACTCCATATCCTTGGCACATCCTTGCTAGAATTTGATGTCAGTGTTCTGGATTTTGGCCATTCTGATAAGTATATAGCTGTATCTTATTGTTGTTTTAATTTGCATTTCTCTGATGACTTATGATGCTGAACATCTTTTCATATGTTTATTTGCCATCTGTATATCTTCTTTGGTGAAATGTCTTTTCAGGTTCTTGGCCATTTATTAATCACTTTGTTTATTTTCTTATTGTTGAATTTTAAGAGTTCTTTGTATATTTTCATAAAAGTCCTTTATCAGATGTGTCTTTTGCAAATATTTTCTCCCAGTCTGTGGCTTATCTTCTTATTCTTTTGTTAGAATCTTCTGCAGAGGAAAAGTTTTTCATATTAATGAAGTTCAGCTTATCAACTGTTTCTTTCATGGATTGTGCCTTTGATGTTGTATCTAAAAATTCATCACTATGCCCAAGGTTATCCAGTTTCTTTAATAGACATAGGCCTATTCAGATTGTCTCTTTCTTCTTATATGAGTTTTGGGAGCTTTTGACTTTCAAGGAATTGGTCCATTTCACCTAGGTTCTTAAATTTGTGGACACAGAGTTGTTCATAATATTCCTTTATATGCCCATAGGATCTGTAGTGATGGACCCCTTTCATTTCTTATATTAATAATTTGTGACCTTTCTGTCTTTTTCTTAGTTAGGCTGGCTAAGGCTTATCAATTTTATTGATCTTTCTTTTTTTTAAACAGCTTTTAGCTTCATGGATTTTCTCTATTTTGTTCCTGATTTCAATTTCATTTCTAATTATTTTTATTTATATTCATTTCTGTTCTAATTCTTTTTATTTATTTTCATCTGATTACTTGGGATTTAGTTTGCTTCTTTTTCTAGTTCTCTGTGGTGGAAACTTTGATTATTGATTTTAGATCTTTCCTCTTTTCTTATATATATTCAATGCTATATACTGCTTTTGATGCAGCTCTCAAATTTTGATATAAGCTGTGTTTTCATTTTTATTTAGTTCAAGTACTATATTTCTTAACTTTTCGAGATTTCTTTTTTGACCTATGGGTTATTTACAAGTGTGTTGTTTAATTTCCACACATCCTTCAAGAAGATGGAGCATAAGTCCTCACACTTTAAGTGAGCTGCACATAGTCACTTCCCTCCAAAGAGTACAGTATGGAAAAAAGCAAAACAAGAATAACTTACAGTGGAGAATCCTGACAAACACTACCTCAGCCAAATGAGCAAGGTTAATACCAACAGCAGTAAGTCATGCTGTTATTATGCACCCTTGCCATGATGTAACAATACCATTTTACCAGTGTTCTTCCTTTAAAAAAACCCATAATCAGAGTCTAATCTTGAGAATATTAGACAAATCCCAATTAAAGGACATTCTACAAATTAACTGAACAGTATGCTGCAAAATTGTCGAGGTCACTGAAAACAAGGGAAGTCTAAGAAACTGTTATATTAAGAGGAACCTAATGAGTCATGAGGAGTAAATGTAATGTTCTCTGGATGGGATTCTGGAACAGAAAAAGGACATTAGATAAAAAGCAGAGAACTCTGGATAAATTATGAACTTTTGTTAATAATGTTTCAATATTTGTTTATTAATTGTGAGAAATATACCATAGTAACATAAAATGTTAGTAAAGGAGAAACTGTGGAGCGTATGTTACTGCCTTAACTTTTATCTAAATCTAAAGCTAATCTAGAATAAACCTTTTATTAAAAATAAAAATAAAACTCATGTCTCCAAGGAATCCAGGGCTCATAAGTACAAGATGTTAGGGACAGAAATAGATAATTATAAGGGTGGAATACTTGTATGCACACTTCAATAGGAGCAGGGGCATATAAGGAAATAATACAGGTGTTTGGGACAAAATTACAGAAAAGTCCAACAAATAGGCACTCTTATAGCT
Organism: Neophocaena asiaeorientalis asiaeorientalis; assembly: GCF_003031525.2. Classification (NCBI taxonomy): domain Eukaryota; kingdom Metazoa; phylum Chordata; class Mammalia; order Artiodactyla; family Phocoenidae; genus Neophocaena; species Neophocaena asiaeorientalis. The sequence continues at coordinate 12,755,978 of NW_020173108.1, read as the reverse complement.
TTAAGGAAGAAAATTGCAGACTCTTATCTGCAGAGTTTCACCTACAGGGAGAGAGAATAGACCACGTGTGATCATTTTAACAGTGTAAAAGAAATTCCTGTCTGACTGGCTTATACCTTGCTGAGGACTCTCTAAGAGGTAAACATGCTGAATTGTGATCAGTCCTGAGTTGTGATCAATCATGAAATGTTTGCTGAAAAGTACTTATCACTTTAGAGAACTAGTTACCCATTAGGCCTGGAGGTAACTATATATGACCAGGGCATCTGGAAAACTGTATACAGAACATTATCCAGATCGATATACTTTAGTATGATGCTTATTCTGAGGAGTCAAATAACTTGGTAAAGTAAATAAAAGAAAGCAAGTGAGATCTAAACACCAAGGTTATGCCCAAAAGTTGGGTCAGATTTTCTTTGGTTATACTGCTGCCTACTTCCATGACTCCTGCCATTAAAGTAGAAATTAGAAATATGATGACAGCAGAGTGATTCTAAGTTTATCACGATAAAGTAAATGTTAATATGAATAAACTAAGATTTGATAACCTCCCCAAATGTAAATAAGATCTGCTGTTCACCATGAATTATGAGCAAAAACACCTGAAAAAAAAAAAACTCTGAAGAAAATAGTCACCTTTTCCTCAAATATTTTAGCTAAGACAATTCCATTTAACCCCCAAATTTCAAAATATCCAAGTATCTAAGGGCATCCATTTGAATTCACCTTATTATTCCTAGGAGACATAAGGATATTACAAAATTAAATTTTGCAGTTTGAATATATGTTTGAGTATTTTGATTAGGATGTCAACTTTAAATTACTTTGAATACATGTTTTTATTCAAATTAAGCTCATGCCTGAAAATATACATATATATGCAAATGAATATGAAATGAAGTGACTTTGAGTTCATTTTAGCCTTGCTATAAACAATGACACCTACAAAACTGTACACTAGAAAAGTATACTAGATAGTTAATGTGTATTATGATCAGCCATATTAGTATAGAAATTATTACCAGTTAATAACATATTTAGAATACTGGAGTATTCATTTTTAACTGGTTACGTTCAAAATCTAAAATACTGTGGACCAGACTGTCTATCACTATAATCTCTAATCCAGTTTGTCTGCTTATCTCCTGCTGATACATACAGCATAATTCAATTCATTGTACAATACATTTGGATTTCCGTTGCAATGACCACTGTCATTATAACAACATGCTGTTATCCTTTCTTGTTGCAAAAGTGTACTCATTCAATTTTGAAGAAAGCAAACCTTCCCTTCAACTCACATGAATATTTCTTGTCTCTAAATAATACTTTTCTCCTTTTTATTTTGATAACTTTCTAAATTGCTTTTTGTTTTTCTTCCATAAGTGAGATGACAATGGCATTTGAAGGGAAGGGGAAAAAAATACAGAAATGATTACCATTTATTATCTTCCTCCTCTTTGCTTCCTTACTTGCTGACTGACTGTGCCTGGATGAGCTGAACAGTTTGTTAGCATACGCTGGATAATTACGGTGCTGCAAATTTGCAGCTACAGTGATCCTACAAGACACTGCTTTCTTGATCTTTCTGTCCTCAAGCAGGAGATGACATGAATAACAAAAGTTATTCTTATTTTTAGTGTAAAAATGACTGAATTCTGCTTTTATGAAAAACCAAGTGAAAATAAGGACAAATATGTGAGTGAATTTAACTTAGGGTGACTTGGAACGTAGAGAGATGACATGCCTCTGTAGATGTAGAAGGTCCCAGCCAGCAAGGCAGAGTATCAAATAGCATTATACATATTTATGCAGAGGAATGGTTTGTGTCATGAAGTTTGGTGGCATAGGACATGGGAATTAGTCAAAAGACTTTAGACCTAAACTGTCTAGGAAGCAAATTAGGAGCATGCCTTAGGACGGTGTATCACAAATTTGCCTACTGTGAGAATCAAAGAGGCATTGTGAAAAACAGATTTCTGGACTCAACCAAGATCAGTAGCTCCAGATGAGGGAACCTCTGAAAATCTGTATTTAACACATATCATGGATGATTCTGCAGATTAAGTAAAGGAACTATCCTAAAAGAACTAAAACACCAACTATTCATTCTCAATTTATTCGACAAATATTTCTTGAGAAATAAATATACATTTTCAAGGTAAGTTCTATGGTGTATTTTGATGATGCTTTTTGTAAACAGAGAAACTGATTTGTAGCAACCTAATTTTTAAAATTGATATTCAATTTGTTGATTCAATATATGAAAAAGAGATTGAACATTTAAATTCAATCAACAAATCTTATTAATATCTCTAGCAATTTAGCACAATTTATCATTGTTAAAAAGGCTTTTATACTATTGTGACTTACATGTTTACATGCTATCAGCATTTATAGTTTTAATAATTTATATTCTTTTTAAGTCCTTAAATTGTCTGAATAACCAAATGAACTCTCTCAAGCAATTAAGTAATTCATAGATTCTTTTTAAAAATTTGATTAATTTATTTTTATACAGCAGGTTCTTATTAGTTATCTATTTTATACCTATTAATGTATATTTGTCAATCCCAATCTCCCAATTCATCCCAACACCACCCCACCCCCACTTCCCCCCTTGGTGTTCATACATTTGTTTTCAACATCTGTGTCTCTATTTCTGCCTTGCAAACAGATTCATCTGTACCATTTTTCTAGATTCCACATATATGCATTAATATATGATATTTTTCTCTTTCTGACTTACTTCACTCTGTATGACAGTCTCTAGGTCCATCCATGTCTCTACAAATGACCCAATTTCATTCCTTTTTATGGCTTAGTAATATTCCATTGTATATATGTACCACATCTTCTTTATCCATTCGTCTGTGGATGGGCATTTAGGTTGCTTCCATGACCTGGCTATTGTAAATAGTGCTGCAATGAACACTGAGGTGCACGTGTCTTTTTGAATTATAGGTTTCTCTGGGTATATGCCCAAATTCATAGATGCTAATGAATCAAGCTTAAATATAGTGAACTGTAATTGTTTTTGTGAATTTCAAGTAAAATTACTTAAACTCAAAGACTAAGGCAATTACTTATTTACATATTTTAAAATGGAATAAAAATTTTCCCTGACAAATTGAACAATTGAGTCCAAAAATAATAAATATACAAAACGTAATGATAAACTTTAAATATGAATGCCAAGGGCTTATGCATTTATTTCATCTTTCTATTTAATTCTAAACTTTTCTTAGTCATTAGCAAATAATTACACAATCCCAACACTTGATGATAACGTCTCAAAAAAATTGTTGTTATACTTTCCCCCGGCTGAGTTGCATATCAACCAGAGATCTGGGCTGGAAAGGTGAATTTGGGTAGAGATTGCTTGAGGCTCTCTTATAGTCACTAAAATGGAGATTTTATTTAACAAAGGTTTTGGTCTCTTAACCCACATCCATAAATTAAAGTTAACTATTACTTGATTGTTAGATCTCATTCATGTTTGTAAACTCAACCCATCCCAGACAAATTGACTCAACACTTTCTTTGATTTAATGAATCTATCTACTAATTGATTCTGAATTACTTTATTATTGGCATATGGTGGCATATGACTCGTAGCTATTTCAATGATAATAATTAAACTCTGTATATCTCATTTGTATATAGTGCCACAGCTTTTACTGTCTTTATATGTCCAGGCTCTTTTCTTGGCTCTGGTAATAAAGAAGTAAAAAAGACACGCAAAATTCTTGCCATTATGCATCTTACATTATAGTAGGGGAGAAACGTAGTAAGAAGTTAAAACACAGACACACACATATCCACACATAGACACATACACACATATACACACGCACAGTCAAAACACATACATTTAATAATTTTCCAATAGTGGCATAAACTATGAAGAAAATAATGTAGAGTCAAGTAAAGGGATGAAGGTGACAGGTTGGCAAGTGGAGGAAAGAGATATTTTAAATAAAAATGATAGGGAAAACCATTCAGGTGATATATGCTGGGATCTCAATAATATGAAGAGTCAGTAATAAGAAAATAAGGAGGAAAGTGTTCTAAATAGAGAAAATATCAGCACGAAGAAAAGGCTCAGGCAAGGGGATGGTGGGAGAGAAGAAGACCTTCGTCCCTGCATAACTGAAATTTTGTAACTTTTAACCAATACCTCCCCCATTTTTCCCACCTCTCAGGCTCTGGCATCCATCAGTCTTCTGTCTGCATTTATGAGTTTGACTTTTTCAGATTCCCCATATAAGTGAGATGGTGCAGTATTTGTTTTTTGTGCCTGGCTTATTTCACTTAGCACAGTGTCCTCCAGTTTCATCCATGTTGTCACAAATGACAGGATCTCTTTCTTTTTTAAGGCTGAATAATATTGCCTTAAAAATATGTATCATACTTACTTTATCATTCAGCTCTCAACAGACACTTGGGCTGTTTTTATATCTTGGCTACTGTGAATAATGCTGCTGTGAACATGGAAGCATAGATCTCTGTTAGAAATACTAATTTCACTTACTTTGGATATATACCCAGAAGTGGAATTTCTGGATCATATGGTAGTTCTATTTTTAATTTTTTGAGGAACCTCCATACTGTTTTCCACAGTGAGTGTACAAGTTGACATTTCCACCAATAATGTACAGGGGTTCCCTTTTCTCCACATCCTCACCAACACTTGCTACCTTTTGTCTTTTTGATAGTAGCCATTCTAACAGATGTGATACCTCATTGTGATTTTGAGTTGCATTTCCTTGATAATTTGTGATGTTGAGCATCTTTTCATAGACTCTTTGGCCATTTGCATGTCTTCTCTGGAAAAATGTCTATCTCTTTGTCCATTTTTTAATCAAGTATTTATTCTTTTTTTGTTGAGCTGTCTGAATTCCTTATATATTTTGGATATTAACCCCTTATCTGATATATGATTTGCAAATATTTTCTCCTATTTTATAAGTTACCTTTCATACTGTTGATTGTTTCCTTTGCTGTGTGGGAGCTTTTTAGTTTGATATATACCATTTGTCTATTTTTTCTTTAGTGCCTTTACTTTTGAAGTCATACCCAAAAAGTAATTGCTTATTCCAATGTCAAAAAGCTTTATCCCTATGTTTTATTCTAGGAATTTTAGTTTCAGATCTTATACATAGGTCTTTAATCCATTTTGAGGTGATTTTTTTATACAAGGAGAATAAATATTGTGTTCTCACCACACACACAAGATGGTAACTATGTAAGGTGATAGATATGTTCATTAGTTTGTGGTAATCCTTGCACTGTATACATATATGAAAACATCAAATTGTACACTTTAAATATATACAATTTCTATTTGTCAGTTACACATCAATAAATCTGGAAAATAAAATAAAAATTGTAGTTCATATTGGAAATTAAGAAAAAGGTCAAATCAATGATTTATGCATCCTTCTCGACAAGTCAGAAAAGAAAATGTGTATTAAGAGCAAAAGGAAAAATTTAAAGCAAAAGAAATAATAAAAATTAGAATAGAAAGCAACTACATAATAGAAGAATGATGTAAAATAGGGAGTCAAAAGGTAAATCTCAACAACATTAGAAATTATAAACAAAAGACACCACTATAAATCTTTCAGAAATTAAAAAGACTCAAGATCTCGGAATCACTTTATGACAATAATTTAAAAATTGAGGTGAAATAGATGGATTCTTAGAAAAATAGACTTACCAAAATTAAATCCAAAATAATAGATAATAAAATCAGATTAATCATGTATCTAATCAAGAAATAATTTGCATAATTATTTTTTAAATTTCTCATTAAGAAATCTGTCTCGGTTGGCTCCATTAGTGCATTGTTCTCAACATTAAAGAAGAAAGATCACCAATGTTATTAATATTTCTTCATAAATTACAATGGTATAAAAAAGACTTTCCCATTCAATTCATGAAGCCAGAATAATAAATATTCAGAAAAAAATAATATGGCCAATCTTTCTAATGAACATAGATTAAAAAAATTTTTTTAGCAAATTGAATACATCAAGTTTAGCGTAATCAACAAGGATTGAATTTGATTTATTTTAGGAATCAAGAGTAGGTAAAAATTAGAAATTCTACCCTAGCCTACTATATTTAAAGAACACAGGATAAAAGCATGATTATTTAAACAGATGCCAAAAAATGCATTAGTGAAAATCTAACAAGCACTGGGATAAAAACATAGTAAAATGGGAACAATTTCCTTTCTTGATAAAGATCATTAACAAAAAAATTACAGCTAACATCATACTTTATGGTATATTACCAAAAAATGGGTTTGAAGAATATCTAAGAGCTTCAACCATAAAACTAGGAGAATAAAGTGAATGCAGTGAAGTGGCAAGTACTCTAACTGCCTTAAAATGCCACATGTCTATCAGAGGACATACGTCAAAAATAAACCCCAAGGACAACTTCTCTAAGGTAAAGAGCAATCTCATACCACAAAGCAAATCTCACACCGCCCTGCATCTCACATCACAAAGCAAGAGGTATATGTAGTATGCACAACACTTGGGCATACAACTCACACCTCAGAGCTGGAAAAGGCTCTAAAATGTTCATGATACAGAGCATTCTGTTTGACTGTTTGGCCTGTTGAACCCAGCACATCAGTGGTGCTGGAGCTATAGCTGGTTGATAAGGATGTTGTAATATTCAGACAAAGCCCTTACTATTGTGGAGCAGTAATGTCTTTGTAGCTGAAACCATTTTCCACTTGGGGCAGGAGGGAGTGGTACTCCTGGCATGCTACTGGCCCTAGGGCTTTAGTAGAGAGTTAGCTCCTCGCTACGGAACACCAAGTGACTATGTGACTTGAATTTCCCATTATGACGTAGTTGTTATTGGAAATAGTCATAAGATCAGGTGAGTATAATTTCATCAAGTATAATATGAAAGTCATACATCTGTATTAATATCTGGACTCAAGCAAAATAAAATACATCAACAGTTGATTGAGATTTTCATGTTACTTAGATCAGTTACATCACTGCCTTCCCCTTATCTTATGTTTGGGTTCATGGGGAGAAGGGTCACATTCCTTAAAACTAACACATAGGAGAGAAAAGAACTTAGTCCTTGTTCACAATGGATTGGAGAAATACATTCGCAACAGTTGCAAATTGTCTTCTTGCACATTATAGTCTCCCTTGGGGGAAGCTCTTAAAAACAATGGTGAGGGCTTCCCTGGTGGTGCAGTGGTTGAGAGTCCACCTGCTGATGCAGGGGACACGGGTTCGGGCCCCGATCTGGGAAGATCCCACATGCCGCGGAGCAGCTGGGCCCGTGAGCCATGGCCGCTGAGCTTGTGCATCCGGAGCCTGTGCTCCGCACCGGGAGTAGCCACACCAGTGAGAGGCCCGCGTACCGCAAAAAAAACCCAGTGGTGAATAGAAACCATTCCCACACACAGAACTGTATGCCCCCTGTATTCCCAGGTTTGGCATCTGAGGATTCAACCAACCGCAGATTTGAAAATATTTTTTAAAAATTCCAGAAAGTTCCAAAAAGCAAAACTTGAAGCTACTGCATGTTGACAAATGTTTACATAGCATTTACATTGTATTAGGTATTATAAGTAATCTAAAGTTGATTTAAAGTATATGGGAGGATTTGAATAGGCTATACATAAATACTATGTCACTTTATATACGGGACTTGAACATCCTCAGATTTTGGTATCTGCAGGGGTCCTAGAACAAATCCTCCACAGATACCGAGTGACCACTGCATGTGGAGTGTCGAAAAACAAACTTGGTTTTGTTCTCTCAACTCAGTTGTTATTGCCTACTATGGACTGAATGTCTGTGTCCCCCCCAAAATTCATATGTTGAAACCTAATGTCCAATGTAATGGTACTGGGATTTGAAGCCTTTGAGAGGTGCTTAGAACATGAGAGTGGAACCCTCATGAATGGAAGTAGTGTTCTTATAAAAGTGGCTTGAGGGCTTCCCTGGTGGCACAGTGGTTGAGAGGCTGCCTGCCGATGCAGGGGACACGGGTTCGTGCCCCGGTCTGGGAAGATCCCACATGCTGCGGAGTGGCTGGGCCCGTTAGTCAAGGCTGCTGAGCCTGCGCTTCCAGAGCCTGCGTTCTGCAACGGGAGAGGCCACAACAGTGAGAGGCCCACGTACCGAAAAAAAAAAAAAAAAGTGGCTTGAGAAAACTCCCTTGTCCCTTCCTTCCACCATGTGAGGTTACAGTGAAAAGACTGCCATCTAGGAAGCAGACACGAACCAAACACTTAATCTACAAGCTCCCCAATCCTGGCTTCCCAGCCTCCAGAGAAATAAACATCTGCTGTGTATAAGCTACTCAGTCTATTATTTTGTTATAGCAGCTGCCAGAGCAAGAAAATATACATGCCATATCCTAACCATTGTATATACACATTATCTATAAATATTTCTACATAACCATCTATATCTGTATTAAGCTAAATATCTATAAACATTTTTATAACCATTTATGTCTGTATTAAGACATAAAGATTTATCCAACTCTAATCCATTAACACATGGATTATATTAGCTTCCCACCCCAACTGTGAGAAACCTAGCTCATATTATCTAATACCGATTTAATTGCTTATTTCCTGTATACAAATATAGGAGTTTCAGACATTACCAAAACCCATGTTCCTATTGGTCTCCATCTTAGTAAATATCTCCAACATTTATTTTATTTTATTGGTCAAGAACCTTGGAGTTATCTTTTAATGCCCCCGGCTTCCTTCATATACCACATCTCCAACATTTACAAATTCTATTGATTACTTTCAGAGCTAATCATGTTTCCTCACTTTTACTTCAATCATCTTTCATCTGGACTACTGCAATTGCCTACTAACTGCTTTCTCTGCTTCCATTTTTGCTGCTGCCTCTGCGTGGTATTCTCTACACCAGAGCTACAGTACTTAAGAAGTAATAATAATGAATTACATCATGTCATACCTGTGTACAACAGTTATCTAATTACTTTTAAAATATCACTCAGGGTCTTTTCCATGGCCTAGAACTCCACATTTTTTGATTTCCTAGAAAACTCGTTTCCTTTTATTCTCACTGTTTTAGCTTTTCTGGCCTTTTTTTCTTCAAATGTTTCAAGCATGCTCTCAAATTAGACAGCATTATTAGTGGTACGCTTCCACCCAATATGCTCCTCAATCCTTCAATCCTTTCTGGTCTCTATTTAATGAAGACTCTTTGGAGAGATCTTCTTTGGTCACTTATCCAAAATACCCCTTCCTCCCTCAATCTTTACCTCTTACTCTTAATTTTGAGCATAAGAAGCTTAACTTTGCTTCACCTAATTTGTTACTGTGTCATATAATAGTATAAGTTTACTTGTTTATAAATTTATTTGTTTATTATGTCTTCTTCACTAAAGTATCAGCTTTCCATGGCAAAGATTTATATCATTTCACTGTTTTATCTCTATTTCCAATAATGTTCTTAAACTCACAGTAGGCACTAGGTAAATATTTTGAGAAATTAATAAATTTTTAAAAAATCATGTTTATATTAAGGTTTGTCATAAAGTTATGTACCTAGTATTCCTTACGCTGACCTTGATTAGTGATAAAACCTGTCCCAGTGTTTCACATAAGGACTTTTGATGAGTATAGTTGGTAGGATCAGAGAATCAGAAGGAAATTACATAGAGGGCTTGTAAAACAATTGAAATTTGTAAAGTTTCTGTTATCCATCATAAGCAGCACATATTTCTATGATTTTTAAAATTATTAACATTCTAAAAAATTAAAGTGATATAACAGTATGCATATATCTCTTTGATACCTATTGCTATTTATTTTATTTGCTAGTGATCTTTCTTTCACCCCTCCAAACCTCTATGATAAGTTTGTTGAGAACAGTTAGCTATTATTACTTTGTGAATTCATAAAGTCTAACACAAAGTCATGTAAGTTTAGTTGTTAAATGTCTATCATTACAATGAGTAGTCTCTAAAACAAAATACCAAGGTTAATAATTCTTTGTGTCTTGTTAAAATAAACGAATGTGATTTGTTTTACTTTTTCTTCAAACAAACATAAAGCTCTTTTTTAGCTTGAGATGCTTTCATTGCTTTCTCTTTCTTGTGAAATGTATTATTCTTGGAATTTAACTTATATTTAACAGAGGGCTTCCTCTGCTCTTTATACAGCTGAGGCTGCATTAATTTGTTTTAGACCATCTCCATAATATTGGTACTTAAGCTCTTTCTCCTGGTGAAAGTAACTTGTTGTAGCCAGTATTCCTTGCTTTTTTTTTTTTTTTTTTTTTTTTTACTATTGGTTTCTCAGAGTAATTTGGACTTAAGAGTATACAGGGCATTGTTTTTCTAAATCATATCTTAATTGGAAGACAGCTTCTAAAAAATGCAGATGAACTATTTCATACTGTAACTGAAGGATTAACACAGGAGCACTGATAATCCACCTGACTTGCTGGCTGTTCGTCAAATGCACTACTGAGATAGATCCTTTCTGGCAAGCTCCATTTGAGGGGTCTCCTCAAAGTCATCCTTTTTCCACTTCGTTGGATTTGCCTCCTCCAGGGTCACTGTCAGACTGTGCAACGGGCATTCTTCTGGCTTCAGATTTTTGTTATATCATGAGCCCAGATCCACACACTTCTCTGTTACTTCTAAACTTATGACCTGCCATGGCTGAGCTCATTAACTCTCTCAGTTGTAGATTTAAGCTACCTCTACGCAACCCAGATCTCAAACATACAAAGACCACTTTCTGATTTCTGCATAGCCTCTCCAATTAACTTCTAATTCCATCACTCATCATTTTCTTAGAGAGAGGGGAGTGGAAGTACCTTTCAAGTCCCACAGTGAAATCAGTATATCACTTTATAAAGGAAGTATTAAAAAGGAGGGGAGAAAAATACATTTCTACACATTCCAAGAAACTCATAAAAGCCACATAACAGATTTGCTTTTCTGTGGTGGGGTTAAAAACACAATATTTATCATAAAGGTAAATTACATTACATTACACATGTTACTGGATAAGGGAAAATAATTGCATTCTGCAATGATATTATGAAACATGTGAACTTTTGTTTTTAAAATATGTATATTATATTGATTATAGTATATTGATTATAATATATTATATTATAATAATATATTGATTATAATCAATTATGTTTTTTTGTGTGTGGGTGGGGGGACAACATACACTTTATTTAGATGAAAACCAATTTGTAAACTTCTTTTATGGATTGTGCTTCTGATGTCATATGTAAGAAATTGATGCCTACTACTAGATTACAAAGGTTTTCTTCTAGAAGTTTTACAGTTTAGGTTTTACTTTTAGTATTATAAATCATTTTGAGTTTATTTTTGTATATGATGTGAAGTATAGATCAAAGATTTTTTTTTTTGTATATGGATATTCAGTGGCCCCAGACCACTGAACAGTCCTTTCTCTAATATTTTTTCTTGAACAACTGACACATGTTTATATATATGACATTTTATATATCTACACACATACATATATAAAACATATTGATAAACTATATATGTAAATTGTATATTTTATATAGTTGTATTTAGTTATATATAGTTTCATTTAAGAATCAACAAACTTAGTATGTTCACTTAATCAAATCTCTACTCCATTACATGAAAAGTAAGACAGAAAATATTGGTATATGTGTATATGTGTGTGCATGCTGTATTCATTTAGCACTACTGTGAACAAAGGAATATTTTTACATAGTCATCTTAGTCAATGTTTACAAAAATCTCATGGAGCAGACATTATTAAGGAAGTTTTAATGAAAAACCTGCTAATCAGAGATTGCAAAGTAGGTGTTCAACATCATAGATCTTTTAAGTGGCAGAAGTAGAAAGCAAACCCAGATGTCCAATACTCTTTCTAGCATAGCCCATGATGAAGGATTAAATCACTGCATCAATTAAAACTGACAATCACAACAAAACAGTACTTTGGCTTATAGCTTTTTAAGATTGTCCAAATTAACCAACTCAATATTTCCAATTTTATTACTTTTGTTCTTCAAAACATTGTAACTTGTTTAAGCTATAGTTACATAAGGAAAGGAAAGAAGGAGAGGAAATATATTGCAAATTTCAATCAGAAAATCTGCATGTCCAAATTGTTAAAAGCCAAACAAAATCCACCTCCTAGGATTTCCACTAGGAAATTTTCCTTTTAAGTACATTATAAAGTCATTCTTCTTAAATTTTAAGTACATGAGGCCTGATATAACAACTCATTTAAGTTAGTGTTACTGAATTTCTATACAATTTTGATTTTCCCACAACATGAATGTCTTCCTGAATGATCCCATAGAAGCAACATGACTGACAACATATATCTTGGAGAAAGCACCCAGTCATTGATCAATGGCAGTGGTTTTTTGCATACAGAGCCCGTCAGCACTTTACCTTATTCCCAAAGCAGAGGTCATCTGGCAAAGTTCAGAGTCAAGAGAGATGCTCAGCTCTGAGAAGCACATCTGCCCCAGACACTGAATTCCACTTAAATCCCAGGTCACTCAATGTACTCATGCATGAAGGATGTGTATCACATAAAGGTTTAACAGTCAATGCAATTATCTCTCAATATGTGTCTCTCCTAGTTTTGTTACACAAAGGAGGGTTCTTACAAGGACGTTGTAGTAATAATTTCAATAAACCTCATGATGATTCACTTTCAACTTCTTGAGTGAAAGACTCTGTATTCTAGGGCTTCCCTGGTGGCGCAGTGGTTGAGAATCTGCCTGCTAATGCAGGGGACACGGGTTCGAGTCCTGATCTGGGAAGATCCCACATGCTGCGGAGCAGCTAGGCCCGTGCTCCACAGCTACTGAGCCTGCGCGTCTGGAGCCCATGCTCCCCAACAAGAGAGGCCGCGATAGTGAGAGGCCCGTGCACCGCGATGAAGAGTGGCCCCCACTCGCCGCAACTAGAGAAAACCCTCGCACAGAAACGAAGACCCAACACAGCCAAAAAAAAAATATATTAAAAAAAAAAAAAAAAGAAAGAAAGACTCTGTATTCTAAAAGATAGGACCAACAAGACCCAAACTGTTCACTAATCTCAGGCTTATTATTATGGTAGTGTGACTCAACTCATGACATTTACATGTATTTGATCTAATTTTTCTATAAAACACTTAAGAATATTAGATTCTAATTACGTAAAGCTTCTAATTCCAGGAGAATGCCCAGATATATTTTTTCATTCATCCACTTTTTTCTGAAGTATATGTTAAATCCAATACTATAGGTCAGAGAATTGCACTAAGGAAATTCAACAGTGAGCAAATTATGTATTCTCTCCAAGCCTAAGTTTTTCACCTGAGACTTGGAATTACAACAGTATGACCTCAGATGGATGTTGTAAATATTCTAGAATAGTGGTGTGAGCAAATTGATGGATACTCTTTCCAGCAAAACAATCATTTATCTGGTGAAAATCATTAAAAAAAAAAAACTGGAAATTTTCCTAAGGACATACAGCAAATGGACATTTATTCAAGAAAACTGACTAAATTTCATTAAGAATGGCAACAGTCTACATCATTTGAGTCATGACCTTCTCCCACAGCATGCCCTCCCCAACTAACTGACAGACATTCTATTCTTGGTGCTCTTCTCCAGGCAGATTTGACCATGAAGACAGGAATCCCTCTCCTGCCAGCTCCTAGTCTAGGGCTACATCTTGTATCCTAGGAGGGGTAGGCCACCAGTGTCTTTTGTCTTCCCCAGTCCTGTGTTGTAGAAGTGCTATTATGGGCAGGCATAACTGAAAACACTGGGGCCCTCTTCCCCCACCTAGCTCCTATTCCTAGGATAAGGGATCCAAGAACACTGGGGCCCTGATCACATCCAAAACAGCTTTCTCGTAGAATGGAGGATCCATGCCAGGAGGGGCAAGCCAAGAAGACCAGAGACTATCCTATGTTGCTTCCCCTGAGCCCACCACCTCAGTGCCCATTCTTAGAGCAGTTGTGTCACTCAAGGAAAAGCGGGCCACTACCCTCCCCTACTAACAGATTCAATGGAGTAGAGTAGAAGTTCTGCTCAGGGGAAGAGGCAGGATATAATGGATAGAAAGATCTATAACTTTGTTTGAGAAAACTGACTATTTGGAATAGAGCCTGAAAGAAGTCCATGCCTAATGGTGTTTAAAAAAAAAAAATTGGTGAGCAATTAAGAGGGACTGGTAGTGTTATTGTTAATGTAGAAACAAGCAAAACGGCAGACTAGCTAGAGAGAGCCAGGAAAACAGGCAGCCAAAAAGAGCCTTTCTGGTATCATACTATTCCCTGGTGGGTCTGGAAAATTGTGTATATAATCGATACTGCACCCCTTCAGGAGCAATCAGAGTTCCCACAATAAGAAGACAGGAAAGTATTTCCCCAAGCCACTCACAGATCCAACAACAAAACACAAGGAGCTCAGTGGGCTTAGGCACTCACTAGCCTCTCACCAAATACTATGTGAACACTAAGTTACTCTGACCCAGGACAAATGCTAGGAATCCAGACTTAAAAAATAAAATCACACTAATTACTGGGGGTCTGAAAGACTGTTTACATGCCTAAGAGTTACATTTTCTTGGGCATACTCGTATGAGTGCCTGAAGAGACAATCACTGAGCTACTTGTCTCTGGCTAAACCTGGGAGAAAAGAATGTAAACTCCATGAACTGTGGAAACATTCTACAAGCTACACATACATCCAACAGTTAAGGGTGAACACATAACTGCCTAAGGTGGCTTAAGCACAGATGTTGAAATATGGACACTGGGAAGCCAGCTTTGGATAAAAATAAGGAAATAAATTCTGAGCAGGGCCATTAGAGGTTGCATAATGTGGGGGAAAAAGACTGCAAAGAATTTGTTTAACCAAGTCATTAAATAGAGACCAGTAAACAAAAACAAAGACAAGTCCCAAGAAAAGGGGGGAGGGGTGTTCAGTATCCAAAAATGCTACAATATATTATCTAAAATGTCAAATTTTCAACAAAAAAACAGGAGATATGCAACTAAACCAAAAAAGGTGACCTGTACACAAGAAAAATTTTAAAGGCAATAGAAACTATCTTTGAGGGGTTAGTTTTTGCCCAGATGTTGGACCTGGCAGAAAAATACTTCAAAGAACTAAAATAAACCTTTTTTTAAAAATTAAAGGAAGGTATAATAATAATGGCTCATAAAAAGGGACTACAAATAAAGGGACAGACCTTTTTATTGTTTGTTTTGTTTTTTAAGGCAATTCAGGAAGTGAAAACTACAATGACCAAAATTAAAAGTTCATTAAAGGAGTTGAGCAGTATATTTGAGTTGCAGAACAGATTTGAGTTAAAAGTAGATCAGTAGAGATAGTGTATCCTAAGCAAGAAAAAGTCAAAATGAACAGTTTCAGAGAAATGTGAAATACCACTAAACATATCAACATGCATGTAATGGGAATATCAGAAAGAGGGAGGAGAGAAAGGAGTAGGAAAATATTTGAAGATATATGGTTGAAAATGCCCTAAATTTGATGAAAAGCATTAATTTACACATCTGAGAAGTTCAATAAAACTCAAGAAGCATATAAACACAAAGAGATCTAAACACAAATACATCATACTCAAAATGTTGAAAGCCAAAGATAAGAGAAAAATTTGAAGGCAGCAAGAGAAAAATGACTCAACACATACAAGGGAACCATGAAAAAATTAACAAATAACTTTTTATCTGAAACAAAGGAGACCAAGAAATCCGTGGGATGACATATTCAAAATGCTGAAAGAAAGAAAATGATTTACCAAGAATCCTGTATTCAGCAGAGCTATCTTTCAAACAAACAACTAAACATTCCTATATAAACAAGACTGAGATATTCCATTGGCATGAAATCTGCCTGCCTCACAAGAAATACTAAAGCAAATTATTCAAGCATAAAGGAAGTGACACCAGATATTAATTCAAATCCACGAGAAAAAACAAAGATCTCCAGTAAAAGAAATTATGTAATTATAATAGACACTATAAATGCAGATTTACTTCTCCTTATTCTTCTAATTGGTTTTAAAATACTGTATTTAACTGGTTTAAAAATACTTCCACTCTAAAATGACTATGTTCTAAAAATGTAAACATGAATATTGCCTTCTCAAAGCTGTGTATGGTAGAGAAGAAAAGCAATGAATTGTGAAGACTTTTCTACTTTTAGAAAATTAGAAAGTGGGAGGGAGCTTGAAGGAGCTCAGATCATAGAAGATGAGAAAGAATGAGGTACTGCTCTTTGCTGAACCCATGATAACAGTACTGAAGAGCATTTACTAGGTATTTGGGCTTTGAGTTAAGTATAAATCCAAAGTCATTGTCCTGGAAGGATTGTGAAATACTTGGATTTTGGGTCTCATTTCCATTTGCCTTCTTCTAGTAAATTGTAATAACAATTCTCTTGGTGAAATTTTAGCCAGGTTTACATCTAGTAATTTGAGTCCCATAGATTTCTATACAGCAAGAAGTTTCATCTTTTTTGAAAAATAATTTGTTGCCTTTATATAAGTTATGTAAAGTTCAAGAGAATCAGAAAAGTGAATCTGGGGAGAGATAGGGTTATTTATTTAGTAAGAGAAACATCACCTGTATAAAATTATCAACAAAAATAATAATTGGGAAACTAAAGTATTCCTAGTAATAATAAAATAAACTTAGAGTTAAATTTAACTTAAAAATATTATTGATGGATTCTATGCAAGACAATATGTTATGGATATCTCACAGCAATACTCTGAGGTGAAAGCTTTGTTGGATAATCTTTTGGAGAAAGTATCAGAGGTCCCAGTTATTGTTTTTTTTTAATTGTTTATGTTTATATATATATATATATACTCTATGTTTTATATATATATATATACTATATGTTTTATATATATATGTATATACTCTTTTTCAGATTCTTTTCCATTATAGGATATTAAAAATTATTGAATATAGTTCCCTATGCTTTATACCTATATAGTAGGTCCCTGTTGTTTATCTATTTTATATACAGTAGTATGTATCTGCTAATCTCAAATTCCTAATTTATCCCTCCCCCCACGTTCCCCTTTGGTAACCATAAGTTTGTTTTCTAAGTCTGTGGTCTATTTCTGTTCTGTAAATTGTGTGTGTGTGTGTGTGTGTGTGTGTATACACACACACACATACATATATATACACCACATCTTCTTTATCCATTCATCTGTCAATGGACATTTAGGTTGTCTCCATTTCTTGGTATTGTAAATAGTGCTGCTATGAACATTGTGGTGCATATATCTCTTCCAATTAGAGTTTTTGTCTTTTCTGGATATATGCCCAGGAGTGGGATTGCTGAATCATATGGTACCTCAACTTTGCTTTGTTTGCATAGGAAAGTATGGTATGCATAATAATAAATACATAAAATAAAATTTGACAAGTTATCTAAGAGTTGTCTTTAAATCTTTGATTTTCATGATTTTTTCTTTACCAATTGATGTACACTCTCATATTTTCCTACTATATTATTGATGTTAAAAGAGAGAAATTAGATTAAAAATACTGTTACTATGTATTACAAAGCCAGAATATTATTGATTTAACAAAATCTCCCAATGATGCTACAAAATTATGACAACACTTAAAACATTTCCACAGAATTTTCTTACAAACCAGATTATGCATGATCATCACACTGTTTAATATACAGTTTCTTTGTTTGTTCACTAGAAAATTTAAAGTTAATTCATGGTTACTTTAAAATTTATTTCCCAGAGAAATCCAATACCTTCCATATATGCTGTGATGGTGCTGGAGCTCAGATGTGTGTTCTTATTTGGATGCAATGACTTTCATTTGATAAATACTCATGCTTACAGGTCTGGAATAATTTATCTCTTAATTTCATTTCTTTTTGTTTTCTTTGTTTTGTTCTCATCCAAATTTTTATTATACATAATGCCAGTTGAACTCAACTGTCAGAGTCTGAGTAAAGTGAGAGACAATACATTGTGTATTTTGTTTGTTAAAATTTTGGAGCAAATTGCAATAATTTAAGACTAAATTTAGGATTTATTTTAAATGCAGAGTTTTAGTTTTGTTCACCTGGCTATGTATGAAGATCACTGTGAAATGTTTCTAAGTTGGCAGCTACTCCTACCTGTAGTTCATCGCCTTATGACAAAAATGAGTTGGGTACTTTTAAAAGGTCATTTACAACTGGATAATTGGAACAAAGACAAAGACTAGTCTTTGGGCCCATTTAGCTGTTAATGAACATACTTGCTCTAAACAAAAGGAAAAGGAATTATCTTCAAAAAAACGTGTTTAACACCAATATTTCAGTGATGGAACAACTATTGTTTTTAATATGCCTGTATTTATATACTACAAAGAATGTCTTTTAGACTCAATGTAATCTTCCTGCCATCTTGACTAATAAGGTCTCTTGCCTGGAGGTCATGCCTTCAATGGAGACATACTCTGAGTGGATCTATTTCATTCAAAACCTTTATATCCAAGTATTTAAAACAGTTGAGGAATACTCAAAATACTGTTTTTTTTCCATCATGCTTTTGTTATTATTGTTAGTTCTTCCTTTGTTCCATCCTTTTTTTACATGGAAATGAGAAACAGGAAAGATTGTAAAGAGTTGCTAATGGCAAGGTTTCTTTTTTTGGAAAGGCATTTCAGCTCTAAATTTCTATTTTAAATATGCTATTGAGACTCTGAAATTGCAAGCAGGTATATGAAAAATTGGATATGAGTAGGCATTTGGCTGCTCAGCTCTACAGTGCACCTTCAGGTCACCCTGAGCATCATTTACATCAGAACAATTCAACTCAAGTCTGGCTTGTTTCCATCATTCTGAGCAAGAACTCAGAGATATAGCTGTATGATATAAACGTAGCTGTTTAAGAAGTGAAAAAATCCAGCTACATTACTTAATTCTGCAACATATTTTAAAAGGTAATTGAATATTTGACAACTTATAAATTTAATTTGTAGGAAGGCATGATCTTTTAAACAATTTAATTAATGCTTATATCTGAATTAACTATGTAATCACTTTCATATGGTGGTAGTTTTCTTTGGATATTATTAACCCCCACATGGCCTCAAAGAAATATGTGAAACAGTGTATGGATGTTATATTTGATATTGGAAAAAGAGTATATGTGGAAACATCTTTAAAAATGATTGCCTATTAAAAAATGCCAATCCTATTAATATTTTATGTATAGATTTTGCTCAACTAAGAAAAATCATTGCTGTCTCAAATAACAATCTGAGAAAGAAAAGGATTACTACAGCAAACCCAGGTATTCTGCCCCTGCCTCATTAAATAATTATAAATATTATAAGGCACTCTTGCCAGGACCACTACTGGATTAGGGCTTTCAGCTACATATACTGGAAAAGAAAAGCATATGTTTTTAGAGAATAATCTATCTTGCAGAATTTCTAACTTTACCTGAAGCATATTATACCAAATTTTTCGCCCTCAAAATAAGTAAGAAATTTCACTCTTTCTTTACGTTAAGAATAAGGAGGGACTTCCCTGGTGGTCCAGTGGAAAAGAATCCACCTTACAATGCAGGGGACGGGGGTTCAATCCCTCGTCAGGGAAATAAGATCCCACATGCCACGGGGCAGCTAAGCCCACATGCCACAACTACTGAGCTCACGTTCCTCAACTAGAGCCCGCGTGCCACAACAACAGAGCCCACGCACCCTGGAACCTGCGTGCCACAACTAGAGAAGAGAAAACCCACATGCCACAACTAGAGAGAAGCTCGTGTGCTGCAATGAAAGGTCCTGCGTGCCTCAACAAAGATCCTGTGTGCTGCAACTAAGACCCAACACAGCCAAAAATAAAATAAAATAAATAATGAATAAATCTTAAAAAAAAAATAGGGAAAAGCATCTGAATCTCTCTGAAAAAAATGTATAAAACCCATAAAATTAGCATATGTTTATTTTTTTCTTAGAATCTCAAAATATTTTATCCAATATTTGTTGGTCACTTACATCAGTGTCTCTATTTTCTGGTTTCTCTATAATAGGTAATCTATCAACAAAAGCTTAAGTTACTTATATATAGTTAATTTTAAAAACAAAAAAAAAGTTAACTGTCATTATTATTTAACTAGATAAGAAATCAAGTTTTGTGCATTTGTTAAATGTCCTAGCATACATTATTTTTTATGGACATGTATATCTAAATGTGAGGGGAAAAAATCTGTATTGCCACTAAACTGATTTTATTTCTGTCTTCACAGTGTGAGTCATGTATTTTGACATACAATATGTTCCATGAATGTGCATCTAGGGAATATAAACTTATTTTAATATTAGTGTTAGTATACCATAATTAGTAAGTGAAATCTTCTCTGTTAAACTTAGAGCATATTCTGAAGCCAAATATAAATTATTTTTAGATATTCAGACATGGCTCTTTTCCATTAATGCAGATAATTCAGAATAAACTGTGAATGTGTGTGTGTAGAACTCATTATAAATTATACTTAATCAATTAAATTATTTTTTAAATAGAGGTATAAAGTAACAGCAAATAATACAATTTCAAATTTCCTTTGAAAATTAACATTTCTGGGTATATGGCATGACAAATATCTGAGGTCAGACAAAAGCTATCTGATTTTATGCTTGTAGTATTTGCAATATACCAATAGGAAAGGATGAAATTTGCTTCAGCTTTCTAACAAATGAATTACCCTTTATATACCTATCACATATATTAATAGGAGAAATTTGGCTTTTAGTACTGGTGAACTAATAGCTTGAATTGCCATGAAGTATTGAGTTCTCACGTCAAGAGACACTTTTAGAGTAAATATACATATTGCTTTTATACTTACCTCATTTCCACAAATAAGGAAAAGCAATACAAAGTTCAATGGTAATATTCAATGAAAGGCCTAACCCTTTCAAAAATAATAGCCAGGATGTAACATAGTCATTTAAATTATATAACTCTTTTAATCTAGTTTTCTTAGCCATTTACTGACAGTGTTCATATTCTCCAAAAACCAGTTACAGGAATGAGGCTCTGCATAGCTGTAAATTGTGATCTGTTTTTATAAATTGTGCCATGATGTATTCCCACATCCTGCATAAACCATTTGAAGATTCAGAGAAAGGACGGAGTTAAGGTTGTGTTTCTCAGTTATTTGCTCCTCATAAATAAAAAAAAAATTCTATACTTGCACTCATAACAGTTTTGCCTAAAAATGACCTTTAAATTTACTAAATAGTTATTGAGTATCTAGCAGATACCATAAATGTTGAAAGTGTAAATTATATAAAATGGAATATTTGACTTAGAGGAATTTATGGTCTTGACTGGGGATATAAGATGTTTACAAAAATATTAAATGGTAGAGTGCTGTGGACAGTATGATTATTGAAAGGATAATCATTTTTTTTAATGATAATATAGAAGCCTTGGGTGTTTAAGAAAGGGCTTATATAAAATTCAAGAGTTAAATTGAATTTTTAAGAAAAAAATGAAAGGGGGAAAGAATCTGTAAAAGAATGTGTATGTACTTTATGCATATATATTCTTTTTCAGATTATATATATATGTGTATATATATACACATATATATATAACTGAATCAATTTGCTGTACATTTGAAAATAACACATTGTAAATCAACTATAATTCAATTAAAAAAATAAATTAAGAAAAAAGAAAGAAGGACTTGATGGATAAAAAGTACAGTGGCGGGCTTCCCTGGTGGCGCAGTGGTTGAGAGTCTGCCTGCCGATGCAGGAGACACGGGTTCGTGCCCCGGTCCGGGAGGATCTCCAAAAAAAAAAAAAAAAAAAAAAGTACAGTGGCAAGCATTCCAGAAAGTGCAGCACAGAAGTAAATCTAAAAAATCAGGATTTAACAGGGCATGTGAGTCTCACAGGAAATGACTGTCTTTTGGGGGCATGGTGGTAGGTAAATTGCATCTAGACTAAGAAGAGTTTGAAAAGTCCGTTTCAAAAGTTGGATCTTTTCCTTTAAGGAATAAGGATTCCTCATCATTCTGATCAGAGGGATGACAGTGATAGACTCTAGTAGGGGGCTTTGTTTGGGGAAATTGACTTCTAGAGCAGCAAGTGGACAGATTCTCCAACATAAGTTTATGTGTGTACCAAAAAAGGAAAAGAAATTATCTTCAAGTAGCTATTCTTTCTTCCCTGTGATTTAATTGTTTTATAATTTTTTTCTCTTTTTTTCACACATACACACACATATACACACCCCAGGTGTATACACATGATCAGCTCTTATTTACCTAAATTATTGGAAAGGAACCATGACTAATGAAGTCAAAATCTAAAAGTAATTTTGGTTTAGCTTTGGAATGCTTCGTAAAATTCATCAAAGCATATTTATTTTACCCGTTACTTTTGTTACACTGATATTAAAATGAGTTTATATAATAAGTTTGTCTTATGCTGTAGCAACATCAGGCTTTCTGCCATGCTCTGAACACATCATCTACTCAGCTGCTTCTGCACATTGGCCCCTGCCAGTCTCATGCCAGGAATGCTAACTTTAACTACTATGACATGTGTACAATATACCAAGCGCTTTTTATTGATCAGCTCATTTACAACAGCTCATTTATACAGCTCCTTACAACAGTCCTATAATGCTGATTTTACAAATAAGGTAATTGAGACTCAGAGAGCCTAGTAACTAATTCCATTCCACACTAGGTCATGAACTCATTGAAGGTTGATTTTTTGTATTCATCTTTCTTCTGCAAGTGACTATCACAGTGATACTAAGTGTTGGTTGATTAAATACATAATTGAAGAGGAAGGCATAGGTAATTACACTATCCGGAAAGTGCCAGCATATGTAAAATCAGCATATGTAAAATAATATCATACTTATACGGTCAGGATCTAACATTAAGGAGTGGAATGTTCATGGAGAAGTAGAAATGTAATCAAGTTATGATGCAGTTATTAGTGAAGAAGATCAGAAAGTGCCACCACAAATCATGAATCCCAACACATAGCCGCATTCTCAACTTCATTATCACCCAGGTGTAATTTATTACTTTTAACATTTATACTCTAGTACCACACTTTGTGACCAAAACCTTCATTGTTAACAAATATCATTCCTTTATTTAGTTTATAATCCATCAAGATATGCTGTGCTTTTATCCACAATTTTCTACGAGAAAACGTGATCATTTTAGTCTAATTTCCTACTCAGACTGATGATGAGTTGGCCTACTATCTGATTAATAGTCTCAAAATTACAGCCCTTGTATCCTTCCACTCTATCTATCATCCAACCCACAACGTTGGTTAAATACTGCAATTTGTTATCTATTTTCCTGCACTAAGAAAGCAATGACTTTTGGAAAAACTGCAAAAATACTTGGAATGGTAGACTGATACAACTCCAATATCATTGTTTTCAGTTCTATTTGAGCCATCTACAGTATCTGTCAATCTGTTTTTAAAAATATATTTGTGCCTCCTTTCCATTAAGAGGCTCTTCTAACAATCTTGGAAATCTCTGTGGTTCTTTACCAAACTTCCAAACCATTGCTCTCGGAACTGATGCAGGCTTTGACCTCCCTCACACAGCAGTGGCCTATGTTTCCTGACTCAATCGTCCTTTCAGGGATGTTCATTAAGCCTTTAGACTTATTTTCTTACTCATTCCTAAATCCCTGGAACCCAATGCAGTCTCTGGAATGTCACAACTATTCAGTAAACATATGTTGAATAAATGAATAAAATCATTAGATAGTTAACAGAAGTGAGGTTAATTAAACTGGTAGTCTGAAATGGAGATAAGGCATTAAATCTGAAAGATGGACTGAGGAAGCAGCAATAACAGACCGTGACAAACTGAGTACGAATGTTTGAAATAAGGCTGAGGCCTAGCACCAGAAATAACCATGTCTGAACAATAACTATAATCAGTCAAGTCTTTATGTTGTATTTTATGGAGAAACAGCACTACAGTACCTTCTTTCAGCTCTAGTTTTGAAGAAAGAGAACTTAGCCCATGAAAGAATATGCAGTAGATATCTTGCAGAGGGACATGGGTTATCAGGGTTCAGTAAAAGGTGGTAGCACAAGTAGTTGGCTCCTACCCTAGCCATTCTTTTTGTTAAAATCACAGGTCATAGAAACTCTGAATTTTATAGTAATTTCCTCTTAATTGGAAAAGGATGACTTGAACAAATTGCAGATATATGTTAGCAATGTATACTGGTAGCTATTTTTAAAATTTATTTTATTGTCTTTATTATGGAAGGAAGAGGAATAGAATATTAAATATAGACCCATCGATTCTACATTAGATATTTTGGCACATTTTTCATATATTTCTTTTAATCCCCCCAAGTCTCTTTAAGAAAGACATTATTATCATCATGTTTTAAATAGGGAGATTTATGTTCAGAGAAGTAATTTGCTTAAAGTCATTTATTACACTGTAGAACTGGATCTAAAACCACATTGCCTCTTCCATGATCCTGTGCTGACTAAGAAAAGAACCAGCATCTTCCTTGAGGGGCCTGCATAAAAAGCAGGATCAGAAAACTGAGTGTGAGAGTTTAGAGGTATTTATCATTGTTTTATGCTAAGCCATTAGATAACAATTTCTTCAAAATAAAGAAGGAGGATGAGTTGCTCGTTGGAGTTTAAGGAGAACCTCAACTTTAAAAGCACATATAGAACTGGGTGCAGGTGTCTTTAGAATCTACCCATCTATTTTAACTTCTCTAAGTCTTGGTCAAAATAGTGTCTTTTAAAAGTTTGTTAGCATATTTTGGTAATTAATATTTAATTAAATATTTCTATTATGGCATAAGAACTTATTTTTGAGCTTACAATTTAGTGCACTGGTGGCTACTGTATTGAGGATTCTGGCCCTGGAAACAATTTTACTGTGGATTTCACCACCTCTCTGTCATTCATTCATTTTTACAAAGGCAAAGTGTAGTAAATGGTATCATTGATAACCTTGATGGAAGAACAGGAAAATAGATGTTACTACAAGATTCTGCAAGCTTAACGAAATGATGCCTAATTAATATTTTTGCTCTATTTTACCTCAAAGTTTACATTTTATGCTACTGATTACATGTACCTAATCAATTTTTTAGAATAACTTTACTCATTCATACTAGCACCACCTCTTCTGCTATTTTTTCCTTTGATGAATTTAAAAGTATAACACAAGATTAATTCTGTAGTTAACCAAGCTTTTGACTATTTTTCCTCATAGCTTATATTGTCCCATATCAGACCCACTGTTAGCAGATATGCATACAGCGGTAATACATAATGCTAATTCATGCTTAGAGGAAATACCTATTTCAAAATTGAAACTATTAAATGGCTGTAAACATTACATACTCACTTTAACTGCTCATTTTGTCTATTCTCCAATGACTTAAATAGCATTAATCTATGTGAATTGTCTTTAACAAAACCAATTAATTCTATGAGATTATTGAGCAGCCACTATGTGTGACAAGGAAAACATTGGAAGCCATTGGTATTTGCAATCACCTCTCCATTTTGCCAAGTGAGATGACTTGGATTTTTGAGGCTGTGTTAAGGGAAGTAGTGGAAGAAGAACTGGAGAAGTCAAGAGGCTAAACTGTGCACATGGGGATGGATTAAACAAGGCCTAAGGAAAGTTAAGAAACGTGAGCAAAAACAGCAGTAAATAAGGAGTTGGAGAGAAGGTGTTAGAAAAAATAGATGTAGGAGATTCTGAAAGGTGTGAAACTTTTAAGAAAAGAATAAAATATCTAAAGAGGATTCTTTTATGAAGTCTTCTTATGATCAGTGTGATGTACTCTCTAGCCTGACTTAGTTAGTGAAGCTTGGCCCAACTTTTCAACTATTTTGATGATAGGACTTTGTGTGTGAGTGTGTGTGCCCATGAATGTGTTTTGTGTCTTTAATAATTAATATTAGCCTCTAGAGTAATGCATAAAAATGGCTAGGCAAGTCCCAGATAATATGTAATATTTGAATTATAACAACGGTAACAACCTACGAAGACACTTTAGTACATATAAAAACTAAGAGAAATCACATGTATTTATGTTTATAATTATGCATATACATATAAATACATCAGATTCTATAATGAATGTACTTCTAAGTCTTCCATTTATTGAAAAAGTTTACACTCCTTATTCTTTTAACCCTTTGTGTTCATTAAACAAAGTTAATGTTATTGGCCTCCAGGTTTATGTTTTCTTCCTTTCTATCTTTCTAGTAATTGGAGGCAGCAGAAATATCATACATAACTTCAAAATGAATATTTGATTCTCTCATTGCTGTGCAAAATATTTTATGAACTCAGCAGATTTCTCTAACATTATTTACTATATATGTTACATAAAGTAACTGTAGTTATTGTTTACTTAAGCATCTAACTAAACCTCTTTCTTCAACTGTGGCATAAACACACATATGTAAATTTAACAAAAATGGAAACATTTTATTTTCATGCTAAAAAGTGGAAAAGATACATTTGGATGCTCAGTTATCTAAATTCAAAAGATAAATTTAACTGTACAACTTCTAACCATTCAATGTACTCTACATTTCTTTTTAAATCACAGATTTTACACAAATTCCTTAAAGACTGAGTTATCCAGATGTATAGAAGTACTTAACATTTGATTCTATATGATTCTATAATCTATACTTGTGAATTTAGGCTACAAAGATGTACATGATTATTTTTCACAGTGAAGATTAGAGTGCTTGGCTGGAAATTGAAAATGAATGGAAATCAGTAAACCTTGGTGAGAGATCAACTTAGCATTTCCTTACCTGACATTCTCCTATATTTTCAGACCAAGTGACTTTTCCAGTATTAAATATTATTGTGTTTTGGTATATAATTTAACATGATAAAATAGCAACTAAAATTTAATATGAGTATGTTTGTCTTAGTGCTTATATGATTACATTGTTTCCTTTATTGAGATGGTGAGAGATTTCAAATTTAAATCTAAACAATTATAGTAGTCTCTTGAGATTTAGGCATTCAACATCAAATTTCAAATATTCATAATCAACCTTAAAGTTACATGACAAATAGTAATCAGTAATTTTACTAATTGGTAAAATTAGTACTAAAGTACTAATTTAAATCACTCTTGAATTGAGGCTTTTGTTGACAAAGCTGATGGTCTACCTAGAAAACTCATCTCAGGGCTACTTTGTGTTTTTCAACTTGTCATGTGCATATCTTATGCTTATTTTTGCCAGGTTTGAGTTCAAGAAACTGAAATTTCTTGAACTATTGTCTATTCAGGTTTTCCATAAATGCAGGATACATTAATTTGACTGAGATTTAATCCACTGCTCCTGTGGCTGCTGAGAGAGATTTCCCTTTCTATTCTTTGTTTGCCCAGCTCCTGGGGTTCAGCTTTGGATCTGGGTCTGACTCTGCGTGTAGGTCCCCTGAGCATGTCTGTTATTCATGCAGACAGGACGGGTCTGAAATTACACCAACATTTTAAGCAGAAAGTGATTTAATAGAGTTAATTAAGAGTATACAGACACATTAGAAGGACCACAAGAGTGAACTTTATGTTAGGCCCCAGGAGACAAAGATTCTCAGAAGCCCCAGAACTGAGCCACGAGGAGAGTTACTGATTCTGTCACTGTCAGAAAGACAGGAAAGCAAGAAACTACCACTAGAGTAATTTAGTTCAAGAAAATACCACTATAGCTGTTCTCTAGGAAGTGATCCCTACAACCATGGCCACTGTCTCTCAACACCCATGAAGCTTGTGGCTGGGTGCTAGAAGGCAGTTGCAGAAAAAATATCACATGTTCACAGTTATACTTGCTAGGAGATAACCCAAATCATCAGTGAGATAGCATCTGCCTTATCTCTTTGCTGTGATTCTTGTGGAGTACATCTATTTGTTGAAACCTAATTTGTATTCAGAACCCTAGCTGAAAGGGACTTTAGGGAATATAGATTTCCAACCTCAAGAGTACAGGAAAGCACACCAGAGATGGGAATGGATGCTGACAGTTAGTTGACCATATTCTACCAAAATGCTGGAATTATATTTAAAAACTTAAGATTTTGTTAAGATCTTGTAAAAATAGTGTAGAATGATTCTTCTTGAATGTAAGGATCTTACACTGTAATTATATACTGTACTTAAGTTCCATTTAAGGAAAAAATAAAGGCAGGGAGGAGAAGGACTTTGTTGGACATTAGTGTAAAAAGGCTGCAGCCTTATAGCAAACCAGAACAGAGACCTCTAAGCTGTGTTTCTAACATCCAAGGCCGTATTCAAGATGATTTGTGGTGACAGAAGAACTTTTGTGTGTATACATGTTTTATCTAATCCTTTACATTTACATTTGTTAAATATGATGTACAACATGCATCATTTATTAGTACATATTATGCATTTATTTAAAAATAGATGTTGATGACATTTATTCAGAAATACTGTTGTAATAGTGATGCATGATGAAAACCATTTAGAGACCAGTGGCCTAAAACAACTTTGTTTAGCCATATTCCTTGTTGACTGGGGCTGTTCACATGTTCATGCCCTATACATGTTCTAGGAAAAGTATTATACAGTTTAAAATTTTTCTGGCAAGAAGATTATTCTGCTGCGTTTCATTGCCTTCCCAGTCTGATAGTAATGTCCCTGACATTAAGCACCCTCCTACGCCTGAAAAATAACAGAGGAAGAAAAGGAAGAGGGAAATGCTCTCCGGACCTGTTTTATTTTCACACAAAAGTGACAGAAAAACACAGTTTCCACTGCCTGATTCCTCAAGCACACTTTCTAGCTCTCAATCAAACAAACAGGAACTTAGAGGCCATTCAGACCTCCCTATTCTTTGGCAGATACATACTTGTCCCTTCTTGGCAGAGCTTCACATATTGTCTGAAATACACAACTAGATATATAATGGCTTTTCTGCAACCTTGGATTGTTCTCCAGGACCTGGCCACCTACACTGAGCAATAAGGGACAAAATTGAAGAAGCTTTTTAGCTTTTATAGCTTATTGATTTTTATATTTTCTGACATATTAGAGCAATTTTTCAAATGTATCCTCCTTACCTTGATATCTTGAGTGTGGAGAGAGGATTTCACATTTATTAGCTTAGTTTTGGTAAAAAAAATATATATATATATATATTTTTTTTTCCTCTCCCTTTCTCAGTGTTATCTCAGAGATATAAATGGTTTGGTATAAAAAAAATCAATTCTCAAAGTGAAATTCAAAGACTATGTGCAAGTGTTACATAAAAAGCAAACAACAAGGAATATACCCTTTCCAACCAGGTAACAAAGATGGTTTTGAAAAGTACAGTTTCTGGACTGTGGTTAAAGTCACAGGTGCTCAATACTTTTCAAATAGAAAAGTTCTACCATAATGGAGAGCATATAATGTGGTAAATACATTTTTATTATCTCTGATCATGCGTGACAGCATTAAAGAAAGAAGTACAGCAAAAATGTCTTCCCCAGTGGGAGTAGTCTTTTCTCAGAGCTCAGACAAGGTGTGAAGCATTTCATGGTAAAGACTCTTTAAAGTTTTGCATTTTAAAATAATAGGTGCAAAATAAAATTACATTGTGGTATGCTAGTTCACTGTTGCACACTAAAGAATTAATAGTTTTTGTCTATTTTAGAGGGAGTTTATTACTTTATAGTCATGAATTTAACTTGAATATTTTCAATCTTTAAAGTCAAGATCAGGCTGAACTTTCCCCCTTTTAATTTTTTTGGACAATAAATTCCATGATGTATCAACATCTTTTAAAAACCTCAAACACGGGCTTCCCTGGTGGCACAGTGGTTGAGAGTCCGCCTGCCGATGCAGGGGACACGGGTTCGTGCCCCGGTCTGGGAAGATCCCACATGCCGCGGAGCGGCTGGGCGCGTGAGCCATGGCCGCTGAGCCTGCGCGTCCGGAGCCTGTGCTCCGCAACGGGAGAGGCCACAACAGTGAGAGGCCCACGCACCGCAACAAAAAAAAAAAAAAAAAAAAAAAAAAACCTCAAACACTTCACTCACCTATAATGTGTTTAGATAGAGAAAGAAACTCAGAAATCGAGAAAGTTTTAGAAACCTCAAATCTTCCTACCCCGAAAATGTCTCCTATTATTTTGATATAATGAGTGAACTTTATTGAATTTTATTTTCCTTTAGGAGTTAACTATTACAATATATAGAACAAATTAGGTTAAACACATACTCCTGATTTAAAACAAATTAGAATTTTAGATTTGTTTCTTACCAGTTATCTAAATTAAAAAGGCTAGAGATATGAAAAACTTATCTTGATGAAGACAGTGGGCAAGATAAACTTAAATGGTGGTGCTAAGTCAGTTCTCACATGACCTTTGTAAATTATTAAACCTCTCTGAGAATGGGTAGTTCATCTATAAATTGGGAATAATGATACTTAAACGTTGTTTTGAGAAAAACTAATAGAATTGGCATGAAACACAAAGCACCCAATCAGGAATGTAGTATGCACATTTTTCTTGATTGTTCCATCTTATTGGTAATGAATTTACTTGATTCAGAGGGTACTGCATTTGGGAAATGGTTCTAATGGTGATTAGATGTGGTATAAACAGTGGGAAATATGAGTTAAGGGTTCTAAATTCATCCCAGGAAAAAGGAACAGACTATATAAAGGTAAGAAAAGAAAAGAATAGATCCTGGAGAGAAAACACAGTAAAAAGGAGTGACAATTTCACCTGCACTCTAATGTTATCTAGGATTTACCCTGAGCTTTGCTTTTATATACACAATTTTGATAGAAGCTGTTAAGCCTTGAGCTGCTGTGACATTGGTTTATAAGTGTTTCTTTCAACCACAACGTGGTTCTTGCCATCCTCAGGTCTTCGATATCCGTGGACTATTTTACATCACTTCCTTAGCCTCTGAAGTTTTTGAAAGTTGTCCATTTTAATTTGCTCACTTACATCTCTGGCAAAGAACAATATGCCAGTGTGGAATATGCCCCCTTTGGTTCACTTCAGTGAACCAAGGTAGGGGTCGGATATGATAGTTGGAAAACCGTCACTTAATTTTTACCAGCTGTGTGAATGCTCTGAAGAAAGAATGGGCACCCCTAGGCTCCTTGTACAATGGAAGGAAATCTCCATATGGTCTCTACCTCTTTTCCTATCCCATATCTTCTTTTTATCCTTGAAAAGCAACTGCAAAGCACTGCCATCAATTCTGCTTTAGGAGCAGAGAACAAAGATGAGCTGACAGCCCATTCTGTGATCATCCCACAACAGATTTCTGGAGTCCAGCCCAGTCTTTGGAATTCTTACTCAAGTTCTAAGCAGTGGCAAAATCCCCTTTGCCTGACCCTGATGGTTTTGACTTCAATTTTCTGACAAGCAGGTTTGTTTAGAACAAAGGGCTGAGAGAAGAGGATGGGAGTTGAAGGGAGTAAGCTTTCTAACACATCGCTTGAAAGCAATAGAGCCTTGAGTAAACATTGACCTACAGTGCTGCTCTGATCACTACCTGAATGGATTATCTGCCAGATGTACACCAGTTGTGTAAACTAGGGCTTTCCGAATATGGTTTAACTTGAACTTTCTTAGATAGAATCTGTAAATAGTCTCCATTTCTTCTATGGCTTTCTTGTATTCCACCTTATATCATTTTCTTTTCATAAATGACCTCTTTTTCTCTCAGCAGGTATTTCACTATATAATAGTAGGTTTCATAGAGTATATGGTCCAAGCTAGAATACATTTGAAAGTGAAAGAGGGTGGGGCAGATAATATACCAATCAGGTCTCCTTGGGACAACAGGACAGATAGGCATAAACAGGAACATCCCAGGCAAAATGTGACAAATGGTCACCCTTACTTATTACTCATTTTTATTTCATCTGTTAGGAAAGCTAAAAGATTTTGACAATTTTAACCTTGGATTAAACATTTAGATGTAATTTTATTTAAAGAATCATCTATCCTGGTTACTTGAAGCAAGAGGAACTTGAAGTCAAAGAAGTAGCTTCCAGTCTGATTCTGATCCTTCCCTAATAAGAACTATGGGGAAAATGCATTTAATGATACCTGTACTTTGAGTTGTGAGAATTAAATGAGGCAATATATTTGGAAATGTTTCATAAACCTATCAAAATTTTAAAAAATGTTATCCAAGAGCAACGTGTATTAAAATAGAGAATTGTGGGTTGGTGCCACTACCTGAAAACACAACCATTTTAAGAACATGATTCTTAATAACTAAGTTAAATTTTGCTGTTAAAATTCTAAAATTTCCAGAAATCTCACTCTTACTTGTTTAACCAAGAAAACACATCTATGAACCAGGAAATGAGCTCTCTCCAGATGCTGAATCTGCCAGCACCTTGACGTTCCCAGCCTCCAGAACTGTGAGAAAATAAATCTTTGTCGTTTAAGTCAAAAAAAAAAAATCTAAAATTTATATTAGTGGTTATGAAGTTTTGGGGGAATTATTTTCTTCTATTCTCTAAGCTCTATTAGAAAAGTAGATATAACTTACAAATCAAGAGCTCTTAAGTATCTTAAGGATTTTCAACCTACCTCACAGCATATCAGGAGGGCAGGGAAATAAACTGCCGGCACTAGAGAAAACTGTGAATTGGTTAAGCTAATTTATATACCTTCAACAGATCCCCAGGAAGTAACCCACAATTACCTAAACAGTTATATTTTTAAAGCACTGACATATGGCTCATCCTTAATATGTAAAACTATCACATGGCTGAGGAGTTACTTATGGAAATTTCTAAATTCCCATAGGATGGTAGGAGGAAAAGTCACCACAGTGGAGCAAGTTGGACATGTTGGTATAAAAGAATTTGTATTCCTGTCACGTGGAGGCCTAGCACTGAAGTAGCTACTGGACTCTGGCTCTGTATTTGTAGTCACTATTATTCCAAAAAATCACGTGACAACTGTATTTTATATAATAATATGGCCTCACAAGTCTTATGAAACTTGAATGAATCTTATTTACACAAAAAGGAGCCAGGTATCCCCACAGCTAATACCCGAGTCACTGCTCTAGTATGTTAGATTATGAATCTCACCTGAATTTTAATTTTAAGCATCTGTTTCTTTATAAAGTAAACTATAAATATACACCATTTCTTTAAAATGGGGGTAGGGTATTCAGGAAATTTTTCTGCACAGATGACATTGCTTTTGTTTCAAATACAAATTTTAAAAAATAAAGAGGTGTGCATTTGTGTGTGTGTGTGTGTGTGGGGGTGGGTGTGTGTGTAAAGAAAGGGAAAGAGAAAAAAGGAAGAGGAGAGAAAGAGAGCTTACTGCATTCCAGGTGATATGTTATAGAAATAAAAAGGTCCTTGCTCACAGGCAGCTTTCATACTAATGCAGGGAGCATGTAAACAAATAGACATGTGCTTTTGATTGTGTAAAAGACAGTGGAAAAAATAAAGTGATTTTACTGTAAGGGTCGAGGATGAGTTGAGTAAGCTTAGAAAGGAAGATCAGTGAAGACTACTCCGAAAAAAATGGAATTTTAGCTTAGACTTGAAGGATGAAAATGAGCCTGCCATGTCAAAAGCAATGCAAACTCTCATCCCATGAAACACTTGGTGTGTTTAAGGAATGAAAAAAAAAAACAAAAGCTGAAGTCAGAAAGCAAAGCAGAGAATAAACGAGATGCAGTCAGAGAGATTGACAGGGATTAGTCCTCCCCCTCCTCTCAGTAGTTTTTGATGAGTGGTGTGCAGTATCATCTACTTTGGTGACATTTAGAAATGTATGGGGGTGGAGGTCTGCTGGCATTTAATGCCCAGGGACTTGTGATGGTAACCATGCTGCAGTGCAAGGGAATGCCCCTCACGGTGCAGAACCTTTCTACTCAAAATGGCAACAGAACCACCATCATACCTTTCCCCACTGAAAAATACCCAAAGGCTTTTAACTCATGATAAGGGGCTTCAGATTTAATTCTGAACACATTGAGAATAAGATTTTATTCAGGGAGGTGATATAATCTTAATTAAGTGTTTAAATAGTCTGATAGCTATATGGAAAATGACAGTAGATGCCATTAGTAATATCATTTTAGGGATTTGGAAAAAAGTTTGTATTTGTAACTAAAATAACACTATGTGCCATGGTTTCTTCCTGTGAAATGGAGCTACCATATTTTCTGCCTCCCAATTTGAATATGTGCATTAACTGAGGGGATAAAGAATATTTTAAAATGATGATGCACTATTTTATTTCCTATTTTTATCATCTTTGGGATTTCCTCATCAACATAACCCTGAACACATATCAAATACTGAATTAGATAACCTCAACCCCTACCTCTTTACAAACTAAAAGGAAAGGGCCAGTAATTTTGCATAAATCTCAGAGGCTAAATTACAGTTTTTATTAGCATTTTAAAAACTAACATTACATTACATTTTCAATCAAGCAACACATAACAGTTTAACCCTATGACTTAACATTCCTGCCAGATGCTAGGCTGGCTTGAGGAACTCAGCTGAAGAGCTGAAGCCTCCATCACAGTAGAATGCCTCCTGCGCTTGCTTGAATGTTCCCTCATCTTATTTTCTACATTCAGATATTGTTTGGGATGAATATTATGCTCCCCTTTACCCTTTGGCCCCTCTGGCACCTGTATCCATTAACTGAGGACCTCATGTCAGAACACATTCATTACCAGAATCAAACTACCTTTTGCCTAGTCCCAATAAAATATCCAAATCCTCTGAACACATTTCCTTCTGCTTAAGGGGGTGCCCAGTAGTGACTACAAAAGTTTCAGCCTGGGGAGGGATATATACCAGCTGTGATCTGCTGATGTAGGAGGTCATTGCATGATTATCACACACGCACACACAAAATGCCATCAAAAAAATCATAACTATCCCATCAGGAAGGGACTAAAGAGATCATTTAGTCTATGTGTTGCAAACACAAGTATATACAGAGACAAGCAAGTAACAAAAATGAGTGAAGTGGGCCCTGCACTTCACTCAGAATGAGGATGGTGGCAACTGGAGAGAGTGGCCCTCTGAGAGCAAACACTGTTGTCATGCATGCCAGGATATGTCATGTGTCACCACCTGCTGATGTTTTTCAAAAAAAGCTATAAATCCAGACTATTGTAAAAACAATACTTAATTTTATACTAAACAAAACAAAAACATAAGTTGCCAACTTAAAACCTCCGACAGTCTAATCTCC
Organism: Neophocaena asiaeorientalis asiaeorientalis; assembly: GCF_003031525.2. Taxonomy (NCBI): domain Eukaryota; kingdom Metazoa; phylum Chordata; class Mammalia; order Artiodactyla; family Phocoenidae; genus Neophocaena; species Neophocaena asiaeorientalis. The sequence goes on along the minus strand of NW_020173108.1, from coordinate 12,720,655 downwards.
TGATTTCATTAAGATGTTAAAGCATGGTTCTAGAGTTAATAGAATGAAGGAAAACCAGAACTAGAACAGAGATATCTTAGTTTTCAAGTCATTGTTTTGCTATATGTGAATGAATCTTCCTTTTTTTTTCTCTATTACACTGTAACCAACTGAGTCTCAGTGTGCCTTCTATGTATGTGTTTGCAGCTAACTACAACAGGTTTGTATGGCACCTTCTGGCATGATGAAGTGAATATCAGTTATTCATTCTGCCAGCAAGTTGAAAATTGCTGGGACTAGCAGAAATTTGGTTGCTCCACATATAAGATCAGAATACGTATCTTCAATTCCAGGTGTTTTCCTATGGCACGTATTACAAGTTGAAGAAGAACACTTTTGAGATAGGGCATGAAAAAAAGGAATCAGAGATATACATAAAGAATCAGATACAGATTAATGTTGATTTGCTATATCCAAGGAGATTTTAAAAGCATGGACAATTGAAAAGAGCAATATATGTCAATTTATCCAGTTTTACATATCAGACAAACATGTGAGCATAAACACAAGTTAAGCAGAAGGTAATTTTTAAAGATATTTTGAATAGCTGTGAATAGTGTTTCAATAATCATAGTAATAAAATCACATTATATTTATTACATGAATTGAAGGTAAATAAGTTCCTGTTTATTCTTGTTACATGCCTAAATTGTATATATTTATATTGTATATACACATATATATATATATAATTTTAGGAGTTGGCATCTTTCTTAAAGCTTGGTTAAAATGGTAATTTTTAGGAAAGCCTGACACAAGCAGGATTATGCAATAGTTCATATTAAAGAGGGCAGTTTATGTGTAAGGGGGAAATATGGTTAGCTCAAAAATATTAAAAAAGGAAGGAGCCTTAAATTATCTTTAAGGAAAACACATATGTGTGTGTGTTTAAGGAAAACATGTATGTGTGTGTGTGTGTGTGTATATATATATATATATATACACACATATGAAACAACTATATATAAATATGAGTGTAAGAGGTTGGCAGAAGTGGGAAACAGATGAAAAACTGATCTATGCATGCAATGGTTCCTTAGATTTTTTTTTTTTTTTTTTATCTACCATAAAGCTAAGTAGCTAGGCAGTAAAGTAAACGCAAAAGAGATAGAATTTGTGCCACAGATCAACTTTGGTTGTAATGAATTTCAAGTTTCATACTGTATTTGAATGTCAGTGCTCTGGAATTGTTCAACCTATGTTGCTCCTTGATTAGAGTTAAAATATTTTAAGGATGTGGAACAACTAATTATGATGGTATTCATAGAAAGAGAATTTATCTACATAATTCTGAAACTTATTTGTGCATCTTTATTCATTCTGGTATTTATTAGCAGTAATTATGATAACTTGTTTATAAGCTTTCTTATTGAAGGTTCACTATACCCCAAACATTGAGTGGGTCTAAAATCTGGCAGTGAAATTCTAAAAGGTAGATTCCAAATCCAGTTATCATAGCCACAATCTCTCTTTAACATTCTACTATCCCTAAGATTACCAAGATTCAGAATAGAAAAAGGTAAGATATATTTTTTCCATTTTTAATGCAAATATGCATTGAATGCTTTCTATATGCTAGATATTCTTACAAGAATTAGTGACACATCACTTAACATAGAAAAAAAGTCCCTTCTCTGATGAAGCAGGAAAGTATTTTTATAGTGCCTAAAGATTAAAAATAAACTAGGTAAACGAGTTCTCACCATAATATACTATACAGTTGACCCTTGAACAACATAGGAGTTAGGGATGCCGGCCCTCCAGGCAGTCAGAAATCCGTGTATAACTTTGCAGTCGGGCTTCCATACCCTCAGTTCCTTATCAATAGATTCAACCAAACTCAGATCATGCAGTGCTGTAATAGGTATTTACTGAAAAGAAAAAAAAAAAAAACCCACCTGCACAGTTCAAACCTCTGTTGCTCAAGGGTCAACTGTAGTTTATAACTATTATATAAAAAAAGTAGGGCGGTGAAGTGGGATGCAGAGTGTTGCAGGTGGGAAAGGAGTTGTAATTTCACACGAAAGTGTAGTAAAGTTCTCATTGAGAAGTTACATTTGAGAAAAGACCTACTGCTTGTGAAGGAGAAAACCACGCAGCTCTTTCATAAAGAACACTCTAGGAAGTGAGAAGGACAAATGAAAAAGTCTGGGTTTGAAACATACTTGCACATTCATGGAACTTCAAGGAATGGCAAGAAGTCAGTGTGGGTTGGAGAGCACATGAGGAGGGATGAAAGTAGTGAGCCTTCTATGTATGAGACCTTTAGGAATGAGGGGACAGGTCATGGAGGAAATTGCAGGTTCTTAAGAAAGACTGGGTTTGACTCAGTGATATGTGAAGGCACTGAATTATTATTGTTTTTGTATACCACAGTTACATAACAAATGACGACAAACTTGATGGCATGCAACACCCACTTACTAGTTCACAATTCTGTAGGTCAGAAGTTCAAATATGGCATGACTTGGTTCTCTGCTCAGGGTATCACAGGACAGGTATCAAGGTGCTGGCCAAGCTCCAGGCAAGAATCCACATACAAGCACATACAGGATGTTGGCAAAATTTATTCCTGTGTGGTTATAGGACTGAGGTCCCCATATTCATTTCTGCTGTCATCTAGGGGCTGCTCTTAGCTCATAGAGGCTGACTGCATTCGTTCCATGTGACTCCCTTCATCTTCAAAGCCAGCAATGGAAAATATCCCTCATATCAAATCCCTCTCACATTTCAAATCTCTTTTATCAGGAAAAACCCAGGCCCTTTTAAGTGCTCACCTAATTAAGTCAGGTCCACCTAGGATAGTGACTTTATCTAATTTCAACTGATTTGAGACCTTAATTACATCTGCAAAATCCCTTCACAACAGCATCTGAACTAGTGTTTGAGTAACTGAGAGAATAGAGTATGGGAAATATGTCACTGAATATAAAAATTAAACTAAATATGACTGGAATAATTTTGGAGATACTGACAATACAGAAAGGACTAAAATCTTCAAGCTATCAGTAGAGTACCTGGGGGTAGGAAATGACTGAAACATAGTAGCCAGTGTTATACACTTCAACACTGGGGGTAGGAAGGTGTTTACACAAAAGTGAGTAAAATGGTCTGGATATACAAATATAGAACAAGGAGGAAAGGTACCCTATCTGAAAATCCCAATGGTAAGATGATATGGGAGAAAAAATATTAACTAGTTGGAAGGGAAGCAGGGGAAGCAGCGTCCTCAAGAGAGAGCCAGGTTTCAAGTAGAACAAGAAATAGAAAGAGACATTTAGAGACTTGTTTCTAAATATAAGGAAATGTGTTTGGAAAGAATATAAGTTCGAAAGGAATCAGAGGAAGGGTTTCTCAAGTTGATAAATCATGTCAGAAAAGGGAACACACCGAATTCACAGAGCTATGTGGAAGTCAGAGTCCACAGGATGGTGGGTGACTGAGGGTATCTAGACTGCATATTGTGGCTCAAATGGAGGAAATGGACAATGAGATTAATTCTAATATCCCTAAGGCTGATAGAAGTGGCAAGGCTAAGTGTTACAAGGATGGCTGTGGTTGTGGTAGACTGTGTGATTAATTATATATATATTCAATTCTTCTTGTAGGAGGATCACACATCTGTGATCCTCTGATTTTAGGCCTGGGCATGTGACTTATGCCTCCCTCGCTGCCAGTTCTTGCAGGAAGATTTGATACTGATGGAATTTGATATTCCCATCCTGCTTAACTCAGGAGTAGTCATATGAATTTCTTTGGGAAATGAAATGTGGGCAAAAGTGAACTGCCACTCCTTAAGAGAATCTTTTAAGTGTCACCCTTGCCTGTCCAGATTCCTTTTACTTCTGCTAAAACACTATAATTTTTGGGATAGGCTGATAAGTCAGCCTGTGGTCAGTATCAAGATGATACTGAGCAGAGCCACAGCCATCCATGATGGACACATAGCATTAGCAAAATATGAAATTTTGTTGTTGTAAGTCTCTGATGTTTTGGAATTGTGTTATTGTAGTATAATTGTCCTGAGTGATTCGGTGGTCTTACAATATTCCCAAAGAGTGTTCTGATGGGAATATGAAGGTTGGCAAAGATTAGTCTTATGGCAATTTGTGGATTTCTGTTCTAAAAAAATATATGTGGTATGATATCCCTTTCCCCATCAGTACCTTTTCCTTAAAGTTTTAACATTTAACAAATCAGGAATTAACTTTTAATCCACAAATTTATTTTTATAGCCCTATTTCCACATATACATCAAGTGACCCGTTAGAGTTAATTTCTATATACTTCTAACATTATAGCAAAGAGTTCCAACTACAACATTCTGTCAAGTCTTTTAACCAATAAGCAGGTTATTTTATACAAACTAACTCTACTATGAGTGGGGAACAATTGTAAGAAAGTAGATTAAGCACTGTTAATCACTTATCAAAAGTATAAAAAGGATCAATTCATAAACACATAAAATCACTTAGAATGCTATTGGTTTCAAGCACCAAAAGACTTAAGAAACAAGTACTTCCTTAGGCTCCTATTACTTAAACTCTAGAAAAAGATCTGGCTCAAGGTATGTTTAATAAGTGGGTTCTCCCTATCATCTGCAATTATTTTTAATGCTTCATTTTCTGGAATGGGGTGGGGGCTTCTAACTTAGGCTATCTTTTTCTTTTTTTGATGTGGATCATTTTTAAAGTCTTTATTGAATTTGTTACAATATTGCATCTGTTTTATGTTTTGGCTTTTTGACCACGAGGCATGTGGAATCTTAGGGATCGAATTGACATTGACACCCCCTGCACTGGAAGGCGAAGTCCAGGCGAACCACTGGACTACTAGGGGAGTCCCTAGGCTATCTTTTCAAGTAGCTTTATTTGAAAAGCAAGGAAACATTTTTTTTTTCCCTGCCAGAATCACCAAACTTCTTTTTAAATGAGGTTTAATTGTGATGTATAATTGCTATCACTGTCTTTGATATCTAACTTTGGCCAGAAGTATACCATGCATTCATTGGCTTGGCTTGTGTTCCTGCATAAAGTAATAAGGTGGAATGGTTACTTTAAAAATAAATCCATTGTTAGTTTTCTAAGGAACCTCCATACAGTTCTCCATAGTGGCTGTATCAATTTATATTCCCACCAACAGTGCAAGAGGGTTCCCACACCCTCTGAGGTTTATCCACACCCTCTCCAGCATTTATGTTATACAGCAGAAACTAACATACCATTGTAAAGCAATTATACTCCAATAAAGATGTTTAAAAAAATTAAAAAAATAAATCCAGCCCATTCTTGATACCTTGATGAAATCAGCTTACACTGAACACATAGAGCATTCAGAATAAGTTAGGATAACTGAATGAAAATTAAGATACTACTAAAAAGAAGAAGAAAGGGAATAAATGTCTACTTCATATGCTGTAATTCGTCTATCTAAAACTTAAATATTTATCTCTTGCAGTATTTCTTTGTGAAGATAATGGGCAATAATAAAAGCATCCTGTATTAATTTTGAAGTAAGGCAATGAGTCTATGATAAAACAATGTTGTTTTAATAACTATTTAAAAATATTTTTATAGATCCACTCAAATCAAGACACTATAAAGAATAGATATAGGATTATCCACAAACATTAGACCATATACTATTTTATTGAGCTAAAACAGTAAATATGTTATTATTTTATGGTCATTGCTATAGACATTTCAATGGTTCTTAATTCCCAAGGCCTTTAGATGGCCTGGGGATTCACTTAACTTACTGTCCAGTTGGCAAATATTCATCTCTTCCTACTAACATGAGAATAAAACCAAAGTCAGCCTTATAGTCTATTCAGATAATTTTTCTTCTCCTTCTTTTTAATTTATATTTTCTTATTTAATTCATTTATAAACTATACTACTTTAAAGTTCTTAATGCTTTGGTAGAGTTAAAAATGAGATGAAATCATAAATATACTTCTCACAAACTTTATAATAATGTATCATTAACGTGTTTTGAGGTGTTTTCTAGGTACTTACCTTTAACTAATCCTGTTCATTAGTTTGATATCTATTGTTGAAAGAAATCGCTAAATGTTATTTTTAACTCTTTTGGCCTGTTACACTTTTACTGTGTTTAATACTGCTTTTATGTTGGTGTTACCTCAGGAGGAATAAAAAATATATATATTTATAAAATACTATTCATGAAAAGAGTAATCTATACATTTGGGAAACGTTTTCAACCTTCTGCTCAAGAGGACCATCTCATGTTATTTGGTGGGACATACGTTAATCCATATTTATGCCCTTTGGACATAAGGAGCAACATGTTGGAAACACTGTTTACTGACTTGGCATTCATGAAATTCACTAGGCCTGAATTGTGGCATTAGCTCAGTCCAGAAGATATGAAATCATTCAGGTTTCTAAAAGGGAATAAGGACAGCATCACCTCCAAGCCTCCATTTCACACATCATCACTCAAAATACCTTCATATTTTACAACCTTTTGAAAATAACATTTATCAGCATGCTTAATATTAGATTCAGGGTATATTTCCTTGTTGTTTTTGTTATTTGTTGCTAATATTGCCATTTTGTTTTAATTAGTATAATTGGTATTATAGTGCAATTAACGTTTTATTATTCTTTGTATCCAGTCAACTTAGTGAAAGCTAGAATATGAGTTATTGGCAGGTACTCTTGCTGTTATTACATTGAAATTTTCTTATTTTGCATACTGATTGAATGACCATCTGTCCCAATTTTTCATCTCCAAGTTTAAGTATTTGTGATATCATGAATTTGGAAAAAGTAAGATCCTTCCTAAGATATGATAGGCATGTAGTGCATGAAAATAACAGAATATTAATGACATGCGAATTGACTGGAAAGAGTTGAAATGACTCCTCTAACACCTGATCTATTCCATTTATTAATTGATTTTCTTCTCCAACTTATAGTCTATGCATTCATAGTTCACTTGGCTATTCGGTCTTTAACAATGAACCTAAGTGTGAACATGAATACCTAATTTTTATGCACCAGAACCTGCCTCATTGTCATTCATCAAAACAGTTGCCTTCTTGTAGACAAAACAATTGAGCAAGGTAATAAACCAACTCTGTGGCTACAATTATAATATTTTTATATCTATTAAACTGTGAAGTCAAGTGAGGTTTTCAATTTATGCTCATTCAGTGCTGTGCTGTGCAGTATCAGGGGCTCTGAACCACTGGAGGATGTCAATTTAAACCACTGAGGAACTGGCCAATAGAAGAAATGAGTGATGAGCCAATTCCCAAATATCTATGGTCCTGCTCTGTAAAAATCTTCGGATCATTGTAGTTTTAATTTTAATGGTACTGAAAACACTATTAGAGTCTGTATTCAGCTGTTTCCATTTCTAAGAAAAACTAAGAAGAAAAAAATGGAGAGATGAGGGAAATAATATAGCTAAATAAAATAAAAACTCTAAAGAAAAGACTTTATTTTTTTTTCTAGAAACAAATAGAATTGTTCTGCCTTGGGGAAATTTCTGCCTTAAATTTTTATTAACAAGCCATATACCAGAGAACCAATTTATACTGTAAACAGATTCATTTTATGATAAATATTGGGCACATATTGTTTTGAAAAAAATATAGTAGTTAGAATAGATACATTTTCTTTTTGTCCTAGAATTCTACACTCTAAATCATGAAAACATGTTTATTTCTTTAATAGAACTCCTGGAATAAAATGGACCAGATACTTCTCTAAATCAGTTTTGGATTGATTTATCTGTGTATTGAATTGACATACTATTTGATTAGAATGATGAATAAATTCAATTAAAAGGATAAACCAGTTTTGCACAATAGGCACTGCCTAGGAAACAAATATTGTATAACCATATGGTTTATTGGAAATGTTTACCATAAAGCATAAGTAAACTAAAAACAACATCATATTATACTGCTAAATTTAGTTCAGTTTGCTTTGGGTTGGGAAGAAGGTAAACTTTTTCAATAACAATATGGCTTTATTTTATAACAATTTCTTAATTTATACTGCAATTTGATTTTCAGTTTTATAGTTCTTTTTTTCCTCAAATATTGTGAAACATAGTTAAATATTTAAGATTTAGAAGCGTAAATGTGGAGAGATACTATTTATATTTATTGTCTTTTCTAATTTTCATTCAAGAGGAAACAATATTTTATAATAAATTAACTCAAATATCTAAAAAAATCTAGAAAAAAGTTTTCATATAAATAAGGATTTATTAAATTTTACATTATAAAAAATAAAATTTTACAAATTCACTTTATGTGTGTTTGTATGTGCATTTTTTGTATAGTAAAAGTTCACTTGCATAATGAGTGATTGAGGATTTTCTCTTTTTTAAAAAACTATTTTGTCAAAAATTATTTCATGCACACCTATGGTCCTGAATTCATAAACAGACACTTGAATACACTGGAAAATTATACAAAGATGTTTTTATTATTTTTGAAAGTATGTATTTTTTAAAATTGATTAATGGTATTAAATTAAAAAGAGGGAAATCCTTTAAAATAATATTATCTCTCCTGTATTATTTTTGGAGCACTTCATTTGAACTTTTTAGAAATTCAAATTAGATGGTTTCTTTATCACTTTTTAATAGTGATCTTTAAAATCTGTGTGTGATTTGGTGAAGAATAACATCATCTGTGGTTTTAATATGTATCAGAGCTCATCTATAAATATTACAGATTAAAAGCATCTTACTTTTAGGCATGGACACTTTATTTTTGCCCAAGGACATTAAAAAGTGTATTTCAAGTTAAAAAAAAATGGATACAATTCCAGTGATACTGGGTTATACAATATTGTATTATATATAAATACATATATTTCAATCTCCTGAAAATATGAAAATGTGACACTATATATGTAATGTGGATATATATGTAATATGGAGATTTTACATTCCATCCCTTTATCTTCACTTACCCTTCTATACATTTTAACTGTAAATATTCATTGAGAACTTGCTATTTATGAGAAGTGGTACTAGACATTTGGGATACATCAGTAAATAAATCTAATGAGACACTGATGTCACAAAATTTACATTTTTCAGCAATCAGAGAAGAAGAAAAAATAAGAGTAATTCAAATTGGGAAAGAAGAAGTAAAACTGTTACTGTTTGCAGATGACATGACACTATACATAGAAAATACGAAGGATGCTGCCAGAAGAGCTCATCAGTGAATTCGGTAAAGTTGCGGGATACGAATTAATACACAGAAATCTCTTACATTCCTATATGCTAACAATGAAAGATCAGAAAGAGAAATTAAGAAGAATAAAATACATACAAAATAAAATAAAATACTGCATCAAAAAGAATAAAATACATAGGAATAAACCTACCTAAGGAGACAAAAAACCTGTACTCTGAAAACTGTAAGACACTGATGAAAGAAATCAAAGATGACACAAACAGATGAAAAATATACCACGTTTTGGATTAGAAGAATCAATAGTGTCAAAATGACTATACTACCCAAGGCAATCTACAGATCTGATGCAATCCCTATCAAATAACTAATGGCATTTTTCACAGAACTAGAACAAAAACTCTTAAGTTTATATGGAAACACAAAGACCCCAAATGGCCAAAGCAATTCTGAGAAAAAAAAATTGAGCTGGAGGAATCAGACTCCCTGACTTCAGACTATACTACAAAGCTATAGTCTTCAAAATAGTATGGAACTGGCACAAAAACAGACATATATATCAATGGATCAGGATAGAAAGACCAGAAATAAACCCAGACACCTATGGTCAATTAATCTATGACAAAGGAGGCAAGAATATACATTGGAGAAAAGACAGTATCTTCAATGAGTGGTACTGGGAAAACTTGACAGCTACATGTAAAAGAATGAAACTAGAACATTCCCTAACACCATACACAAAAATCAATCAAAGACCTAAATGTAAGACTAGATACTATAAAACTGAGAGGAAAACATAGGCAGAACACTCTGACATAAATCACAGCTATATCTTTTTTGATCCACCTCCTAGAGTAATGAAAATAAAAACAAACAGAACCTAATTAGACTTAAAAGCTTCTGCACAAAAGAGGAAACCATAAGTGAAATGAAAAGACAGCCCACAGAATGGGAGAAAATATTTGCAAATGAGGTGACCGACAACGGATTAATCTCCAAAATATACAAACAACTCATGCAGCTCTATGTCAAAAAAACAACCCAATCAAACAATGGGCAGAAGATCTAAATAGACATTTCTCCAAAGAAGACATACTGATGGCCAAAAAGCACATGAAAAGATGCCCAACATCACTAATTATCAGAGAAATGCAAATCAAAACTACAATGAGGTATCACTTCACACTGGTCAGAATAGCCACCATCAAAAAGTCTACAAACAATGAATGCTGGAGAGGGTGTGGGGAAAAGGGAACCCTCCTACACTGTTGGTGGGAATATAAATTGGTACAACCACTATGGAGAACAGTATGGAGGTTTCTTAAGAAACTAAAAGTAGAACTATCATATGATCCTGCAATCCCATTCCTAGGCATATATCTAGAGAAGAACATAATCTGAAAAGACACATGCACCCCAATGTTCATTACAACACTATTTACAATAGCCAAGACATGGAAGCAACTTAAATGTCCACTGACTGAGGAATGGATAAAGAAGATGTGGTACATACACACAGTGGAATATTACTCAGCCATAAAAAAGAATGAAATAATGCCATTTGCAGCAATATGGATGGACTTGGAGATTATCATACTAAGTGAAGTAAGTCAGACAGAGAAAGACCAATATATGATATCACTCATACGTGGAATCTAATTTTTAAAAAATGATACAAATAAACTTATTTACAAAACGGAAATAGACTTACAGGTATTGAAAACAAACTTATGCTTACGAAAGGGGAATCATGGTGGGGGAGGTATAAATCAGGAGTTTGGGATGAACATACACATACAACTATATGTAAGATAGATAACCAACAAGGACCTACTGTATAGGATATGGAACTCTACTCAATATTTTTTACTAACCTATATGAGAAAAGAATCTGGAAAAGAATGAATATATGCATAACTGAATCACTTTGTTGTACACCTGAAACTAACACAACATTGTAATTCAACTATACTCCAATAAAATTAAAATAAAATAAAGAATTTACATTTTCATTATGTATTATATGTGTATGTAGTGGGAACAAATGATAGATAAATAAAATAAAGTGATGATTAGTTTTATGTGTTAACCTGACTGGGCTAAGGAATGCCCAGATAGCTGGTGTTTTCAAAAGAGATTAACATTTGAATTAGTTGAATGAATAAAGTAGATGTGCACTCACCAATATGGGTGGGCACCATGCAATCACTGAGGGCCCAAATAGAACAAAAAAATAGAATAAGGGCAAATTATCTTTCTCTTCCTGAGCCTGGACATCCATCTTCTCCTTCCCTCAAACATTGGAGCTCTGGGTTCTTTGAACTTTGGACTCTGGGACTTATACCAGTGGCCCCTAGTCCTCAGGCCTTCCTACACAGACTGAATTTCCTACATCACTGGTTTTCTGGGTTCTCCAGCTTGCACTGGAGATCATGGCAGATCATGGGACTTCTTGGCCTCCATAACAGTCTGAGCCAATTCCTATAATAAATATAATCTCTATCTGTATCTCTAACCTCTAGCTCTAGCTCTACCTCTATTTCTACATTTACATCTGCATGTACATCTATCCTGTTGGTTCTGTTTCTCTGGAGAACCTGACTAAACATCTGCCTAAAGTGTACTATTATAGGGTTTTGAATTCTTGACCAAGAAGCTACTTTACATTGCAGCATAAGGAAAGCAAAGTTTAAGCTGCTATCTAAGCCATTAAAAGGAGACAACCAACTAACAATTCGCTAAAAGAGCTTATAATAAATTTTTTTCAAACTAGACTGTTCCTAGATCCAAAGAAAGAAATGAAATCAGTGGCGTCTAAGAATAGAAAGAGAAAAATTGTGCTGGTGAGGTATCAGGGAAATGAGGGAAGGGAGAAAGGGGCCAGAAGTGAGATGCACAGGCCAAGGACACATCATAAAAGGCTGAGCATGCCAGAATGGGGGTTTGTTTCTTATTATAATTGCACTGGCAAACCATTTCCAGATTTTAAGTAGGAAACCACAGGATATGATTATTTTAAAAATACTATTCTGGCCATTCTTCGCACACTGCAACGAAGAGTAGCCCCCGCTTGCTGCAACTACAGAAAGCCCGCGGACAGCAACAAAGACCCAATGCAGCCAAAAATAGAATAAATAAATTTATAAAAACAATAAATAAAATAAAATGTACTGTAGGGGTTGAGGCTGTGAAATAAAATTCATATTTTATGGCAAGACAAGAAAAATTTCAACATAAAAATTCTCCTCTGACCTTTGACCTCCTCTCTCCCCACACTGTGTATTGTGTATCTGCATTATGCATCGACCAAACCTTCCCTACCTGCTGGACCATAAAGAACAACATTCTCCTAGCATCAACAACTCCTTAAAACGTATCATTCCTTCTTGATCTTGTAAGGGGTCACATGACCCATTACAATGATGGCTTAGATCTGGATTATGTAAACTGTCAATAATACATCATTTGATATACAGTCCTGTCTCAAAAAAACTTATACAACTGTGCCTTGACTTCTAATGGGTGAAACAGTTCTTGGAGCTTTCTGAGATGCTCTTCCAACGTTATATCAGTTTGAATAAAAACTTTCATTTATTTCTTAGATGGAGTGATTAACTTTTCATTGACAAGGCAAAATGGTAGCTCAGAGATTAATCAATGAAATCAATAAGCCTTCATAGTAGTACAGGCAAGACAGAATAGAAGTTGCGACAAGGACTGCAGAAGCAAAAATGATAAGAAGTAGACCCATTTCGAAAATATTTTAGGGTTACTGTGGATAGTATTGAGATGCTAATACATAGTGTTCTTCAGTCTCCTCCATATCCCCAACCCAACCTTTGCCCCAGTTGCTTATTTTCCTCCTTTTAGATAATCAAGATACATTATCAAATATCCTTGCCTTAGGCCCAGGTGCAGACTTATGCCTTAGGTACATATAGTTGACTGTTCTTCCTTTATGGTAGCTGAGTGTTAACCAAAAACCCAAGATCACTTCTGGCAAGGCATTTGTTGTTTAGAAATTTTGAGAGCTTTAATAAAAGAAACATATTATTTAACTTAAGCCACTCTTAACTTTTATAGATGAGGAAATGTAAGCTCTAAAAGGGAAGAAATTTATCATGTATAACAGCCTATCCTCAGCATTCATCATTTGCTGTGGTATATTACTAATATATGCTCAACAATATGTTTTTTAGAGGAAAAGGTAACATACCTTATTAGTGTCAGGGCTGGAACTATAATGCAAGTCTCTTACCTTCAAAGAAGATCTCTTAAATCCTGTTTTCCCCTCAAATTCAGGAGACTGAATTTCTTCAAATCTGCAATCTCGGGCTCTGTTGTGGTCCTGAGTCCGGCTGTAGAAATCATGTGGAAGACAGATTATTATGAATTTTTTGTCATAATCTTTTATTTAAAGAATAATCTTTAACATTTTAGGCACCTAGTTATCTCTATTTTACCACATAATAGCCCAAAGAGGTAGTGCTTATGTCACATCTCACAGATGAGGGATCAGAGGCTCAAAGGGTTGTGTCAGTTTCTGAAGGTGACAAATAGAAGATGTCAACAGCAAATTTAATCCTAGACTATTTGACTCCAAATCCTATACTTGTAAACACTATGCCAAGAGATAACTCAGTACCCAAGCTTTTGATTGCAAATAGTTTGAAAATCACCATCTTAGTTTTCATTTTATTTTTAACTCTTGCTATTAAACAAATACGTAAAACTATTAAATGCCAAGATCAGCCCTGCTTCTTCTCTTGTTATCACTTCTACTATTGTTACATGGTTCCCTTCTTTATGATCTGTCTTAAAAAGGAATTGAAGAATTTTAGATACAATACAATATAAATATTAAATTAACACTTATGTACCCCCAATCCAGCTTACGAACTGAAGTGCTACCAAACGCTGAGGCTCTCTACATAGCTCCTATGGATACAGTCTACTAACTTAATAAGGTGGTTATCATTCCCATGGAATTTTACATGAAATAAAAATGTATAGGGCTTCCCTGGTGGCACAGTGGTTAAGAATCCGCCTGCCAATGCAGGGCACACAGGTTCAAGCCCTGGTCTAGGAAGATCCCACATGCCTTGGAGCAACTAAACCCATGTGCCACAACTACTGAGCCTGCTCTCTAGAGCCTGCGAGCCACAACCACTGAGCCTGCATGCCTAGAGCCCGTGCTCCGCAACAAGAGAAGCCACCACAGTGAGAAGCCCGCGCACTGCAATGAAGAGTAGCCCCCGCTCACTGCAACTAGAGAAAGCCTGCACGCAGCAATAAAGACCCAACACAGCCACAAATAAATAAATAAAATAAATAAGTTAAAAAAAAAGGTTTAACCTTAAAAATAAAGGTCCAAAACTTAAAAAAAAAATGTATATATGCAGGATTTATAATCAGTGGGTATGAAACAAACAGTATAACAGAGTTTTTTGTTTTATTTTGTATAATTTTTTAAATATATTGTTAAATAAAGTCAAATCTGAACTTGGCTAAAGAAAAACTATTTGAAAAGACTATTGTAACAGGAAGAACACTTAGACCTTGAGATCTGCAAGCATCTCAAAATCAAACAGCAAAAAAAAAAAAAAAGCTTTTCTTGTATAGGAAGGAGTAAGCAAGATCAGCAAGAACTTTGAGGGGAAATCACTCAAGCAGGTGGGGATGAGCAGACAGCATGGCTGGGGTGATTTAACAGGCATTGTTTCTTACTGTGGCCAGCTAATTATCAGAGTGAGCTTTTTTTTTTTTTTTCAGAGTGAGCGTTTAAGGCAGTATGTACTGCCTCTTAGTAATTCCTTAAAAATGGGAGTCTTTAAAGTTCATAGGATTGTGGGGAGGGTCAAAGCCTAATTAAACTTTGGCTGGGCCACATGAGTGAGTAACAGGCAATTTTGCACAACTGATCAGCCTTTTCATTATTTTAGATGGATGGTGTCTGTCTTTAAATATTATTAGAGATGGAATAAGAGTCATTTTTGAGGTTTATAGTTTGAAGGATGGGCTGGTCTTCACTTTCTTGCTGGCCTTGAAGGACTAGTTGTATCATCTGTTGAGCACGGTTTAGGACTGTCTAAGAAATCATGGAACATCTAAGAGACTTGACAAAAACTATGCCTAAGAATGTACTAAAGAAAGAGTCAAAGCAAGATGGCACTTAGGAGGCTCCTGAGATCCCCTCCTGCCATGAACACACTTAATGAACAGCTACACATGGAGCAATTCTCTTTGAAAAACATCCAGAAAATAGCTGAGTGATTCCTACACATTAGACAAAAAGGAAAATATCCACATCAAAATGGCAGGCTCTAGGGACTGACTGTGAGTCTACCCAGAGACCAGGGCTGCTGATAGAGACCACTCCTGCCTTCTCCCTCCAACCTGCTCAAGAAAATTCCTTGGAAGGAGCTTTTACAAACATCTCAGCACTGCAGGTTTTACAGCTGCTGCCAAGGGAAAGGTTCCCAAATGTCTGGCTCTGATAGCCAAAGGGGCTTCCATTTGTCAGTCCCAATCCTATAGGACTGTAGCAAACAAAGAAGCAATTCTTTTTCTTAATTTTATTTTTTTCTTATTCCAGTTTTATTGAGATATAATTGACATATAACACTATAAGTAAAAAATATGGAATGCTTCACAAATTTGAGTGTCATCCTTGCGCAGGGGCCATGCTGATCTTCTCTGTATCATTCCAATTTTTAGTATAAGTGCTGCCAAAGCAAGCACCAAAGAAGTAATTAGAACAAGCTATCCTACCAGCTATCCTACTCCTCAAGACACTAGAAAAAGAAGAGCAAATTAAGTCTAAAGTTAGCAGAAGGAAGTAAATAAGAAAGATTAGTGAGAAATAGAAACTTAAAAAAAAGAGAACAGATCAATGAAACTAAGAGTTATTTTTTTTGAAAAGATAAGCAAAATTGACATAATGTTACCTAGACTTACTAAGAAAAAAGAAATGAAGACTAAAATAGATAAAATCATAAATGAAAGAGGAAACATTACAACTGACACCATTACAACTGTAAAAGAGTACTATAAAAATTATACATCAACAAAGTGCACAACATAGAAGAAATGCATAAATTCCTAGAAACAGAAAACCCACCAAGTCTAACTCATGAAGAAATAGAAAATCTGAACAGAATAATTACGAGTAAGAAGACTGATTCAGTAATCAAAACTTCCCAATAAATAAAAGTCCAGGACTAGAGGGTTTTACTGGTAAATTCTACCAAACATTTAAAGAATATTAATACCAATCCTTCTCAGACCCTTCCAGAAAATAGAAGAGGGAAGAATACTTCCAAACTCATTTTATGAGGCCAGATAAGGACAACAAGAAAAGAACATTTCAGGTTAACATCCCTAATCGATATAGATGTAAAGATTCTCAACAAAATATTAATGCACTAAATTTAACACTACATTAAAGGATCATGCACCTTGATCAAATGGGATTTATTTCTGGGGTGCATTATGATTCAACATCACACATTATAAATGTGACAGACAACATTAAGAAAATAAATAATAAAAACTAATGGTCATTTCAATTGGTGCAGAGGAAGCATTTCACAAAATTCAACATCTTTTGTGGTAAGAACTCTACACAAACTGGGCATGGAGGGAATGTACCTCAACATAATAAACACCATCTGTGACAAACCCACAACTAACATCACAGTCAATGGTGAAATGCTGAAAGCTTTTCCTCTAAGATCAGGAACAAGACAAGGATGTCCACCTTCATCACTTTTATTCAACATAGTGCTGGAATTCCTAGCCAGAGCAATTAGGAAAGAAAAATAAATAAAAGGGAACTGAATCAGAAAGGAAGAATAAATTGTCTCCATTTGCAGGTAACATAGTATTATATATAGAAAACCCTTAAATCTCCACCAAAAAACTGTTAGGACTAATCAACAATTTCAGTAAAGTTGCTGTATATAAAATCAATATAAAAATATCAGTGGTATTCTTATACACTAACAACAAACTATGCAAAAATAAATTATAAATTAGGAAAATAATCCCATTTACAATAATATGAAAAAGAATAAAGTTCTTAGGTGTAAATTTAACCAAGAAGGTGAGAAATCAGTATGCTGAAAACTATGAATCATTAATGAAAGAAACTGAGGAGGACTCAAATAAATAGAAAGGTATTCCATGTTCATTTACTGGAGGAATTAATATTGTTAAAATGTCTATATTACCCAAAGCAATCTACAAATTTAATGCAATCCCTATCAAAATCCCAATGGTATTTTTCAGAGAAATAGTCCAGAAATAAACTCACACATACATGGTCAATTCATTTCAACAAAGGAGCCAAGAATATACAATGAGGAATCGGGAGTCTCTTCAATAAATAGTACTGGAATAACTGGAAACTCATATGCAAATGCATTAAATTGGACCACTATCTTACACCAATCACAAAAATTAACTTGAAATGTATTAGACTTAAATATAAGACCTGAAACCATAAAATTTCTGGAAGAAAACAGGAGGTAATCTCCTTGACTTTGGTCTTGGCAATGATATTTTGGATTTGACACCCAAAGCAAAGGCAACAAAAGCAAAAATAAACAAGGAGGACTACCTCAGACTAAAAATCTCCTGCAGAGTAAAGGAAACCATCAACAAAATGAAAAAGTACCCTATGGGATAAAAGATAATACTTGCAAACCACATACTAGACAATGGGATGATATCCAAAATATATGAGGAACTCATGTAACTCAACAGCTGATAAAACAATCCTAATAAAAAAATGATCAAAGGACCTAAATAGACATTTTTTTCCAAAGAAAACATACAAATGATAAACAGGTACTTGAAAGGGTGTTCAACATCACTAATCATCAGGGAAATGCAAATCAAAACCACAGTGAGCTATCACCTCACATCTGTTAGGATGTCTGTTATCAAAAGGACAAGAGATAACAAATGCTGGTGAGAATGTGGAGAAAAAGGAATACTTGTACACTGTTGGTGGGAATGTAGCACTATGGAATATACTATGGTGGTTCCTCAAAACTTAAAAATTCAACTCTCAGATGATCCAGCAATTCTACTTCTAAGTATATAACCAAAAGACATGAAATCATTATCTTGAAGAGATATCTGTACTCCCGTTATTCACAATAGCCACAGTATGGAACCAATGCAGGTTTCCATCAATAGATGGAAGGATAAAAAAATCATCATACACACACACACACACACACACAGTATGGAACATTATTCAGCCTTAAAAAAAAAAAAGTAAATCCTGTTATTTGTGACAACATGGTCAAGAATGAACTTGAAAGCCATTATGCAAAGTGAAATAAGTCAAATGGAGGAAGACAAATACCACATGGTACCACTTATTTGTGAAATATAAAAAAAAAAAAAGTCAAATTCATAGAAACAAACAGAGGGTAGAAAAGTGGTTGCCAGGCCATCACATTGTACATTTTGCATATCTTAGTTTTCTTTGCCAATTATACCTCAATAAAGCTGGTGGGGTCGGGGGCAGGGGAGTTGAAGCACATCATTCAATACGCACACTCACATACAAAAGAATATATAAGAAAATTAATGAGCGTTAAAATCTGATTATGAGAGTAAAAACAAGATTAGAGGTTTGAAGGGGATAAATTCAGGGGATTCAGAACATTGGACTCAAAGTGTCCTTAGATAGCAGAATGAGGAGAGTAGTCCTGTTTCAACAAATTTCCTGTTTTATGGTCTACATATTTTCAGTGGTGGCACAGACAACAGAGTTTTCAGGGATCATATACACAGCAGTCACTGTGACCACTGCACAAGTGTATCCTTGGGAAACCAGAATCATGTTCAATGTTATATGATTGTAGAGGACCCTTCACTGGAGTACCTGTAGTTCTCTGGTGATGATGTTTGTTGGTTTGGTAAAATAGTCAAGAGTCCTGGTTATTTCCTAGAGCAGAGCATGTGAATTGCAGTAGTTCCAGTGAACTTCCTTTGGGGTCCATATGTCAGCAGCAACAGGCACAAAGATTACCCATAAATGATCTACTGTGAGAGTCAAACATTTTAGCTTTATTCAAATTTCTTAGCTTCTTGTTCCAAGTTTTTGTGGGTACTCTGTGAGAAAGGACATTCATAGACTCCTTTTAGTGCTAGAATTTTACACCTAAGCTTGTAGCTGTAAAACCTTGTTACAGACCTTTTTCTTCACCTAGTGTCTGAAAAATTTAAATCAGAGTTCATACAGTAAAGTGAGAAAAGAAGATAGTCTAGTTAAAGATTTGATAAGGGCTAATTAGAATAGCTAGATAACAGTATCCAATCCAGTTAGCAGGCAGATACTAATAGGCACATTTGCCATAAATAAAATATGTCTCACTGTGTGCCATTCAGGAGATGATTGTCCTATGGGTTTGTATTTTAGAATTTGTATGAAACATTTTGATGAAGATGTTGTCTCAACTCCCAATCTTGTAGGGAATCCTCTTTTTTGTTTGTTTTTTTTATTGCTGTTGTTTTTTGTGGGTCAGGGCATGTAAGTCAGATACAGACCAAGGCTTAAACATAACTACAGGAGAAGGTGACTGAGTCATTTAACTTCCCTCCCCCTGAATCTGAATACTAGGGGAGCAAAACCAAAGCCTTAAGTAATATTAGGAAATTCGGGAGTGGAAAAAATAAGAACAGGTTTGGGGAGGGGTGTGTAAATACAAAGAGGGTTAGGACATGGTGACGGAGGAGACAGGAACATGTTTGGAGGAGCAGTGTGATAAGGAGAGGGAACACAGGGAAATGGGAGCATCTTTGAGGTTGGAATCGATGTGGGATTAACAGTTGAGGATGTGAATGTTGACATATTGAGTAGCTTCAGATAGAGTAGGCTGAGATTGTTGGATGGCCTGATTGAGATTAGACTGAGAAAGGTCTTTTTCTTCTTTACACCAGGAGAAATAAGCAAACTTTTTTTAGAAGAGATTTTGGAACACTGATATTCAAGGGCCCTCTGGAAATGAACCAATTTGGAGGGACTCCAAGAACTCTTGCTCTCATAAACAATGCTGCCATGAGCATTCTTTACTTCTCTTTCTGTGGATAAGTCAAAGTTTCTCAAAATGACATATCTAGACTAGAATTTCAGAGTCATGGGAACCAGGACCTTTAACTTTACTAGATAGTGTAGGTATATTTTGAAAGTAATTGTACCAGTTTTATTTTTACCATAATAAGATTTATGCTTGGTTCAAATCTTCACAACATTCAGTTTTGTGAAACATATATTTACTCAAACTGAGGATTTGGGATGTAAGATGGTCTCTCATTCCTTGTGGTTTTATTTTTATTTTCCAAAGAGGTTGAGCATTTTTTTTCTCAGATACTTTCTTAATAATATTGCCTATTTTATATTTTCTACAGGATCATTTATAATTTCCTTATACCTTTGTAGGAATTCTTTAAATACTATAGATGTGAAACCTTCACTGGTTGTAAGTATTGAAAATGTCTTCTCCCAGTCAGCAAACTGTCATTTTGCCTGTTGAAATACTGAATTTTGAAGAGTAAGGTAGACTCATGTGTTCAGTTTTTCATTTTATAATTTGTGACTGTTTAAATAATCTTTGCCTACTTTCAGGTTGTAGAGATATTTTTTCTATATTTTCTTAAACTTAAAAAAGTGCTTTTGATTCTAAAACCACTGTGTTCTTTTGAACTGATTTTAGAAGTAAGAATATTGGAATTCTATTGGAATCTAAATTTCAATCTGCAATATTAGGTGGGGGCTCCAGAACTCATCCTCCATTTTAACAAGACTTCTCCAACAGTGCCATCCCTCAACATCTGCAGCCTTGGGACCTCAGGATTTAATCTGTCATTCTTCCTTGCCCTGTACTGCAAGAAAGTCAGGATCACAGGCCATACTTTACTTGTTGGACTATAGTCCTCATATGATCCTATACATACTCTTCCTTCTGACCCTATCTGTCACACCTCTCCATTTCCTTAACTTTCATTGTGCTAGGTTAAATTTAAGATTCCTAACAGAAGCCTTCTTAATCTGTAGACTCTTCTGTGAGTATTTCCTTTGTAGTCTTTTTTTAGTTGCAATTTCAGTCATAAGCATTCTACTTTCTCTGACTACTCCCTGTAATCATCTACAACTCACCCAATCTCTCCTCCTCCTTTCTTGAATATTTTATTTACTGAGTCCCTATCTCCCTCTCCAACAATACTCCAGTTATTATTCTTGATATCCATGTAAATGATACTTGCAATATCCTTTCTGTCATATGATCTAATTTCATCCAAAGACCTTGCCCTCAATCCTACCTCAGTCAGTCCATTATCAAATCAAAACTTTCCCAAATCACACTCTATTACTCCATTGACAGCAAATCTTTAATTCAATGGAAGTTTAAATCCAGTAATGCAAACACTTTTTATTCACCTCTCATCCCCCTCCCCATGAACTTTACTCCCTTTTAGCTAACGTTATTCTGTTGTCAATCGTTTTGAACATTCTACTGCATATGCTCTTCACTCCCTTGCTTCTTTATCCTTTTGCACTATTTGTTTCTGCCACACAACCTAGTTATATCTAATGACTTACCCCATTCTTTTTTCAGTCAGCTAAACTTTTCCCCAAAATAACGCACAATCATGTTACTAGTCTCATTTTAAATCAGTAATTAATCACCAAAAGAGGATTTTGATGCTTAGTCCATTGTCTCTTCTGTGAAATAGGATTTCATATTTTCTGGTCATCTCTAAAAGCTACAGTCTCCTTCCCCATCCTCATTGACACTATTTTATTCTAATTCAGAGAGAAAACTGAAGCAATTAAGAGAATTTCCACTTCCAGCAGGTCTTCCTATTATGACCCACCTGCTTGCTTGCTGCAAGTAGTAAATCCTTCCTTCTCCTGATCTTTGGCTTGGTAGTGTCTTTTGGCTCAACACTCACCAAAAGGCAGCCCCAGTTTCGGGGTGACACTATCACTCTGTTTTTCTCTTTCCCTTTACAGCTATACTCTTTGGGAAAAAAATGTTTAAACTCACTGTCTCTAATTTCTCTTCTCCATTCTCTATTGAACCCCTTTAAATAAAGTAGTTCTTTAAGATATCCTGTCTCAACTATCACAGTAGCATTTGACATAGTTGCTTATTTGCAGGACTTTTCTCCCCAAAAGGAAAAACTCTATTTCCTACTCTGCTTCCTATAACTACCACACTCAATATTTCTGACACTTTACTTCTGAAACTGTAGGCAGAGTAAGGGGTCCCCAGACGAAAAGAACTAGACTGGGCTTCTCTTTTTTTTTGGCATAAAATAAGCCATTTTGGCCTAAGCCATTTTGTGATCTAAGCTTGGCCACATGTTTGTCCTTGAACAGGCCTCAGTAATTACTTATCTTAAGGGAGGGAATACAGAAACAAGGGAGGAGCAGTCAGGAAACAACAGTGCAGTCTTGAGGCAGTGTCCTGGTTTCTCAAGGGATATACATAATAATACGTCTTTGAGTTCTGCAGGAACTAAGGCCCCCATCCAGGCGGAGGATGGAATTATGATGTTGACCATCCTGACTTCAATCAACCAAAGCCTGGACTCTGTCAACCCTTGATTCTATGCTGAATTCTCCCCTGCTCAAGCCCCCTCATGAATAAGCATTTATCATTAGCTTAAAACTTCCCCAATTTTGTTGATGCTGAGACACTGCTTTGGGAGAGATTCCTGGTGTTCTCCTTACTTACTGCAAGTAATAAATCCTTCCTTCTCCTGATCTGTGGCTTGGTTGTGTCTATTGGCTTGACACCCACCAAGAGGTGAACCCAGTTTCTGGGTAACAAAACCAGATAGGTGGCGTTTTCCACACCAAGCAATTCTCCAACTTTTGGAATACCTCAACTAGGTGTCCTATAATGTAACTCACTTTGGACACTAACTGTTGGAGTTAGTTAAGACTGTTCCCCACTTCAGACATGAATTGCAAGCCTGGGTTGTCACCTGTGCTTCTGACTAACTGGCTATAAATTAGAAGTTTCTACAAATCCCTCATTAGGTTCAATAATTTCCTAGGGCAGCTCACAGAACTCAGGAAAATGGTTTACTTACTAGATTAGCAGTTTATTTAAAAAGGATACAACTCAGGAATAGCCAGATAGAAGAGAAGCATGAGGCAGAATATGTGGCAAGGGCTGCTGAGCTTCCAAACTCTCTCCAGGTACGCTGCTCTCCCAGCACTTCCCTGTGTTCAGCAACCTGGAGTTCTTTGAACCCCTTTCGTTAGTGATTTTCATGGAGGCTTCATTACCTGGGCATGATTGATTAAATCACTGTCATTGGTGATTTATTCAACCTCTAGCCCCTCTTCCCTCCTTGGAATTAGGAGATAGGGCTGGAAGTTCCAACTCTCTAATTACACAGTTACTTCCCCTGGCAATAAGCTCCCATCCCTGGGGCTTTCCAAAGTCACTTCACTAACATAAACTCAGGTGTGGTTGAAAGGATCTTGTTATGAATAAAAAAAGACTATCCTTTCACCTTTATTGCTGTTATCACTTAGGACTTGTCAAGGCTTTTAGGAGCTTTACATCAGGTACAAAGACCAAATATATATTTCTTATTATAAATCACAGTGTCACACTCCCTAAACCCATTCACCCATTTTCAGCACATTTTTTTCTCCCCTTTTTTTTCCCAACACTCCTCTTAACACAACATTTTCATCAGCAGCATCAGAATTTTGCTATTTCCTGAATGTGTCATGACTGCTTATAGCTCTTGGGCTATGGTCAACTTATTGAACAGAATTGAAAAGTCGTTTCCCCTCTTTTGAAAGCTGTGGGGTACTCTTTGATACAAAAGCCTTTCCATGTGCCCTATTTCTAGATTGTAGGAAAAAGACTTCAGCCTCCTAGACCTTCCCTGAGTTCCAAAGGGCAGATTCAAACAGTTACTAATTAGGGAAGTGAGGGAGTGCAGAAGCAAAAGAAAAGCAGTCAAGAAACAAGAGTGCAGCAATAAAGCAGAGTCCTAGTTCCTCCTCAAAGGATATACAAACTATGTATCTGAGCTCTTCTACAGGAACTAAGGTTCCCACCCAGGTGAAGGATGGCTTGCACAAGATTCCTGAAATACTGCTCTCTTACCACACCACCAACCAATCAGAAGAAAGTCACACACCCTGCAACCCTTACCCCAAATTTTGCCTTTAAAAGTTCTTCCCTGAAAACCATCAAGGAGTTAGGGTCTTTTGAGCATGAGCTTCCTGTTCTCTTTGCTTGGCCCTTTCAATAAACCTTTCTGTGCTCCAAATGCCATCGTTTGGTTTGTTTGGCCTCACCGTGCATCAGGCACATGAACTTAGGTTCAACAACACTTTTCTGACTTTTCATATCCTACCAAACCTTCAAAATACTCATTAAATAGCACCTCTGTGAAGAATTTTCTGTTTTCTCTAAGTAAACTCATAATTTCACTGTAAAAGTATTTGTAGTAGCCATATTTGTATAATAACTATTGAATATACTTGTTTCCTTTCATAGTTTCTTGAGCCACTGTATTATTAATTTTGACACCTTAATTACTTAGACCAATACTCACATCATTTATGTGCTTAGCAAATGTTTTGGATTGAATTTAGAATTGAGTGAGGGAGATAGCAGCTTTTCTAGT
Source organism: Neophocaena asiaeorientalis asiaeorientalis (assembly GCF_003031525.2). Taxonomy (NCBI): domain Eukaryota; kingdom Metazoa; phylum Chordata; class Mammalia; order Artiodactyla; family Phocoenidae; genus Neophocaena; species Neophocaena asiaeorientalis. Next base: position 12,695,742 of record NW_020173108.1, on the reverse strand, counting down.
AGCATCCTTGTTTTGTATAGTTTCTTAGGGAGGATCTTGATCCATGAAATATGATTGTTAATTTCACTCCTAGACGTGTATTTAGATCAAAATCCAGATCAAACAGATGAGCAAAATACATCTTGCTAGACACAGTGACATATTCATTATTATTATCCAAATTGTTAGACTAATTGTTAGACTAAAAAGGAAATGTGCATACATCTGAAACTTATATAATAAAAAAAGTTTGTGCAAAAAAACCAAAAAGGAAATGTGCATGTCTTTTGGTGACTACTTTGTATCAGTGACATAACATTTTCCTCAGGTAGGACCTGGATCAGTACTTATTAGTTGAAGATATATGTAAAGTTTTTTCAACTTTGAAAATAAAAACTTTTCAGTTCAAAAGCTGGTCTTTACTTTGTTCCTTTAAAATATATATACATATATTGGGCTGGCCAAAAAATTCATTCAGGTATTTCCATAACATCTTACGAAAAACTCAAATGAACTTTTTGGCCAACTCAATATATATATGCATATATATATGAGGATTATACTGACACATGAATATGGAAAGCATTATATGTGTGGCTTATTAGAAACCCAAATTTTTATATAAAATTAATGATATGAGCATTTTCTCATAGCTCCCTCCATCAACTCACACAGTTTAGAAGCTAAGACATCCTTTTTTACATTAATTGAAGACTTTTAATTTCCCACAGCACCATTTTCTCTGGTACAGTAGCCAAAAAGAAAGCTTCTGACAAAAATCCAGATTCTTAGTATATAATACTACAGAGGAAGAAGAAAATTCTTCTATCTTAATAATGGCAGATGAAAAGAAACTCAGGGGCCACCATTTCTCAAATATAAAATTCATGATTTTCACACCTACCAATCTAAGAACTAATAGGACCACAAATAGAGAATGGATCTGGTTAATATTTCTGAGTTTATCTGCTACAGCCTGAACGTTTGTGTCTTCCCAAAATTACTATGTTGAAGTCATCCCCCTAAGATTATGGTATTGGGAGGTGAGACCTTCAGGAGGTGATTAGGTCATGAGGGTGGAGCCCTCATGAATGGGATCAGTGTTTTTATAAAACAGACCCCACAGAAGTCCCTTACATGGTGGACGAAAGCAACAAGCCACTGGCTATGAACCAGGAAGAGGACTCTCACCAGAATGTGACCGTGTCAGAGCCTTCACCTTGGACTTCTGAGCCTCCAGAAATGTGGGAAGTAAATTTCTGCTGTTTATAAGCTACCCAGTTCATGGTATTTGTGATAGCCAGAATGGGCTAAGACAGTCTCTGTTTATAACTGCAGACTTTCCAATTATTAAGTCTCTACCTCATTACTAAATTTAGGGATAGTATCACTCCTTCTCTGGCATCCAACTTCCTGGGGGGAAAAAAAAATAATACTACCCACAGCTTTCTGCAGTCATATGTCATTATCTGACTTGATCAAATATTAAGGACAAGCTTATCATTCTGGTATCATTCCATACGGCCTATGCATAACCCATCCAAATTGAGTAAGCTATAGACTGGACAGTGCCTTTCTTTGTACAATTGACATGACTTTGATATTTTGCTCCTGCCCTCTTCATTGCTATGTTTAAGATCCAGCTCCAACACTTTCATTTCCACACATAAGCTTTTGATCTTCTCTTAGAACCTGATAGCTCCAGCACAGATCTTCTCAAACTTAATGTGCATAGTATTTAACCATGGATATTGTTAAAATGCAAATATTGATTAACTAGGTTTGAGGTAGACCTTGAGATTCTTCATTTCTAACCAGTTACCAAGGGATACCCACACTCTTGGTTTGAAGACAACACTGAGTACAGCAGTGTTTTAGTAGATTTTCTATGATACCTTAAGAAAACAACCCCCCCCCCGAAAACTGCACACATTATTCTTTATATCTTTTATGTTTACCTTATCCATCCTATTTAGTTGCAAGCTTCTTGAGGAGAATGAAGTGGCCATTTATATTTATGTGTGTACCTGTGTGTTTTCTTTTTGCTCCTCTAAATTCTTAGAAGTATTTCAATTTTAGTAGTTCCTCACTAAATATCATTTGCAGATTGAATGGATATTTCAGTAGTGTGAATGACTGGGAAAGCCTCAAAATAGTCAACCAACTATCTCATATTTGTAGGTTTTGTGTGGCTCTGTATGAATTGGGAGAGAGTAGCAATTTATGTTTGTGGAAGGATGGAAGTTAATGAAATCAATTTAGTTTGAAAAGTATAATGTGTCTGAGGGGAAGAAAAGCAACAGAAGAAGAGCAGAATAGACAGTGCATGTGGACAGGCATAGCTTTACAATTTGGATTTGACTATATGAAATCAAAATAGAAAGGCAAAAAAAATAAGAAAAATATTTGGTTTTGGTAACTCCAGACTTCTGATAGACTTGAGAATTTTGTAAAAGCTATCATGCGTAACCAGCTCTAATCAAGAAGAGGAATGAGTGGCCCTACTCAGAGAATAATTTCTAGGGAAAATTTTTTTAACCTCCTAATGAAATAAACATTGATATCCACATATATAGTAATTTAAAACAAAAGAGGCAGACATAGTGAATTAACGATGCAGAAATTAACTTAAATGCAAGCATCTAAGTACACTAAAGAACTGAATAGCTCTTAACCTGAAATAGAGCTAAAGGGAAATGACTTCTTAAAAATATGAAGGACCTGCTAGGATAAGTCATTTATTTTTCATGGACTGTTGGTGCCAAAACATAAATACTGAGATCATCTCAACCTGCATGGGGCCTTTGTACTCTATGCCTATGCATGAGTCCCTATCAGAGGACTGGGAAATTGCCAAGCCTCATATAAAACTGCAATGACTTTTAAGGCCACTCAGGCCATTCCATCTACTCAAAAATGAAATTAGGCTTCTTTTTATAGGCTTGAGCCACCTAAATTTGACCTCTATCTAGCACATTTTTATCCATCAAAATTATCAATACTGTGAGTAAGGGGTAGAAAAGTTAAGAGTCAGTCACCAGAACATATCATTTGTAAGGTCTTTTATCAAGGTTTCTCAAATAAATTGGTTTTGCAAATGCATTTAGGGAGAAATAATTAACTTTGAGGGTCACAAAGAGAAGAGAATATATATGTAGGTAATACAAGATTTTTTCCTGCCATCTGTTTCTTTTTTTTTCTCCTTTCTGTTCATTTACTATATATGGAAAAGACGTCTTTCATAAGATGTAAAGAGACAGATATTCTGTCAAAATAATTAATCAAAGTTATGCTCTGAAAATTTATTGATATTAAAATACAAATATTTGCTTATAGATGTTTTAATCTGAAGATTCTAAATTCCTCAAGTCTCATCCAACAAGTCATAGAGACTTAAAGATGTGATGTTTTCTATACTGTAGGCCCTGGGAGAGGAAGGAGGGGTAGAAAAAGACAGAGGGTTTTCTGGAGAACACAAGAGCTTAAAAGATCTCAGAGAGAGAAAAATTAATGATACCTATCCAAGGTGAGTTTCTTATGGACTGGATGGGAAAACTAAAAAATTGCATTACATATAAGACTCTGGGTGTCCTATGAGCATCTTATAGGAGTTATGTTATTGATGTGCACTTAATGCTTCTTCCCAAACCTTTTGGGCATTAGTAAAGGTTTACGTCATATTGGAAATAACAGCAGCCAACTTTGATCTGTTTCTCCAAATTAACCACTGATAAATGCAAATGCCATCAATCTTTAGAAGGCATCTTTCTGAACTTTAAAGGATTTCAGAGTACAACAGTATTACAGTTTTGTGTTCTCCTCTTCCTTTTCCTCTCTAACTGAAACAGTCCTAAAATAAAACTTAAGGCAGGACCAGTGACTGACCAAGTGGCAAACCCTAATGGACACTCTTCCCTCCTTAGAGTATTGCCCTGGATCTCTTTAAGTGTCAGGAGAATTTAGTGAAATATCTGGACAGGCATCTATCCAGATCCTTCCCAGGCTTCCTGTGCCCCTCAAGGGTTAGGACAATCATTCTTTACACAAACTCAGCATAAACTAAACTTGAACAGGCAATTTAGGAAAGAAAGATTAAAAAATGATTTGTTATTTTGTGGAGAAAACAATGAAATCTTAGTGGTTCTACCATTACCTTCCCAAATAACCTAAAAGTGTTAAATGTTACTACATGTGTAAACAATGAAAATGAAGTAGATCACTGAAAATATAGGATTAATATGATCTAATTGATTATATTATTTGGAATAAAAAATTACAGAAAAATTATTTTGGGTTCTCAATCTGATACTTTTGCTGAATATAATGATCAAGTTGACTAAACAATTTCCAGTACACTTTGTTATATCACCTGTAGTGATATCATGCATTTTTAAAACTATTCCTTCTATGTGTTGCAAATAATACTTCTGCATAAGGAGATATTTGTTCCAAGTCTCTTCTCCATGACTTTTCAAGTATTTTATTTTTCAGAGACTCTTTTTTGTCCTTATGTCCAATTCTACATTCAGATTAACTCCCTGCCCTCACCAACACAGACACAATTTAAAGAGGGAATCATCCTCCAGGTGTGATACCAAGTAATACACTTATCTATATCTGTCTTTTTTTTTTTTTTTTGGTACACGGGCCTCTCACTGTTGTGGCCTCTCCTGTTGCGGAGCACAGGCTCCGGACGCGCAGGCTCAGCGGCCATGGCTCACGGGCCCAGCCGCTCCGCGGCATGTGGGATCTTCCCGGACCGGGGCACGAACCCATGTCCCCTGCATCGGCAGGCGGACTCTCAACCACTGTGCCATCAGGGAAGCCCTAAATCTGTCCTTTAAGAGCAGCATCAATGGCACTAGCAACGCACACCAATAATGTATCCTAGATTACAACAGATAGCAGTGGCAGAATCCAGAACATACTATGACTTTTGTTATTACAAAGTTACCCAAAAATGGATGACAACTAGCAGGTATTTTAGTAGAGGGATGTCCTGAAGTACAAACACTGTTGGCTAGAGCCCAGTTTTTCAGGGTCTAGAAGAGAGGAAAGTGTATTAATCATAACAGATGTTACATTCTTTGCCTTTTACTCTGTCAGACACTAAATTAAGTGCATTATATAGATAATATATATATTTCTAATTAAAAAAATGATGGAGTACGTAGCATTATATTGATACTAATTTTACATATGAGGAAACTGAAGCTTAAGAAACCCAAGTAACTCACATTAAACCTCACAGCTACTGAGTAAAAAAGTTGAAATAGTACCGAATTCTGACTCCCTAATTTCTAGTTATGCCTACTAAGTGTGGTGGACATGACTTGCTGTCCACCTCTAGGAATAGAAAAGAACTTCCTCAACTTGATAAAGACTATTTACAAAAAAATCTACAGCAACATTGTGCTTAATGGTGAGAAATTAGAAGCTTTTCCACTAAGATGAAGTCCAAGGCTAGGATGTCCCTTCTCACCATTGTACTGAACGTCCTAGCTAATGCAATGAGACAAAAAAAAAAAAAAAAAAAAAAAAAAAAAAGTAACAGAAGAGATTCTAAGAGGAATGACATGAAGAAAGATATAATTTTTTTTAAAGATTCTTTTCCCCCCAAAATTGCCAAGGTCTCTTTCTTCCCTCCCTCCTCCACACTCATGAATTGAAATGTCTCACCATGTAGCCTCATTCAGCTGTGAAACTGGATGGAATTGCACGAAGAACAACCCAGCAACCTCAGAGGAAGTGTATATCCTTGGTAGGAGAATAAAAAAAAATTGGTATACATAAGGGCTTCCCTGGTGGCACAGAGGTTAAGAATCCGCCTGCCAATGCAGGGGACAGGGGTTCGAGCCCTGTTCGGGGAAGATCCCACATGCCCCAGAGAAACTAAGCCCATGTGCCACAACTACTGAGCCTGCTCTTTAGAGCCCATGAGCCACAACTACTGAAGCCCGCGTGCCTAGAGCCCGTACTCTGCAACAAGAGAAGCCACCGCAATGAGAAGCCCGTGCACCGCAATGAAGAGTAGCCCCCGCTTGATGCAACTAAAGAAAAGCCCACATGCAGCAACGAAGACCTAATGCAGCCAAAAAAAAAATTTTGGTATACATGAAGGACATAGGAGAGAGAATAAAGATATTATACTCAGAGGGGGGGTTTCCTAAATGTCTAAGACAGGAGTGTTCGCTGTATGCATAGTTCTGAGTCTAGAATTACCAGTTTCATGTTAATTAAATAGCTGAGCATTTTGTGGGATAGAGTTACCCCTCTCAGTTCTCAAATGTTGTGGATTCTATATGGGTTGGCAAACTAAAGTACAGTGCTGATATTTAATATGAAGACTATGTGTAAGCCTGATAACCCAACATAAAACACATACAAACAGTACATTTGTTTTGGTCAAGGACTCTACTACTCTTGACTTCATTCAGATGTTATATTTTAAACATTTATTTCTACAGTCTGGAATAAAGATGGAAGAAAAATCACTTACTGCTTTAAATGAGATCATTATTTCTATTAATTCCTTGTTTACAGTTAAATTACACTTAAATTACGAATCCTGATTTATTTGCATGTGATATATCCTCCATTTGAAGTAATGTGAGGCAATAAATCTCTGGAAGTTAACTTTGTCTTTCTTTCAAGGATTTTAGAATGTTCTGAAATACAGTTTCATTTAAAAACCATCTGCGGGATATTTAACATATGGGTATCTGGGAAAATACTAGGTACTAGATAAATAAAATAGTTTAATGGGAGAAAAAAATAAATATACTAATGCTTAAGCATAATGACTGCTCAGATAGGATAAGCCTTGAATGATATGAGGGTACATATGACTGCAGTTAATCTAGCTGTCAGGATTATGGAAAGCTTCCCAGAGGAAGATGAGGAACTTAAGCATTTTAACATGGTGGGAGCATGGGTTTATAGATGGGAGCTGTAGTTTTTAGGAGAGAGTCAGGGTGTTGAGAGATGAAGTTTGAAAGTTAGGTGGGGGCCAGTCTATGAATGTCTTTATATGCAAAAGTAAGGAGTTTGGAATTTGTCCTAAGTGCTATTGGAACCACTGAAAGATTTTTGGCAGGGAAGAGAGGTATCTAAATTTATTTTAGATAAATTTATCCATCATGTCTTTGGAATATATTTTGGAAACCTGAGATTGGAAGGAGGCTGAACAGGAAATGATACAGGTTGGATCAGTTTAAGGCACAAAAAACCAGTAGAATCAAAAGATGTGAATGACTGATTGAGCGTAAGAGTTAGTGGGGAGTTAAGGATGACACTCAGAGGTCCTGGTTTGGGCAACTGGCAAATCGTGGTGCTAGGAGCCAAGATGTATAATACACAAGGATCAGTACATCTGGCAGGAGGTTTTGGAAAGGTATATGTTTGTTATTTTGACTGTTCATTGCCCATTGTTAGTATATTTAGTTTAGGTAGAATATGATCCCTTGACTGAACACCCGACCCTTGCAAGCCACTCTAACTGGGGTATAAAGATGATGCTTTAGATCTCCAAGGATTAACGTCAACTCAGATCCTGGGGCCAATAGTCCTTGTAATGTCTGAGTATTCACCCTTCTTCTTCTACAATATTCAGTCACTTGAGTGAATGGGCATAAGTTCATTAAAAAACAAACAAAGAACAACAACATCAAAAACCCAACTGTGTGAATTATTACAGTAGATCCTTGCCATAGTATTACAGAGTCCTTCCTCTTTGGGACATGGCTATCTCTTTGGATCTGGGAACTGAGCAAGAAATTGTGACTTTTTATTATGGTAATTGCCATCAATCTCCTGTTTTTTCACTTATAATTTCCAGCTATATATGTTAATAGACACCCTTGTTGGCTACCTGTGTATCTTATCCCTAGTGGTACCATAGTTTATTAACCATCTTTACAAGTCCCTGTAGATCAAGCCCCATTGGCTGTCCCTTCAATTTTGTAGGTCATTATGGTAAATTGAAGCCTACTGGCTTTTGGCTGGACTCTCAATTACTCCAGGATCAGATCATTCATGTGGATACTAATGAGCCCATCTCTACGACCACTTTTCCTACTGCCAAACCTGACCTGTAAAGGAAAGCCACAATTGCATTTCTTAGTAAACCTGGAGGTCCTACAGAGTAAGTGCAATAATGCGAAAGGAAAAATGTAGGAAATTTTCTTCTAATTTTACGTTCAATCATCTTTCTAAAATCCAACTTTTTGTCTTTAAGTATAATACCATCCATTGCCTCATTGTGTTCATTCTCAATGTTGTCAAAATCTATAATAGAAAGTGATTTATAAAGTGGTTAGGCTAGATTATGCTGCATCAGTAACCAAGCCCCAAATTTCACTACCTTAGAATGAGAGTATTTATTTCTTACTCAGCCTATATGTCCATCATGAGTCATTGGTGAAGTCTCTGATAATTATATTTGTTCAGGAAATCAAACTGATAGGGCAACTTACATTTCAAATATTATCCATAATCATGTCAGAGAAAAAATAGAGCCCTCTGGAGTGTCTTACACTAGCAAATTAAACTGTAGGCCTACGAGTAACACATACAACGATTACCTACAACTCTTGGTCCAGAACTAGTCACATGGCCCTATTCAAACATAAGAAGGTCAGAAAGGCAATCTCTGAAGGTGGAGTACAATATTCATTAAATACCCTAATGACTTAATTATTAGGCTTCTCCAAATAAGCAGCTAAATACATTCAGATTATCATCTAAAACAACTTTATATAGTGAAAATGAATTTTAAACCAAATATATAATTTTCAATTGGTAAATGTATAAGGAACAAAAAGTATTTCACTTAAACTACCTTTATTATTTTTCTAATAGTTCTATTCATTCTAAGTTTAATGTATAATTTCTGATAATTCATTCACATAAGAAAGGCCTGGTCTCATAATAAATATTTTTAATTCTGCATGTGAGTTTTGTGATTTCATGTATTCCATAAAATGGCAAGTCATGGACCAGGTGAACCCAAACCAATACTATTAAAGTTTTTATTTTATGTTGAAAATTAATATTCATACACATATGCATGTACATATACATATAAACATGTATACTCATATATATGTACATATATGGTAAATGTTAAGGAACTTTTTCCTTGATTTTTTTTTTTTTCTGATATTCATTTTCCTCAATTAATATCATTAGGGTAATTTTTACTATACAGTAAAATTTGGGACAGATGCAGTGATTAATTTAATATTATATTTATAATCATAGATATAAATATACATTAATCAAAACCTAGTTTATAAAAATTTCATGGATGAATATGTCAGAATTCTGATGTTGCTGAGCTACTCAGTGCCATTTGCCACTACCAAATGTAACAAACAATCTTCATGGTTAATTTAGTTTCAACCAAGTTTGAATATGAAAACGACTTGCCAAAAAATAAAATACACTGACCATTTCTACCACATCACAATTTATTTTCTACTTTTATATGCATAACTCTATGTACATGTGTCATAGATTAGGTTTCTTTAGAATTAAAAGATTAATACTCTTATCAAATGTTTTCAATTAATTCCTGAACCTTTATTTGCTTGCATGACAACACTCTTAACTTTCTCTCTATATGTATATTTACATGTATATATGTATATTTGTATATATGTGTATGTATGTGTATGCATATATATTTTATTTTCCGCTACTAGGAATGAAAAAGAAACTTGTAAAAAGAGGAACAAGGATTAGGGAAAAGAAACAGGTAAAAGAGGAACAGTTAAAAGGAGAAGGTAAGACAGAATCATATTGTGCCCCCTCATCAAATAATTTTTAAAAATCTGTTTACAAAATTAAACATAAAGAAAATTTTTCAAATTAACATTACAAAATTAAACTGTGTAATACAACTAGGGTTTCATTTTGGTCTATGCAATATAAAACAATGTGTAAATTTTCAATTATTTTTTGATGGCATACACATGATTTAAGGCCATTAAATGATAGATAATTTGTTTGATAATTCCTTAATTTATGGACACAAAGACATGTACTTTTCAATTATATATGGTATTGGTACCCAGTATTTGTAGTGTGTGCTCTGAAATAAAATTAATCTCATTTATAAAAATTATATAGTTTTGAGATAATATAAAATATTGGATAGAAACAGTTCTTCAACCTCATCTTACTTTGTTTTCTTTCAGTAATGTGTATCTTTCATATAATTTTGCTTATTAACTTAAATTCTCACGCCGATGCCTATTATTACCAAAAGCAAGCGAACATGATTATTTCTTGGTGTTATTTTCTAAGCCAGAGAACCAAAAATTTTACTCAAGTCATGAAGCAACAATAAATATAATAATTAAATTCATCAGAAATTTTACATACACTTGTGTGTAGTTACATCGAAATCCGAGATGATTATTTTAAATTTTCTTTGGTTATTTATAAAAATTACTCATATCTGTGGATCAATAGATGGGGTGACATAATCTATCAACGTGTTTATAAATATATTCCTTGATAATTAAATATGGATATAATAATCTTTGATCCAAATTTTGCAAATTATTCAAAGATGAAAATTACAGAGTTTACAGAAACTGCAGAGATGGTGAAAGCAGAGTCTATTCCTATTCAGTGTGAACCTCAGATCCTAGACCAAAAGACAACTATTTAGTATTCCCTGGTTTTCATCTGGTGGCACTTATTGTGCCCCAGACACTGTTGTAAGGTATAAACTTACAGAGGCTGTCAAATGAATTTCTCCTGTGTGAAGCTGAGGATGTTACACATATATAGCAATTCTCTTTCCTCCCTTCCTTCTTCTCCCAGAAGATTTTTATTTTTTTAGTTTTTCTATTGATTGATTTTGCAATTTAAATAATCATGACTATATTTTAAAATCATTAGTATGCCTGCCTGAGTGCGTGCCAGTGTGTGTGTGCCAGTGTGTCTGTGTATGTATAAAGGAATCTCAACCTGATGAAAATTGGAGGCAGATTTCCAAGGTGTTTTATATCCTCCTATGTTAGTAAATGAAGTAATTTATAGAGGGTTGTAAAAATCAGCGATGTCAAGCAGCAAAATATCTGATTGGAAAGAGAAGGCAGCTTTGAAACCTTTCTATGGCTGGAATAAGTTGAATACATGCAGTTCATCCTGCTGTACAACATATGAGTCCATAATTTCTTTTCTTGCTTTTCTAGTGAGACTGAAAGCAGCTTTTATACACATGAGGAGTAAGAAAATGGGCAGTGTAAAGAAGGCACCTTAGCATTCTCATCCTAGTAAGCTAGTTAGCAGTCAATTAAAGGCTTTTACCGTAGAGATAATCTGCACAGGAAGGCTTTACCATCATGTTTCCCAGAAATATCAGATTTTACCCTGAAAGACGATGATAACAGAATATGATATGTTAAGTTTGTAACTATTTGGAGAAAAGTAATCATTTTATTGATTTAACAAATTTACTTTTTTTCACAATTTGGGTTATAAATATTTCAAAGAAGATAAAAATGAATTAGGTGAAAATATTAAACATAACGCTTTAGACTAGACTCTGAAAAAAATCTATATTGTCAAACTGGAATAACCCCTGCTTGCCACCTCCCCTCACCATGAATTAGCTCAATGCTATGTGACTTATCTGCAGAAGAGATGCAGTTTACTGAGACATCCTTCCATTATGTGGTGTAAATAAAACCTATAATATATGTTTTACATATGTCTGATATATATAGATATGCCTTCATTTTCCTTGATGGAAAATCTATGGGAAAATAGTAGCTCCATCAAATTAGTGAGTAAACAAGACCATTACATCAAAATAGACTTTGCTCATTTACTGACAAGTGTAACTGTTTAAATTATTTATATTCTACTCCAAATGGGTTTACAAATGCCCTATAGTATGTTTTGTAAATTCAGTGGAGTCTTAGTAACTTCTTCATTAATTACATTTATAAATTACAATCCTTACAAAAGCCCTGAGGCACATAATTGATACATTTAAATATTTAGCAACTCAGTAGATACAGCATTTTATATATAAACAAATTTAACTAAAAATACAGATTCTTCCTTTTGGTGAAGGAGCAATAATATATTAAGAAAGGATGTATAAAAATAAATACCTTGGAAGTTCTCCCAATTGTGGTAAAAGTTAGTTATGCCTTCTAAGGCTTTCTTATCTTCCATCAGGAAAGATGGGATCATAGACACGATGAACACAGTAATCAATACTTTGTCAACTTCTGCAAATAATTATTTCTAATTATGCTAAGTCTGATAAATTATCTCACATTGCCATGGATCATTAGTGTAACAGTTAGCCAACATTTACTGAGAACTACACAGCCATTCAGGAAGAAGATAGGAAAAATGTTGACACAGGTTATCAAAGAGTAGGGACCCTAACAATGTATTAAAAAACTTCTCAGTCTCCTATCTGCCCATACTTGAGACCAAATACACAAAGAGAAAAAAATTCTGACTAGACAATATTATTTAATTTACCTCCATTCTTCTCAGCATCTTTCATGCCATATGCAATCAAAAGATTCTAACTCCCTATTGCAAGAAGACCTGAGACAGAAGGCAATGGATGGTAAGGGATCTAGTATGTTTGGATATCAGAGCTGCTATAGATAGTGCAGAGGCAGGGTGAGTACTGGGATCAGTGCACTCAAGAGTTCCTGGCCTCTCAGAAATCATTTCCAGGTAAATAAAAATTACAGACCGGGCTTCCCTGGTGGCGCAGTGGTTGAGAGTCCGTCCGCCGATGCAGGGGACACGGGTTCGTGCCCCAGTCCGGGAAGATCCCACATGCCGCGGAGCGGCTGGGCCCGTGAGCCATGGCCGCTGAGCCTGCGCGTCCGGAGCCTGTGCTCCACAACGGGAGAGGCCACAACAGTGAGAGGTCAGCGTACCGCAAAAAAAAAAAAAAAAATTACTGATCATTTTTATTCTGTGGGAATAATCTTGCTGCTTGCTCACGGAGAGACAGACAATGAGAGTAGGAGATAATTCAGACCCAATTCAGTAGAGTGAAAAGCTAAACCACCAACTTTTTGACACATACTCTGCATAGCAGATTTCACTTGAACAAGGGATTTTAAGAAGAAATCCTGCAGAATCAGTGAAAAGTGATCAAGAAATAACTGCAATAGATACACTGTGTTGGTTCTCAATCACCAAGTCCAGGTAAAGTGCTCCTAGTTTTATTATTATTTTTTTTAAATTCTACAATCCTTACGTCTTACTTTTAAAAATGTAAAACATAACCATTATTTTAAAATAAGAGTATACTTTTTCTGATGTTTCAAATATACCTTATAAACCATTAGTAAATGCTCTTAACCAGATCTCAAATAATGAAACCTCCCAAGTGGAATAAGAGACATGATTGTATGATGAAAAGAATAAGTGCTTTGGAGTCAAGCAATCATGGATTGAAATTCTGACCTGGCCCCTAACTCAAAGTGTGTTTTTGCACAAGATATTTAAATTGTATAAGCTTAAATTTCCTTATTTATGAAATGGGGATAATAATATCTACTTTATAGATTTGGTTATTGTGGAGATGAATAGTCTATAGCGAAGAGAATATAACTAAAATAGTTAATTGAATACCTGACATAAAAAATATATACTATATATATAGTATGCTATAGAAACAAATACATATTTTTTTTCATTGTCACTGCCTTTGCTAACCTTTGAAGCTAGAGAAAAAACATGAGCTTGTAAAAGCAGTAGGTCAGGCTTGGGGGGAATTTAAAGAATGAAGGAGTTTAAAAAAGTAAAACAGATTGTTTATGAGTTTTCTACTTGGTTGTTTCTTTTTCACATGTTTGGTAGTCATGTTTCAGTAGGTCTAGAGATCGTTTAGTGATTTCTTAAAGTTCTATTTGTGATCTCTCACCTTGTGAGGTAAGGAGAGCCGAGCAAATATCAGCCTACCTGTCGATACTTATAAAGCAGCTAAATAGATGAATACATGTAAAGCATTTAGAATCTACCCATTTTGGGCGGCACATCATCATTTTAGAAAGGAATGAGCTATTTTTAGATCATGACTGCTTTAAAAATTATAGGTCATTGTTGACTGGAGCTTTAAAATGTAAAATTATTGATTTTTTGTTTACTATACTCTTCTTTCCTAAAATAAAGTGAGGTATCTTCATTTGACCTGTATCTAGCCTGTGTATGGAGAAGATGTTACAAATCTTTTCTATCTTTGGCTATGAAAAGTAGTGAGTAGACTCAGCTGCTGCTCTCCAAGAATGTTAATCTGACATGATCTATAAGCCAATATCTCTTTCCGTCTCACAATATTGTAATTCTTCCGATTTGACAGTCTTTTGATGAAAAATAGAAATAAAACTGTGAAATCAGGAATTTATCCAATAGTTATTCTTAATGGGAAGGGGGAAATTTTGAAGAATAAATTATTCCTCTCTAGTAGATTCTCCAGATCATAAACCCTTACCCCAAACAACCTCCTCTGGTGATAAAGCACTGATTTCATTTGCTCCTACACATAGGCAGTGACAAAGGACATACAGCAGGAGTGTAGAGAGAGTTACAGATATATTTAATGGAGAGATGAGAGATGAGACACTGACAGAGTGAAAATTTGTACAGAATGTGGATCAGAACTGGAGGACAGTACACTGTGGAAATTGAAGTAAAATAAATCTTAAGACCAGCGGCTAGGATGACAACTACAGCATCGCTTTCCTCAACACTCCTGAGCCCCCAAAGAAAACTAGAACTAAGACTATAAAAATAGAAATACGAAGAATCTCTACTAAACTTGGAGTTGTTACCTTGAAAAGGAAAAATGATAACAACTTATAGCATTTCCCCCATACAGAGCAAAGGGGCAGTAGGGCTGTATGACCATGTCAGAAAGAAATGGACTATTGATCCAGTTTTGTGAGCCCTCTAAGCAAGAGGATTAGATCACCACTCAAATGATTGCAAAGCTGGCTTTCCTGGAGACCCAACCTGTAGCACAAATATTGGGGATGGGAACAGTTAGATGAATAAAATGATGACTGTGAACAGAGAATAAAAGGGAGGTAAAGAATGCATAACGTTCAGGGTAGGCTATTAATGTATATCTTATGTGGAGCCAAAGGCCTGCTCTCTGTTTAACCGACTATAAAAAGCATGCACATTGGTAAATTTTCTGACTTCAAGGTACAAACTATTGCATCAGCTTCCTGTGCGTAGTTCATACATATGATTTAACACATAGCAGAAGATTAATTTCTGGGGACAATTCAGAATGAATTTCATTTCTTTGCAGAAAATGAACACTAAGCCAGAAAGCACTAGAAACCTGATATTGGTGTCTGTTTATAGTCAGCTCATGGAATTGGTATTGCGTAATGCACATTTTCAGCTGAAGGCTTACTTATTTCCACCTCAACTGTTTACTTCTCAGTCGTGTTCCTGTACAACCACTCTGTGTCAGGAAAATCTTTATACTGTGAGTCATCAGTCATTCTGATTCCTGCCAAGTATACCCACTACCTTAAAGTAAGCAAAAATAATACATCACACATGACAAATTCAAATTCAAACAAGCTTAAAGAATTTCTACAGTTGTTCAATTAACCTGTAGATATTTACATCAGGTTTGTATTTTTGTTAAGTGAAGTATATAAACTGCACTATTTAAGATAAAGAGTGATTTAAAGCAGATCAATATACTGTAACTTTGCAGACACTGATTATTTTTCTTTACTGGTTAAATACTACAACATTTTCCCACTAATTTTAAGCATTATGGTCTTATCTATGCTATTTACAGTAAAAAAGGAAAGCTTATATTTATTTCATTAAAGTCCCAATGAGACAGATTCATTTTCTTGAAAATTGTTTATAGTAAGTTAATAACTCTAGTGTATACAATGAAATTAAACAATTCCTGCACCTTAATATGTTTACCACATACGCAAGACCCTCACCTTTTATAATCAGCTTCTACTGAGCTCATGAAACTCTGGGAAACTTGGGTTTTGCAACCCATGCATACATGTAATTTCGTTTATGACAGAACACTAATTGATTCACACAAAAAGGTTATTGTTAAGCACGCCAGAATACATATATTAGTTGCTCACCATATTATCTTCCCAGATGGGAAAGCAACTTGAAAATCACTTTAAAAATCAAAACTTTTTTTTTTCACTTGGTGAACCTGTTATTAGAGTTAAATGATCCTACAATGTATTGCAAGAAAGCATGGTAGCTTCCTCAGTCATCCTTCTCTACATGCTCACCAGGACAAGAGGAAAATTTGCATTTATCAATACGAAAATTATTCTCCTCTAACATGCACTAAAGACACCATGACAGTGTATTTGTTTTTCCACTTATTCTAATTCTGGAGAAATGTTTCACAGAGTGCTCCATTTTGTGACCTTCATCACCTTTTAGCATTTATCACTACTTCTCCTTTTTAAAAATTTCAATATTCTTTTATGACATGCCATAATTTCCCACACTATATCATATTTTATATTGATTATATTTCAGGATGACTGCTTCTCAATAGCATTTTGGAGAAGAGACAGGGCAACTGACTTCATAAAGAACAGTAAATGTGTTTTCACATGTCTCTGTTGGGAAGCATTCCTGCTAATAAGGTATAATTATTATTGTAAATATAACCATGTCCTTTTACTGAACTTTGTCTCTTTCCTTTTGCAAGCTCTTTCTCACCTCTCTGCCTTAGCTCATTCCATTCTCTCTGTCCTTCTCGGTCTTATTCAACTAATTTTAAAAATTAAACTCAATCACACCATATTTATACCGCTTTATATATCTTGGAACCTGTATATTTTTGTTACCAAATATTTTGGACCCTAAAATGTTCTTCATTTTCTTTCATTTTTTATGGACCTAGGTGTGAGTATATACACATTGATTATAGTTACAGTCATAATTAATCCCCAATTTTTGATGCCAAGATAAAGAAACTTTATCAGGTAGGTTGTGCTATATTAACTCCTAGCTCTTGGCCCAGAGAGAACACAAGTACTCAGTGTTAGGTTACCTTTCTGAGGGTATCAAACTCCTATTGCTTGGTGGGAAACATGAGGTAATCAAGAGTCTATTCTCACTGACAAAGTTGGCATTTGAATTAAGAAACAGTCAAATGGGATTAACTTTTATGGAAGTAGCATAAAGGCTTGAAGATTTCAATGACTCATAATATCCCCCTTGTCATTCTTGATTCCTAGAATAAGCTCCATTAGTATGAGGCCCTTCTCAGATCCTATCTTGTGAGGGTGATCCAATTTCCTGTTGATAGAAATTGTGTTGAGGCAAAAGTTCTGACCTCACTGTTGCTTTCCTCATGGACAAAGTAAGTGTGCTTTACAGTTGGTCTGCATAGAGTGAGCTTTCTATTTATAGTCAGTGACTTGAAGAGCCCTCTTCTGACCCAATTTGAGGGTAGTTTATTAGCAGTATCTCTTGTGTTGGGTTGGCAGAAATTCCAAACAATGGTTCTTACCTTTTGCTGTGTTAACTATTCTGATTAAAGCTATTATCTCCCCAGAAGAAAAAGCACACGTGCATGCACAGACATGATTCT
Organism: Neophocaena asiaeorientalis asiaeorientalis; assembly: GCF_003031525.2. Taxonomy (NCBI): domain Eukaryota; kingdom Metazoa; phylum Chordata; class Mammalia; order Artiodactyla; family Phocoenidae; genus Neophocaena; species Neophocaena asiaeorientalis. The sequence goes on along the minus strand of NW_020173108.1, from coordinate 12,678,149 downwards.
TACAATTTGATGACTGCCTGAAGACCCTATGGGACCTCACAACACGGACCTTGGATTAAAACATCCAACTCCCATCAGGACAACTTGTCCCCTTGTGGGAAGCAAACACATGGCTTTGTATCTAGGGAGATGGCTTTTTCTTTGAAATTTAGCCTAAAATCCTTAGTCTGAAGAGGTTGGTTAGGTTTTTAACAATTCAGAACAACAGTTCATCTCTTCTCATCCATCTTACAAATTGTTTGCATTCTGAGACCTGTACACACAGGTTTCAGACCTGTTTATCTAGTTGTTTACTAATCATTTGTATCTAAAGACCCATGAGTGCTTTAACTGGAGATGATCTCTTGGCACATAAGTATCTATCTTAAGTCTATGTTTCTGCCTATAACACAGAGACTATAAAATTTTTGCAAATAAGTTTCTAGAATTGATTTTGATTCTGCCAATGAGAGGTCTTGATTTGATATTTGGTAGATATAGATGAGGTAAAGACTGCCTTCCTTCTGCCACACTTTCTGGCAATCCAGGTGAGACAAAAGTGAGTGTTTGTAGCACTGGATACCACTAGCACATGGTGACAGTCTGCATGGATGTGAAGATTGGAAGTAGAGGTTGTAGCTTCCTGATCTCTAGATCTATTACAGGATAATGGCCTTGTAATCAACAGAATATGATATACATTGACTGTAGGCACCTGTAGCCCTTTCCATGACTTGGTAAGCATCTAACTCTGAATTACATTCCTTTTTATATGAGTGACTGGGAGTTTTCTTTTCTATTTCCTGAATTGAAACCTGATGGATAGAGTATTCTAACATGAATCTACCTACCTACCTACCTATATCTAACTGTTATCCAATGCTCCTTCAGTATTCCCTACCTCAGCAAATGTTACTGTCATCCATATAGCTGCACAAGCTAGAAAAGTAGGGATAGTTATCTACTCTTTCTTTTCAAACTATCTTCTTCTTCAAATGAACCAAATACCATTAAGTCCACATCACTGTGTTCTCTAATCTTCATGACAAAACATTAAGCCATATCTACTGCTACTTCATTGGTCCAGGCCTTCCTCATTTTGGGTGGTGTTGATTCCATTCTTAGCACTATTTTTTTCCTTTTTTTTTGTTTGTTACAAGATGGCTGTCAGGAGTTTCTGAAGCTATAAACTTCTACAGTACACTCCCATAAGAAAAAGAAACACACACACACACACACACACACACACACACACACACACACACACACACAATTAAATAGGACAAGGCCCAGAATATAGTTTCCATTATTTGGCTGCTCTGAATTGGGCCATGTGCCTACTTATAAAGTAATACAGTCCAGGAGGATGGGATATAATGATTGGTTATAACTGGTCAATCTGTAATCAAAGATGAGATCAACATAAGCCAAAGTATAGAATCTGGGATACTTTTCAAAACAGTTAATGAGGGAAAAAATTTCCAATGTAGCTTTTTCATTTGGCCTCCCTAATATTATCCCAGTGATGTTTATAAAATGCAAATGTGAACATGTCACTCCCTTTCTTAAATCTGTTAAAACCTGCACATTTCCCAAAGAATTATGTCCAAATATCCTGGCAAACCTAGCCCCTGCCTACTGTGTCTCACAATTATCTAATAATGATACTAATTAAAATAGCTACCAATTTATTGGGCTTTACTACACATGCCAGAAAGTAGGCTAAATACTGTATATGCATAATCACATTTAACCTTCTCCACAATATTCATATTCATTATTTGCAAATTAGGACACTGAGGCTGAGAGACAAGAGGCAGTTTGATCAACAACACAGAGGTAAATGGCAGAGCCAAACCCCTGGCTTTTCCACTCTACTTTCTGCTCAAAAATTGTTTCTCCCCAACAGAGAATTAAAACAAGGAGGACCTTAGAAATAACCTAGTCCATTTCTTTATATTTAATTTGAGAAAACTAGTCCAGGAATGTCATTTGGTCTAGAAAATAACCTAATAAGCTAGTCTAAGCAGAACACGATTATATCTTAGATGATGAAGATGTTAGAGAAGATGGATACAAGCGTCCATAATTGAAATTTTTTGTAAGTAAGTAGTGTACATATTTATGATACTGTTAATAAAAACAAAGGAGACAACACAAGTAGGGTGCTTAGGACCATGCCACTCCTAGCAGATATTTAATTACTTTAAACAATTATTACAACTTGAATTGAACAAATACAATTGTGCATTACTATATTCAAAGAGCCAGAATACTAATTCTATAGATGAAGACTTTCTAATGAGTTTTATGACCAATTACTTTTACTAAACACCTTTCTTGAACCGTATATAAATATATTACTGAAAAATTTAAATATCCACAGGAATTCCTTATGGTATGTGTGGATTTGTACAATGTGGTCTTATTAGTATTAAAACCTTACAGGAAGGAACATATTCTTTCTGAGTAATTCCCTGAATTAAGGTCAGATAAAATTTTGAGTTTATCTCAGAATGTTCTCTGATCATCTAGTAACGTGCAGATGTCTGGTTATTTCTCTTCTGGCTGTTTGGAGTTATACTTGAATACTATCTTCCTGGAAGATGCTGTTTTTCTTTACTTTCCTAAATAAGATGAAAAGAACAGACGGGGCTTCCCCCAGAGGTGGTTCTTTCATGAATTCCAATTTCAGCATCTTGGGTATTCCCAGACCAGAAGGAAGTGTGACACTTGTCCAGCTTTGATTATATCAAGCTAAGTTCCCAAAATGATTGTGTTTTCTTACTTGTAAAACCATTAATCTCTTAAGGGGAACAAATTTCCCAAGCAATATGGAAGAAAATATGCATATCACATTTCATTTCATTTCTTCAGTAACACATTAAATATTGTTTACAAATATTCTCTTTTTCCTTTTTGGCTCATATTGCACAGTCCAATGCCAATTTAGGATAAAAATGAGTGATCATAATTGCACTCTTCAGTATACTAAATAAGTATTTGAATATACTTAGGAGAATGGCATAATAATAAAATTTCAGTTTATTGCAATTATGACAGCACTTTCTTTTAGAGATAATAATCCATCCTGTTTCTTAGCAAATTTAAAATCCTATCGAAAAGGCTAACTACTACATACTTAAGTCACTATACTTGCTGTAACATTGAAGAACTCTTGCAGAAATATACCTCCTATGCATGCATATGACATTACAAGATTCAGGAACTAAGGTACATATAATAATTTGAAGCAAATAGAATTTAAAAATTTCTTACATGAAAAGGATAACTCAAAAGTGATGGCCAAGTCTATGTCTCAGATCTTAAAATATTTTCTTCCCATGCACAATATGATAAAAAATAGAGCAAAAACAATGCTGTTATATAAATCATCCCAAACTATACAGGACTGTCTTTTCAAGGATTCCTTTTTAGGGAACATCCTTCAGAGATATAGGCAAAGTCTCACTCTGGTACAAAGGGCAGACGTGTGCATTATATATATATTGTCCATTATAAAATCTTTGGAATCTCTAAGTTCAAGTTTCCTCTCCTGTAATAGTATCCCCTGTAAGTGCAGGGGCCTTCTTTCAATTACAGGATTTGGGAATTTCAGGATTTGGGAAAACACTGCATAAAAATGCTATTATTCTATCTACTATTATTGCCTCAAATAATAAAGTCCTTTTTCTTTGATCCAGGATGATTTATCTTCTACTAGCATCCATGAAATGTGGCAGGCTAACTTGTTAGCATGCAAGTAGAGTGATATTTCAGACTCATCACAGTTTTTTGACAACCCATGTTGATAATTTGACAACCCATGTTGATAATTTTGTTTGTGTGTGTGTGTGTGTGTGTATATATATATGTATATATATATATACACACATACATATATACATATGTGTGTATATATATACACACACAGGCACATACATATATACACATATATGAAATGAAGTGGATCCATAGTATATGCTAATGCTTTGGGGAGGGAAGGAGAGATGAAAGGGAATGGGATCAAGGGAAATTTTAAGTGAGGCTCTTCAATACTATCTGTAACTCTTTATCTCTTTAAAAATGATCTGAGTAGGGCTTCCCTGGTGGCTCAGAATCTTCCTGCTAATGCAGGGGACACGGGTTCGAGCCCTGGTCCAGGAAGATCCCACATGCCGCGGAGCAACTAGGTCCGTGCGTCACAACTACTGAGCCTGCACTCTAGAGCCCACGTGCCGCAAGTACTGAAGCCCGCACGCCTAGAGCCCATGCTCCGCAACAAGAGAAGTCACCGCAATGAGAAGCCTCCGCACCGCGACTAAGAGTAGCCCCTACTCGCCGCAACTGGAGAAAAAGCTCACGCTCAGCAATGAAGACCCAACGTAACCAAAAATAAATTAATTAATTTAAAAAATGATCTGAATAAAATGGTAAGTTATTAACTTGGTTGTTGGGTAAGTAGTTATTTGTTGTACTATTTTCTATCATTCTGCATATATTTTAAATATTTCATAATCAAAAACAAGAAATATGATGAAATCTCATATAATTATTGAATTCCACGATTGAGCAGAAGGTACTAGTTACCTAGTATTATAGTCATTTGTTATTTTATTCTTTTTTTAAGATAGCTCTTCCAAGGGCTTATCAAACTTATAATTAAACAACTAGAATTACAAAAACCTTTTATTTCTGGGAAAATACATTTTATCTTTAGGAAACAGTCATCATTAGAAAGACCCTCTTTACCCACAATCCCACATTTTTTTAATAGGGGCATCTGTGGTATTATACACACACACACACACAGGCACACACATACATGTAGAATCTGGAGTCAGAAAATCTCAGTTCAAATGTAGAATTTGCCACTTTGCTAATTGTGTCATATTGCGAAAGGACCAGCACTCTTTTGACCTTAGTTGCTTCCACTATAATACTGGAATGACAATACCTGTCCTTTTATAACTCCTGTAGTTGTTTTGAAGATTGAGTTCATTTATATGAAGATTCTTTGTGAATGTTATGAAGTGCAGTGTTTTTAAAGACAGTAGTCATCTCTTTTGCTTTTATCATCTCCCCATTTTTGTTTTATTCCAGGCAAACTAACTCAGTTTCACTAACCATTCAGTGTAAAAGCTGCTTCAGTACCCTCCCACCATCTTGATCTTTCTCCCCTGAATGTGCTGAACACATGACTGTCTCCTCCCTAAAACTGCTTAAAATAGAAACTCAAAACAAGTCAAGGATTAAAAAAAAAAAGAAGAAAAAAAAGGCAACATAGTATGAATAACTACCTTTAAATCTAAGATAATCAATCATAAAAGTACAAATGCATTTTACAGCTACTTTTCCAATTACAAGGAATAAAATATTATTTTAAAACATGTCAAAGTTGTTTTAGTCTTGAGTTAAAGCCAAAAGATTTAAGAAATTTATCTTTAGGATAAGGATAAGATGTAAACCATGAATATAAATGTAAGTCAGCAAAAAATGAGTGCAGTTGAGATTCATGGCTTTGGAGTCAAACCTGGGTTCAAATTCTGATTAAGTTTTAACCAGTCTATACTTTGGTTTTCTCCTGTATGAGAAACACTATGAGTATTACAATATTCATTCTGCAATAACTGCAATATTGCAATAATTACATGAGACATTTCAAACAGTTAAGCCCAGTGACTGCCAAGTAAGCAGTCAAAAAAAAAATGGTATTATTATAAACTAATTCATACATGATGCCCTCACAAAGACATATTTCAAAGTTTCACAACATGCAGATATTCTTACATCAATGCTGATTAATTAATCCTCTATCTTAATATTGAAAAATTGTGGAAAGTTTTTAAATTTATTCACAATTTCAGAAAATCAGTTTTTCAACCCTTTCTTATTTTCCTTCAATTTTATTTTGAACAGTTGTAAAACTGTGCTTCAAAATTACTAAGGTTGAGAAGATTTAGTTCTTTCTTTCTAAAGAAATTCTTTGCCTTCTTAACACCAAATCATCAGTTATCAGATTGACCCTCAGCTTCTAGGCTATAATTTAGCAGGCAATTTAATATTGAATTTGATTTTTTTAATGTGAGCAAAATTTTCAGGTTTCAGTTTTGATAATATATTCATGATATTTTAGCTAGTGAAGTTTGAGATACATACCATTTCTCTAAATAATTTCCAGAAAACCCCTTTCCTTTAATATTTTGAAGTATATTGTATGTGCTACATAGAACAAGTTTCAAATATAATAGCTCCATCAGTGACAATCAGTTTTATAGTCCAGTATGTTAATGAACACTACATTTCTATATCATACCTCAGGTTAAAAGTAATCTAGGTTTAAGAATTCTTAAATTCATCTCTTTAAAAATTTTTATCTTGTTAGCCATTTTTCTCTTCTTCCTTTTGATATCAGGTAAAATATTATTGGGTCCTTTCTGGAAAGTAGGCACATGAGACCTATATAATGATAAAAGTTCCTGCTCTATACAAATCTAAATTGTCTAATAGGGTTAAAATGAGAACCCATGGAACATTATTCTCTATAATAAAACCTGGTATGATATTGATGCACATCAGTAAGTTTTTAAAGTGAGTAGGCCTGGATCCTAATCTTGGGTAAGCCACATCTGCTTTCAAGGACTCAGATTTCCCCTGTGTAAAATAAAGATGTTGGACTATATTGGTGTTTCCCAAACTTGAGTTACTCATGTGCTGCCCTTATAATTATTGAGACATCCACAAATGTTTTGTTATCTTATTTACTTAATAGTTTAATTGACTCATTTGAATTACATATATGCCTGTAATATTCTACCATAAATGGAAACTATAATATTCTACCATCAATGAAAGCCAGTATTACATTTTATTAATAGAAGGTAGTCACAAAATTGTAATTAAAATAGAGCTGGATAGTCTTGCACAGGCAAGACTCATTCTGTTGTTTGATCTTTCTTTGGAGAAAAGATTAGTTCCTGTTAGAGCAATGTCAAAGACAGCTTGACTCAAATTATCTATTTCCTAAACATAATCCAAATACTCAAAAGGGAGTTAAAAGGGGAATAAACCTCTTTGTGTTTATTTAATGCAGTGTCTTATAAGCATAACACCAGGCTCAGTGATGTCTCATGTGTGCTCCCTTTAATGGCCAATGCTCCTATGATTTTTAATTGCAGAGAAAATTTAGGTGTGCTAATTATAATGATGTTAGTACTGATAATTATTTAGCTAAATGTATTGAGCTCTTATTACATGCCAGGTAATGATCAAAGCACCTTATATGTTTTTCCCATTTAATCCTCACGACAACTCTATGAGACAGGTGGTATTGTAATCTGTATGATAAAGAAAGAAAGGCAAACTAGGGTTGCAGCCCATCACGTCACAAGTGACGAGAGAGAGAGAGAGAGAGAGAGAGAGAGAGAGAGAGAGAGGGAGAGAGAGAGAGAGGAAGGTTAATAAAAATAAAATTTAAGGCAATAGAATCTTAAAAATATGCTGAGAAAAACTACACAGGAGTCTAGTAATAAATCTATGATTGTATTTATCAAATGACCTTGGCATTAAGATTTTGGATTTTTTGAGGACATGTAAAAGGCACAAATATCACAATATCACCAGTGCCTTGCATAATATATGACATAGCTGGAGAGCAGGTAGGTAGAAAGGAAGGAAAGAATCAAAACAGTAAACAAACAAACAGAGAACAAAGGGCTATGTAGATTGGAAAAAACTTAACAAGTAATGTCCGGACATTTAGAGCCCAGAATTAACTGTGGTAACATCTGGATTATGGTTAAGTATGCTAAGGCTTTGGATGATCAGCCTGCCAAGACTGTTTAAATCTTTCCCACAAGTGTTGGGTCTGCCAAGCCACTGCGAGTTCTTTTCATCAGTGCTATAGGGGGAGAGATCTGGCTAGTGCTGGAGAGGCGTGCACACATCCTCAGTCTACAAGAATATTATTTTTTAGATTATATGTCCACCATTATCCTTGTATTGAGCCAAATTACACTTTGAATTTATACACTGCGGGTGAATTGTTAACATGAACATGAGATGAGGTTGATTTAATTTGCCTGGAATAAGAATGCTATAACAACAATGGAAATAGTGTTTCTAGATCTTAGCCAAACAATAAAACAAATTGATGGAAATTTATTTTTCATTATGTTTTGGCTTCATTTATATTGACATGACTATTGATATAGATCTCTGTGAATAGACTAACCACAATTCAGTGAAAGGCTATTTGATCCAAAAGAAAAATTAAAATACAGATGAGCTCTGGAATCCCCAACTGCTTTTTATCTGAAGACTTTAAAACTCTTTTTTAGTTTTCCAACAATGTAAGATAGAATTGCTTGTAAAAGTTTGTATGCTGAGTAAAGAAACTAAACTATCAATCATTGGATCCAGGAATAAAATACACTTCTGTTATTTTAATTAACTTGGATTTCTTGCCAAGTAATGCTAATTATTATTGCTTTAAAGCCAGTAAGACAATTTTTCTAGATATCACTTATCTATCATTAAATATCTGGAATTTAGATGAAAAGCCAGAGATAAGAAAAGTCTCTCATGAACTAGAAAGGAAGTAGGAAATGAAATCACTAAAAGCCCTTACATGTTATTCATAAAACACCCTAAAGTTCCTCCTTATTCACAGTCTATTTTTTCTTATTTTAGACATGAATCTAATGAGACTGTTCATTTGGTTTCTTAAGCCACAACAACAAATTAGAAGGGGATAATTTTGTAAGAAGCAGGCAAATTGACAGTTGTAAGACTTGGCAGCTGAAAAATTAGAAGAAACAGTAAAAAAGAAATACTGCTTCGAGTGGGGAGATGCCAGAACATGACAGTCTGGGTATTTATTGAACAGGTATTTTGGGGGACCTTGTTAACATCAGGGGAAAGTACAGGTCCCAATTAATCAAAGCAGAAGTTTATAACACCAAGAGCCAAAGTGTTTTATATTCCCTATGTATTTTCAGGGTAATTATATTAACTAGCCTTTAAGTAGTACTTATATTGAGACCATAGTTGGTGAGATCATTTTTTAGAAAAACTGAACAGATCTAGAACATTCATTTTAGGAGTGACAGCTTGTGACAGAAGGCCACAACCAGAAGGCCACTTCAAAGGGGTAGAAGCCTATTCTTATGACTTTATCTGGAGCAGAAATAATGAATCATATTCACAACATATGATAATTTTGTTACCTTATGTGAGGTCTAGTCCATGGGAAGGCTCCTTTCTTTTCAGTAGTAGAAATATTACACCTAATTCTGCAAGGATCACATGTTTTAATTGTTGTAATGGGTGTACCGTGTTTTGGTAAAATCTCGCTGCATAAATTGTGGTCCTGTACCAGTGGTGTAACATCAACTAAAAGTTTGAAATGCAGAATCCCAGTCCATAGCTCAAATTTCCTAAACCAGAATCATTTAACAGCATTTAACAAGATCCCAGCTGATTTATATATGCATTAACATAAGACAGGCACTGTAAAAACAGTGGCGTACAGATTTTGTGATAATTTGATTAAAAGTCACTGTTTATTTCAGCACTTCCTAAGAGGTTCATTGTACGGTGCTTCCTTGAAAGCTTCAGGACTATGGAGCAGAAATTTACAATGAATGTTTCAAAACAAAAGTATGTCTTCATAATTAAGGAATGTCATCATGTTAAACACAACCAATGTTCACAGAGACTATGTTGAGTTACGTGAGTAAATCTTAGTTAAATTATATTCAGAGAATTTAACATGGTTGAAACATTTATATTAAAATAGTTCTATTCAAAATGGCTAAAATAATAACCTTTTGGTATCCATGTTGTATTGTACTTGTTTTCTGACTTGCCAAATAACCAATGTGATGCGTTACGTCATGAAGTTTCTGAGCACCAAAAAAGGAGAGATGCTGTATTTTCTTGCTCTCAAATGCCTAGCAAGGTATACCTGCCTCTAGATACTATTTATATCTTCAGATATGACATGGACCATTATGCTTCTTAAGTTGAAGACATATTGGAGAAAATCAAGCAAAGGGAAAGCAGGAGGGAGATATTAGAATTGAGTTCTTGAAATCTAGCTGTAGCATTCTCAAGGATCTAGAAACTAAAACTTGTCAGATCTATATTTGTATTCTTTCTGACTTTGTAAATACTTACAGCGATTGAATGTTTTAACACTAGAATAATGTAATACAAGTATTTAGGTATCTATATTTCATGTCTATCTCTGCATAGAATAATTATTTTAATACCATGGAAAGCTACTGTGAAGGATGCAATCATAACAGTATCAGAGAATTATATATCAGCTTTCATCCATTTGGTTCAAGATACAGTAGTTTATATCTCTTTACCATATCTCTGAGGCTCTCTGAACATGTAGAATCAAATGATCAGCAAGTATTTAATGGGTAATTGCTCTAAGCTGATATTCTGCTGGATGCTGAACAACTTGGTAAAGTTTATAATACATATATTTCGATTTTTATGTTCTTTCTAGTTAGGTACTGTAGAACCTATTTTCACTTCTAGAAGCAGGGATAAGTTTATTTGCCAATAAAATGACACAAATGGTATCTCAAGTAATAGATTAATAGAAGGTTAACTTGCAAAGGAACTAATTTTTCACTATATCATTAAGAACTTAATGATATTTCAATAAAATCCATTCAAATCTTGGTAATGTACAATATACAAAAACAGAGAAAAGGAAAGATGTATGGATTTTTTTTGGTCAGCAAAAGGCTATTATATACAAGTATTATATAAGGTTGTATACAACTATTACATTTCATCTCACCATTGAACCTAATCTATTAAAAATTTTACCATGAGTATCAGCACATAAGACCCTTAGAATTACACTATATACTATTTTAAGTTCTTAGGATCTCAATTAGATAGCATTTTTGCAATTAACTTCCACGATTGGTTAAATTGTAATTATTAAATTGCACTTCTCATTAAGACTGTACTAATTTCCGATGAGATGTAGTTTAGATTTAGTTTCACTTGATAAGATTTAATTCAAAAACACTGATTGGTAATTAAAGACATTGCTCTCTGTATGGAGCAGAACACTGTAACTGAAAGTTTTTTGTCTTCTTTTACTTTCTAATTTCCTTCCCTTCTCCTTAGAGGGAATTGTTGTATCTTTATCTAAAAAAGACCCACATAAAAATGTTTTTAGATATTGATGGAAATCAAACCATACTACACAGAAAATAAACGTGTTGGGCAATGTTTGCATCACATCTAAAATGCAACACCTCTTTTTTTTAAATGAATTAATATTTGCTTTTGTCCTTATTGAATCACTATGATTTTAAGCATGAAATGCTGCCCAGGTGTTTGAAAAACATTATTTGAAGGAATACAGAAGAGTTAAATAGTCCATTCCAGCACTGACTGATTTTAACTTTATAACCTTTCCATTCTTGCAAAGGTAGTTGGGGATAGAAAGTTCAAGAAAGTCCATCACTGAAATTAAAGTGGTTTTAGCTGGGCACCAGAGTCATTCACTGAATCATAGTTTACAGTTTTCAAGAGCGCACTTAAATCCCCGAGTAGGTCATGGCATGTACAGTCTAAAGAATGGTTCTATATATTAAGTGATCATTCCCTGAACAGCAAATAAATAGCTGTTGTACTTAAATGAAATCATAATATCATTGAAAAATACATTCCCTAACTGTATTTACCAACTGTAGGAAACTAACATATTTGTAACAATTGTATTTAGATAAAAATGGTGTTTTGGGAGCAAACCACATGTTTTCTCACATATATTTAATATGTAATACCTGACATCATATTTTGAACAGAATGCTATTTTATTTGTATATTTGAATACCTCTTTCAGGTGTTTACTCAAAGGTCACCTTGGCGGGATCTGCCCTGACCATATTATTTAAAACTGCAGAGGAGTGACTTTATTAATATGCTGGAATAGGAAAGCCTGGACTCTCTCCTCCCCCCAACATCCCCGACACACCAATTCAAAAGCAACACACAGATCAGTTCCCTTGGCGAGATATGCAGAAACTAACCAAGAGGCTCCTATACTCCAGGAGAATGTGAAACCAGCAACAATGAAAAGAGTAGGCAAAATGGAGACACTTGTTCACCAAATCCACACCCTGGCATAGTGCCATATGATTGGGAGGAAACCCTCAGCTCCCAGCTTCTCTCTGAACAAAAAGATGTTGAACTGCACATCTAATGCTCCTATTTGTCTGAGTACTACCTGAGGTACTGGATTCTATTTCACCTGTCTCATAGAGCTAATGGGGCCCAGCATATACTGGTCTCTGGGGGGCTAGACTAATACACACACACACACACACACACACACACACACACACACACTGTATATATGTGTGTATATATACAGTAGGTATAAAATGTACGTACCATATATTATATATGGTATATAATATATATTCAGTATATATAATATATATACACAATATTATTTATAATATATAATATATAAACATATGTATAATAATACAATAACATATGTACTAATAACAAACTATCCGAAAAGGAAATTGGAACAACAATCCCATTTATGATAGTATCAAAAAGAATAAAATACTTAGGAATAAACTAAGGACTTGTTTATTGAAGGACTTGTACACTGAAAACTATAAAACAATGATGAAAAAAATTAAAGGCAGTGAGGCTTCCGGGAAGATGGCGGAAGAGTAAGACACGGAGATCACTTTCCTCCCCACAGATACACCAGAAATACACCTACAAGTGGAATAACTCCTATAGAACACCTACTGAACGCTGGCAGAAGACCTCAGACCTCCCAAAAGGCAAGAAACCCCCCCACGTACCTGGGTAGGGCAAAACAAAAAAGAATAAACAGAGAAAAAAGGATAGGGACGGGACATGCACCAGTGGGAGGGAGCTGTGAAGGAGGAAACGTTTCCACACACTAGGAAGCCCCTTCGCGGGCGGAGACTGCAGGTGGCGGAGGGGGAAAGCATCGGAGCCGCGGAGGAGAGCACAGCAACAGGGGTGCAGAAGGCAAAGCGGAGAGATTCCCGCACAGAAGTTCAGGGCCGAACGGCACTCACCAGCCCAAGAGGCTTGTCTGCTCACCCGCCGGGGCGGGCGGTGCCTGCGAGCTGAGGCTCCGGCTTTGTTCAGAGCGCAGGGAGAGGTCTGGGGTTGGCGTGAACACAGCCTGAAGGGGTTGGTGCACCACAGCTAGCCTGGAGGGAGTCCGGGAAAAGGTCTCGAGCTGCCGAAGAGGCAAGAGACTTTTTCTTGCCTCTTTGTTTCCTGGTGCCCGAGGAGAGGGGATTAAGAACGCTGCTTAAAGGAGCTCCAGAGACAGGCGCGAGCCCCGGCTAAAAGCGCGGACCCCAGAGACAGGCATGAGACACTAAGGCTGCTGCTGCCACCACCAAGAAGCCTGTGTGTGAGCACAGGTCACTATCCACAACCCCCTTCCGGGGATCCTATGCAGCCTGCCACTGCCAGGGTCCCGGGATCCAGGGAAAACTCACCCGGGAGAACACACGGCGTGCCTCAGGCTGGTGCAACGTCACGTCACGCCGCCCCGCACTCCGTGCATCTCCCTCCCCCAGGCCTGAGTGCACCAGAGGCCCCGAATCAGCAGCTCCTTTAACCCCGTCCTCTCTGGGCGGAAGAACAGATGCCCTCCAGCGACCTACACGCAGAGGCGGAGCCAAATCCAAAGCTGAGCCCCTGGGAGCTGTGAGAATAAAGAAGAGAAAGGGAAATCTCTCCGAGCAGCCTCAGAAGCAGCAGATTAAAGCTCCGCAATCAACTTAATGTAGCCTGCATCTGTGGAATACATGAATAGCCGACGAATCATCACAAATTAAGGAGCCCTGTGGATGAAAGGCTCTTGGTGCTGCAGCCAGGAGTCAGTGCTGTGTCTCTGAGGTGGGAGAGCCAACTTCAGGACACTTGTCCACAAGAGACCTCCCAGCTCCACATAATATCAAACGGCGAAAATCTCCCACAGATCTCCATGTCAACACCAGCGCCCAACTTCACTCAACGACCAGCAAGCTACAGTGCTGGACATCCTATGCCAAACAACTAGCAAGACAGGAACACAGCCCCACCCATTAGCAGAAAGGCTGCCTAAAATCATAATAAGTCCACAGACACCCCCAAACACAGCACCAGATGTGGACCTGCCCACCAGAAAGACAAGATCCAGCCTCATCCACCAGAACACAGGCACTAGTCCCCTCCACCAGGAAGCCTACACAACCCACTGAACCAACCTTAGCCACTGGGGACAGACACCAAAAACAACGGGAACTACTGACACATAAAGACTGAAAGTGAGGGGATGGAAAAATATATTTCATGCAAATGGATATCAAAAGAAAGCTGGAGTAGCAATTCTCATATCAGACAAAATACACTTAAAAATAAAGACTATTAGAGAGACAAAGAAGGACACTACATAATGATCAAGAGATCGATCCAAGAAGATATAACAATTGTAAATATTTGTTCACCAAACATAGGAGCACCTCAATACATAAGGCAAACACTAACAGCCATAATAGGGGAAATAGACAGTAACATATTCATAGTAGGGGTTTGGAAACAAATGACCTTGGAGACACAACAACCCAAAATCTATGGGATGCAGAAAAGTAGTTCTAAGAGGAGAGTATATAGCAATACTTTACCTTAATACTTACCTTAAGAAATGATGCTACCAGAAAACTACTAGAGCTAATCAATGAATTTGGTAAAGTAGCAGGATACAAAATTAATGCACAGAAATCTCTGGCATTCCTATACACTGATGATGTAAAATCTGAAAGTGAAATCAAGAAAACACTCCCATTTACCATTGCAACAAAAAGAATAAAATATCTAGGAATAAACCTATCTTTAATTTCTTTCATCAGTGTCTTATAATTTTCTGCATACAGGTCTTTCGTCTCCTTAGGTAGGTTTATTCCTAGATAGGTTTATTTCCTATTGTTGCTCTAACAAATTACCACACATTAAGTAGCTTAACACAACACACATTTATTATCTTACAGTTCTGGAAGTGAGAAGTCTGAAATCATTTTCACTGTGCTAAAATCAAGGTGTTGGCAGGGCTTTGCTGCTTCTGGAGGCCCTAGAGGAGAATGTTTCCTTGCCTTTTCAGCTTCTAGAGACCACCTACATTCCTTGGCTAGTGGCCCCTTCCTTCATCTTCAGAGCATATCACTCCTATTTCTGCTCCTGTCCTTTAATTTTCTTTCTCTAACTCTGATCCTTCTGGCTTCCTCTTATATAGATCCCTGTGATTACATTGAGCTCACCAGATAATTAAGGATAATCCCCATGTCAAGATCCTTATAATTTTCTGCATACAGGTCTTAATATCATTTGCAAAGTACCTGTTATGTTTTAAGATAATACATCCATGTAAGTTATGAGGATTAGGATGTGGATATCTTGGGGGATTCCCCCCTTCAGCCCACCAGAGTAAGATTGAAAAAAACGTTTCCCATCAATATTCATGAATACTCTCTGTGTTTTATTCCATGCCACGGTTAAGAAATCTTGCCTTGTAAAGACTTTGCCACTAATATCTCTTTGACCTCAACTTCTATTACCTTCTTTCCTTGATAATACTGCCAATGTGCACCCAAGATTTTATGTCCTCATTTTTTTCCCATACCATATATCACTCTCTGAAATACGATTTGATTCACTTATATTTTTTATCATGTGTCCTATGTGGTTACACACTCCCACTCCCACTGAAATGAAAGTTCGACAATGATAGGAGTCTTAGTTTTAGTCACTTATTTATCCCAAGTTGCTTGGCAGGATCCCAGCACTTAACAGATACTCAATAAATACTTCCTGAATCAATCAAAATTAACCATACACTCTAACAAGGTTGAGGATACAATTTTATTTTATAAAAAAATGCTACACTTTCACCTCTATTTCTAGCTTTATTTCCCCAATGAGTAAGTATGTATGAGATCAGAGGAACAGAAAAAAATAAGATACATCAGAAAACGTCAACAATAGCAACAACAACAAAAAGTTCACTAGAAAAAGTGGTCTGCAGAATAAACCCTAGACCTGGAAAAGATATTGCTCACTCCTGCATGCTATGTTTGTTTCATAAACATGGTATCTTAGTCTGCTCAGGCTGTCACAACAAAATATCATAGAATGCATGACTTGAACAACAGAAACTTACTTTCTCATGGTCCTGGAGTCTGAAAATCCGAGATTAGGTTGTCAGCATAGTTGGTTTCTGGTGAGGGCTCTGTAGTAGACCACTGCCTTCTCACTGGTGCTCACATGGCCTTTCCTTAGTGTGTGCACATACAGAGTGACTGAGTTCTGGTCTCTCCTATTCTTCTTATTCTCTGGGGTTAGGATCCTACCCTTACGACTACATTTAACCTTAATTACTTCCATGAAGGCCCTATCTTCTAAAACAGTTGCACTGGGAGGGTAGAGCTTCAACATATTAATGTGAGAGGGGAGTACAAACATTCGGTCCATACGTAGGGGATAACCAATATGTTAGTAGAAATAACATGTGAGTGCCTTGTATTAATTATACTACTGTCTAACAAAAATCAAGCTTTAAAATGGAAGATGGCTCCTTTTATGTTAAATATGAATGTTTTCCAGAGGAATAAAAGGTGGGGGAGGGGAGGCAAAACTATTAATAATTGTAGAAACCTTAGCAAGAATTTCAGATACCTCAGTCAATAATAATAATAGCACAGCTCCTGTCAAGAGAAAATTGTGCCTGACAAATCTATTGGCATTCTTTGCAGGATAAATATTCTTGGATAATGAGGAAAATAGAGAATATAATCTCTTTAAACTTTTGAAATGCCTTGAACAGGTTTTCATACCTAAAGGTACAAAAAACTTTACAGGAACTGTAAAATGGGAGGTTACTGGTTTGTCATAGGTAGGAAACTAGCTTAGAGATAAGAAACAAAGATGAATAAGTATTGGGAAAGTCTGATTCAACATTTTAATGAATTATTTAGATGATAGAGTACACAGTGAACAGGCAAAATAAGAATAAATAACTGAATATTTTCTTGGAATACAGAGACATTTCATAGAAGCTTAAATATAAACAAATGCAAATCATAATTTTAATAGAAAATTATTCATATTTTATTTATACAAACTTTGAGTCAAATGTTAAAACCTAAGACTTGCCTTACTCATTAGGTAAACTGTTACACAAAACCAGTATCATTATGAAGTTAATTTTTAGCACTCTCCTGTCTATATCCTTATTAAATTGGGACAAGATGGGATGTGAAATAAAATGAAAACAATATTTTTATATAATAAAATTCAGGACAGACATGTCATATGGTATAGTGTATGAACTTTTGAATATGGGAAACACATGCATTTATTTTAAAAATGTCAATTGGTTCATTTTATGTGTTTTGGCTTTGAAAAAATGAGTGTGTTAAGACTGCTTTTTTGGCAGATGATAGAAACATTTCAAATCAGCTTGTGTAAACATTTAAAAGGGAATTATTAACTCATGTAACTAGAAATCCAGGGGATTCCTCTTTCTTTGTTGATTAGACAGTAAGATTCCCTGTAGCAGGAAATATACTCTCTCTATCAGCCTCCAGACCCCCAGCTTTGAACTGGCTAGAAACAGCCTGTCCTTAGAATTCTAGGAAAAAAATTTTCATTGCAAGCCATGATGGACATGTGTTGGATCATGGGCCCAACACCGAGCCAGTCACCTGGATGAAACAATTATCTAGAGTATTCTATTTAGCTGAGCCCAGGTCTCCTTCCCACATCCCTGGCTTGTGGAGGGGGATCAATTTCACGCAAACTGCATGTAATTGTTTCCCCTCTGAGAAAAGCATCCCTTTGTTACCAAAGTAAAGGGTGGTGATGATTTATTTGTCAAATAAACAAAATGAAACAAAAAACAAGCAGCTAATCACTAGAATTAATTTCCAATATGATTAAGGTAGAAAAGCAGTAGAGGGTGGGCAGTCATGAAGTAAAAGAATGCCTCACACACTTTACAAGGACCTTACAAAAGTAAAACATGGTTTGAAGCCAGTATTGTAAGAGAATGTGACCCAGGAGGCCTTAAAGAGGGAAGATTTTACAAACTGCTTTCTCTGCAGTGGATACTCTAGAACAGGGGGAAAATGCTCTCTTTTTCCACTATGTTATATGACTTTCCAGAGATCAGCTATTTATCACCTTCTCAAAAATTCTGGGCTCTTTACAACCCAAATCTTTCTATCAACCCAAGATTCAAACATAATACAATTAGGGAATTTCTCTTCTTGCTTTTACTTTTTTTCCAGAACTGAGCAACATGGTTGAAAAATAATAGGTGGGAAAAAATTGCATACATATGGATCAGAGAGCCCAAGCTTCAAAGTGCTGAGTACCTTGTAGCCTCAAAAGTGGTCGTCAGTGATAGCAGCTCCTTCTTGTACATTGAGTAGCTTTGATTTAATGTGGGGGTCAGAGTTGGGCTATAGTCTTTGAAAGGCAACATAGATAAGTTATTTACAGACATCTCATGTTGCAGTTGCACTTCAGAGTAACCTGAGAGGTGCATTTCCTGAACAATGAGTCCCATGTATATATCACCTGAGCTGAGAATCAGAACTCTCATCCTTGGGAGGGTGGGAGAAGAGGAAAGAGAAGTAGGGGGAGAGAGTGAGCACATATATATTCTAACACTGCCCTGAAGACCTGCTGAGTCAGTCCATCTGGGAGTAGTGTAAAACATATATATTGTTGTAAAACTCCCTGAGTTACTGTGATAAAGCCAGGTAGCCAGTTTGGCAGCACTTCATGAAGTGGTATGAGCATGCTAGAGACAGAGACATTCACTCATTAAAATTGACACTGAAAAAAAATAATTGACACTGAACACGACAATGTAGTACACAGATCGAATGAAATTACCCAAGATTAAAAGTGTCCCTAAGCCCACCATCCTCTCATCCCTGTCACAGATGACAGTGAGCTTGCCTGCCAGAATCACTCTTCCAAACATCCAAATTAATGAATGGCTATCAATGGTAGGTAAGGGCCTCCCTGGTGGTGCAGTGGTTGAGAGTCCGTCTGCCGATGCAGGGGACACAGGTTCGTGCCCCGGTCTGGGAGGATCCCACATGCCGTGGAGGGTCTGGGCCTGTGAGCCATGGCCGCTGAGCCTGCGCGTCAAGAGCCTGTGCTCTGTAACGGGAGAGGCCACAACAGTGAGAGGCCCGTGTAGCACCAAAAAAAAAAAAAAAAAAAAAAAATGGTAGGTAACTATTGCTTTAAGGTTGATATATTTGTTGACAAAAATGGCTTTCTTATTACTATTTGGATGAAAAAAAATTACTGAAGTAAAAAATTCATACACAAATAAAGTAGATCTAAGTCATTAACCTATTTGTCATTTGCATTTATGTGTGATTTATCACCAAAATTAACTGCATATTTTATTATGAAATGCTACTTAGAAGCAAGTTTTCTGTTCTTGATCTGCAAGTCTCATGAAGGGTAGCACATCCCAGAGCCACCAAATGTGCCTCACCAGCATTCTGGCACCTGTATCTGTTCCTTCTCAGCTTTGGTCACCACCCCCTTGCCCACTACTATAACTTCTAATACCTGGTTAGAAGCAACTACAATAACAACAAAAGAATAATACCCCAAACAATGTATTTTCTTTTTGAAAAAGAAAAGTCTTTAAATGATAGAAATTTGCATTTTGAAGTCTCCAAAATTCCAGGGTGTATTCCAGTTATTGAAAATCTATGTTACAGTAATTCTCTTACGTAGGATAGCCCTAGGTAGATAACGTTTTGACTGAAAATTTATAATAATCTTTATCATAAAATATAGGGTTTTATAATAAGCACAATCTTGGGACCTGCTTTATATCTTCTGCTCTGAGGAGGGATATTAAACTAGGGACCTTAAGGACATGACAGAAGGAGGAAAGAGCATTTTACACAGACAGAAAGCAGAGCACATCAGTCAGAAATGCTTTTGGGTATAAGCATGAAAATACTCCAAATAGTACAAATTTGAAGGGTTTTTTTTTCCTCAGATACTAAATAGTTTGTGGATAGGAAAGGGTTGGCCTGGGTTCTTCACATAAATAAATTCAAACATTTTGCAGAACTTATGTATCCATGATTCACTCTCTTTTCCCCATGGTCATCCCTGGATTTTTTTCCTCCTAAATTCCAAGCATGAAAAAGGCTGTGGGAAGGAAGGTGACAGCATCAACCCGTTTTGTCTTTTATAAATAAGTGGCTTCAGCAGGTTTCCACATCCAGGCCTTTGGTTAGTGTTCAGTCACATGTTTACTCCTAACAGACAGGATGGCTAAGAAAATAAACATTTAGCTCTTCTAGTCCTTGTAGTGGAAATGGCAAGGAAAGCTTCTATGATCTAGGTCATGAGGCATACAAACTTAAGGTAGGTATATATGACATAAGGCATACTAAAATCCTTAATATGGTTCCTCCTATTCCTGAAAGACTGAGAAGAAAAACGGTGAGAGAGGAAATTAGGAAGTCTGTTAACAGGGCCTAACACTGATAGATAAGAAAAGTACTTTAGATATATTTGGACATAAATAGAGAAATTGAGGACTTTAGGCTTTCTTTCTTGGACTTAACTTGAGAAAGATATGAGCTTAGGAGAATTTGAAATATAGGCTTGGCTTAATGTCCCATGTTATGTGTAAGAAATAAGAAAGCACCAGTGGTAGAAGGATGGTGATTAAGTCAGTATTCTTGACTCCCAATGTGATGTCTTGTTCGGGGTACTATGAATATCCTGTGTGCTGCAGTGAATGGACACCAGCATATCAAGCTTGCTGGCGAACATGCATGCTAATCGGAAAAAGAAAATGCCACAGACGGGGACACTGAGGCCAGATAAATTGTTCAGGCCAACTGGTCTAGTGATGAGACCAGTCACATCTGAATGGACACCAGTAACAGAGTTAAGTAAAATGCAGATGGGTATGGGGAAACCTGGTTCCCTCTCTCACCTCTTCTTGAAAACATGGTAAGCCTGTCCCTCTTCCTCATATTCAGGTACCACTTTAGTGGAAAAAAAAAATAATACAAAATCTGATACATAAACCTAACTGACTTTGACAGAAAGGAGCCTAAACCAACTTTGACAGAAAGTTCACTATTAAACTGACAGAAGTTTTAAACTGAAAAGACATTGTTTAAACCTAAAAAGAATGAAAAACAATTTTAATTGGAAAAAGTGCATCAGCTACACAGAACAACAGGACCTTAAGAAATCAGGTCAGTTAGAGACAAAGAAACTATTTTCTCTACCCATCAAAGTACAGGATGAGTAAGTATATTACTCCACTATTCCTCATCTATCTTATCCTCTGTTGTTCATTGAAGTTTTTCTCTCCTTTCATTCAGATCAGCATAATGATATGTTCTGTTACGCTTAATATGTTTACACTGCATTGTTGCCCTATGTCCTCTGCCACCCTCTCCACAGCAAAGCTGTTCAAAAGTATTGTCTGCACTTTGTGGATCCAACACTTCACTTCCCATTTGCTCTTCAAGCCACTCCAACAATCTACCTAGCTTCCTCTCAAACTTTGATGAAATTGCTCTTGCCAAGGTCACAAAGACCTCACATTGCCAAATTCACTGGAACCTTCACTCCTACCAATTTAGTCAGAGAAGGGGGTGAGGGTTGGGGAGAGGAAGAGTGGAGGAGGGGGAGAGGGGGAGGGAGGAAGGAGAGAGACGGTTTGTCCCAGGTGGCCATTCCATTGTTCTTAAACTTTTCTCTTTTCTGAGCTTCCTTTATAATATATACTTTCTCACATGATTGATTGTTTTAGGCAGCATTCCATAAAACTGATATGTGGAATGGCTTGGGGCTCCACTAGGGAGACTAAAAGCTCTTTCATTTTTCTATTCTCTTTCATCAATTCCAGTGGCATTAAATCCCAAATGTCTTCTACATTGAATCCCAGACTTAAATTTCTAATGGCTTACATGTCCCTTGAGTGTGCCATTCTCCACAACTATAGGCAAGTGCTCCAGAATGTATATTCCCATACTGCTGAAGGTCTTGCCACTTTCACTGAAACATGTTAAAATGGATCACATTCCCTTTAATTATCACCTACTTCCTCAAAATTCTTTGGTGAGTTTCCTTTACAAGCTCGTGCAGATCTTCTCCTACCATTCCCTAAGAATCCCTGTCATACACTACCTCTGTATGCCTACCTAAGAATTCAAATGCACAAGACCAGAAAAGATTTAAACTAATATTTTCAATGATAATATTTTAAAATATTATTAGTGATCAACTATAATAGAGAAATGATCTATTCTTTGTTTTGGAAGACACTTCTATCTTAAGACATTTCTTGGCTACTATTTTTACACCAAGAATAAAAACAATGTAAAAAATTACAACATCCCAACATAAAATACTAAAATAAGATTAAGAAAATAACTTTTAGTTAAAATGAGACATTAAAATAAAAATATAACATAATTTTGCAATTTAACTTCATTCTATAAATGAAACTTGTCATTGGATGCTTACTAAGGGTCATATAGTTTTCTGAGGATTTTATATGTATCTAATTGAATTGGCAGTGTTTATCCTCATTTTACAAGTTAAGAAATTGAAGTACAGGGTAAAATAAACTGCCCAAGTTTGAACAGCTAATAAGTGGTGGAACTGGGTTTAAAACCCAGGATTTTGTTATCCAGAACACACAAATTTTTTTTTAGTGCGTTATGTTGCATTTAAGATTATGTTATTTTTTGTTATTTTGTCATTTTTATTTTTAAATGTATTATTATTATTATTTTAAATTATTAATTTACTTATTTTACCATTTAAATATTATATCTTTCCTTTGTTAAAATTGTTGTTTACCATATATTTAACTTTCTTAAGTCATATTATTTCATAATTTGTATTCAGTAGAAATATAAAATTGCTTAAACAAGACAGATATTTATTTCTCTCTCACATAAAATAACTTGAGGTGAGAAGTCCTGGGTTTGTAGGAAGCTCCATGCTTATTCAGAGGCCTAGACTCCTTCCCTCCCTCTGCTCCACCATCTTGGAGAACAGAGGTCAACTCAACTTAACTACCAGACCACCAATTCCAAACCTCAGATAGGAGAGGATAGAAGGGCAAAAGGGCATAGTCCTAGCAGAATAATTTTCACAAACTTCTATCATCTCACTGGGGACAAGTCAGGCTGGGAAATTTAGTTTTTTTATGTACGTATGTTGTCACCCAAAATATAATAGAGGTTCTATAAGTGAGAAATAAAGATTAGATATTCAGTAGAAAAGCAATTGCTGAGATACTGTCAATACAACTGGATCAACAATAAGTCATGTAATAATTCTCCTGCTTTTCAGCTGACTTAATATTCATTGTTGAAGAAGTGGTTGATTTTCATGTAGTTACAAAAATAATGTTAAATGTCAGTTATATAACTTAATTTTGTTAAATTATTATACATAACCTGTCTGTTAAGTCACAGTAAATTTAACCTTATCCCAGTAGTCTTTAGGGCATTATTAGATAAATATCAATCTCTAGGGTAAAATATCTTCTCTGAGTCACTATATTCCTTCGAATATAATGTTGAATCTTTGAAAAACTGTATTATTTTTCATTTTCTCTGTTATGATCGGTCCTTAAGGAGAACAAACATAATTTCAGCAAAGGAACTATTAATACTTTATAACAGTTTAATCATAAATTATACCCAACATCCCCTTGAAACACATAAAACAATTCTAGTTTTACAAATGAGATTGCAGAAGTAAAGTAAGGGCCCATTCCTTGTTGGAAAACTCACTCCACTATTATTAATCCTGAAAATGTTCTTGATAGTAGATGAACTGCATAAGAGACTTTCTAATTACCCTAAGTTCCATTAAAGTATTTTAATGTTTCCTTAAAGCTGATGGATGGTACACACCTTTGATTATTCAGAGGCTGATTACTTGTGAAAAACACTTACACCACCAAAGTGTCAGCTAAATAGAGTTCACATCTTATGATATGTTAAGGTTGTGCCTGCAAGGAATAGATAAAGTCAGTCTTAGGAGCTCTCTCAGGAATTATTTAAGAACTATTTTTATCATCATATTTTGTTTTAGTATTTCCATTAATGACTGGAAATTTAAACTAGGGAAACTGTAAAAAGGCAGTACTTTAAACTTGCCAAATGTATGAATAATAATAAAAGATTAAAAATAATGAAACACAGGGTTATTTCTCTACCTGTTATAACATTCTAAAATATACATTTGGCATGTCTCTACCGAAGCATCGATTTTACTAATAGAAGAAAGTAACTCCTTATGTTAATTGGCAACATGACCAAAATAAAACAGAGGCAAGAAAAAATAACACAATTATGAAATTTAGTTTATAATAGCAAAACCTTTTTATATAATTATTTTCCCCAAAATCTGATCATTTGAAACTCCATGCCAACTAACAATCAATGAATTATATACAATTAAAAATCAGCTTTTGAAATATCACTAGTTTCAATGTGCAGTGGGCTTCCCTACTGTTTTTCTCTTCTTGAAACACATGTGGCTCCTTTGCCTTTGTTGCACTTTATCTGTTAGATGATTCAAATATTGATTGCTTTTTTCTAATATGTGTTGTGTAGCTTTAAATGTTCAAAATATATATTAAATAGATTCATGCATTAAGAAAAGGGTATATTTACATCACTTTTGGGAGGACCCTGTATCAGCATGGGTCAAACATGCCTTGTAGTCATTAAGGATTTGAAGAATTCTATTCTTTTTTATCTCAAGAAGAGCTTAATGTCTCTGCAGTGTTCATGAAGTTTGTTAAATTGCTCATTTATAGCAGCTTATGTAAGCATATGGGGAGCTGACTCAGATAAGTTCCACATGACACAATATTTACAAACTGTTGCAGCTCAAACAATCCTTTCATTGCTTTGGAACCCACAGAAGAAGGGATGTCCCTAAGCTATATGTTTCTGCGGCAGCCTGGAATTTAATTAACGGCCTTACTTTATTCTATAAGCATAATAAGTTGTAAAGCCATTAAGATGCAATTTGAGAGAACAGTTTCTGTCAGTAAGGATTAGTGGTTTAAAGTGTAGATTCTGGATCCAGGCTACCTAGGTTTGAAACCCAGCTCCACCACTTACTAACTTTGCAAAATTTCTTTTTTATTCAGCTTTATTGAGGTATAATTGAAAATGCAATATATTTAAACTGTTCCATGTGATGATTTGATATATGTATATATTGTGAAAGGATTTTCCCCATCCAGTTAAACAACATTCATCACCTCACTTGTTCTTTTATCCTTTTTGTTGAAACATTTAAGTTCTACTCTCTTTCAACAAATTTCAGTCATACAATACAGTGTCATCAACCATAGTCTCAAATGGTATACATTAGATCCTCAGACCTTACTCATCTTATAACTGCTGGTTGAACACTTTTACCAACCTCTCCTTCTTTTCATCACCCACCACTCTGTGGCAAGTACCATTCTACTCTGTTTCTATGAGTTTGATGGGGTTTTTTTCAGATTCCAAATATAAATGATACCATACAGTATTTGTCATTGTCTGACTTATTCCACCTAACACAATGTCCTCCAGCTTCATTTATGTTATCGCAAATAACATGGTTTCCTTCCTTTTTAAGGCAGAATTATATTCCTCTGTGTGTGTGTGTGTGTGTGTGTGTGTGTGTGTATGTGTGTGTGTATCCATTGACAGTTTCCATAACTTTCCATAACTACTATGAATAATGCTGCAATGAATATGGGACTTCAGATATCTCTTCAAGATAATAGTTTAGTTTCCTTTGGATATATATCCAGAAATGAGATTGTTGGATCATATGGTAGTTCTATTTTTAATTTCTTGACAAACCTACATACAGCTTTCCTGATTTCTTGAACACTCAATGGTGGATTCCCTGACAGTTACTTTCCTAACCATGTCCATATGTTTTAAGACTCTATTTTTTTTTTTAATATATACAGCAGGTTCTTATTAGTCATCAATTTTATACACATCAGTGTATACATGTCAATCCCAATCGCCCAGTTCATCACACACCCCCATCTCCCCTGCTGCTTTCCCTGCTCGGTGTCCATAGGTTTGTTCTCTACATCTGTGTCTCAATTTCTGCCCTGCAAACCAGTTCATCTGTACCATTTTTCTAGGTTCCACATATATGCGTTAATATACGATATTTGTTTTTCCCTTTCTGACTTAACTTCACTCTGTATGACAGTCTGTAGATCCATCCAAGTCTCAACAAATGACCCAATTTCGTTCCTTTTTATGACTGAGTAATATTCCATTGTATATGTGTACCACAACTTCTTTATCCATTCGCCTGTCAATGGGCATTTAGGCTGCTTCCATGACCTGGCTATTGTAAATAGTGCTGCAAAGAACATTGGGGTGCATGTGTCTTTCTGAATTATGGTTTTCTCTGCATATATGCCCAAGAGTGGGATTGCTGGATCATATGGTAATTCTATTTTTAGTGTTTTAAGGAACTTCCATACTGTTCTCCATAGTGGCTGTATCAATTTACATTCCCACCAACAGTGCAAGAGGGTTCCCTTTTCTCCACACCCTCTCCAGCATTTGTTGTTTGTAGATTTTCTGATGATGCCCATTCTAACTGGTGTGAGGTGACACCTCATTGTAGTTTTGATTTGCATTTCTCTAATAATTAGTGATGTTGAGCAGCTTTTTGTGTGCTTCTTGGCCATCTGTATGTCTTCTTTGGAGAAATGTCTATTTAGGTCTTCTGCCTTTTTGGATTGGGTTTTTTATTTAATATTGAGCTTCATGAGCTGTTTATATATTTTGGAGATTAATCCTTTGTCTGTTGATTCATTTGCAAATATTTTCTCCATTCTGAGGGTTGTCTTTTAATCTTGCTTATGGTTTCCTTTGCTGTGCAAAAGCTTTGAAGTTTCATTAGGTCCCATTTGTTTATTTTTCTTTTTATTTCCATTACTCTAGGAGGTGGATCAAAAAGGATCTTGATGTCATTTGTGGCAAAGAGTGTTCTTCTTATGTTTTCCTCTAAGAGTTTTATAGTGTTGGGTCTTACATTTAGGTCTCTAATCCATTTTGAGTTTATTTTTGTGTATGATATTAGGGAGTATTCTAATTTCATTCTTTTACATGTAGCTGTCCAGTTTTCCTAGCACCACTTATTGAAGAGGCTGTCTTTTCTCCATCATATATTCCTGCCTCCTTTATCAAAACTAAGGTGACCATATGTGTGTGGGTTTATCACTGTACTTTTTGTCTTGTTCCATTGATCTATATTTCTGTTTTTGTGCCAGTACCATATTGTCTTGATTACTATAACTTTATAGTATAGTCTTAAGTCAGGGAGTCTGATTCCTCCAGCTCTGCTTTTTTCTCTCAAGACTGCTTTTGATATTTGGGGTCTTTTGTGTCTCCATACAAATTTTAAGGCTTTTTGTTCTAGTTCTGTAAAAAATACCATTGGTAATTTGATAGGGATTGCATTGAATCTGTAGATTGCTTTGGGGAGTATAGTCATTTTCACAATATTGATTCTTCCAATCCAAGAATATGGTATATCTCTCCATCTGTTGGTATCATCTTTAATTTCTTTCATCAGTATCTTATAGTTTTCTGCATACAGGTCTTTTGTCTCCCTAGGTAGGTTTATTCCTAGGTATTTTATTCTTTTTGTCCCGATGGTAAATGGGAGTGATTCCTTAATTTCTCTTTCAGATTTTTCATCATTAGTGTATAGGAATGCCAGAGATTTCTGTGCATTAATTTTGTATCCTGCAACTTTACCAAATGCATTGATTAGCTCTAGTAGTTTTCTGGTGGCATCTTTAGGAAGACTCTATTCTTGATATTTAAAAAAAATGCTTCCTCTTTGGAATACCTACATGGCTTTTGTTTTCCTAACTGAATTTTACTTGAAAGCCACAAGGTACAATGTTGAACATACACACAAAAATATGTGGATATAAAATACTATAATGGGTTGGAGACATCTGAAACTTGAATGACAAAAATGGCATTTTACAGTCAAGTAAAACTAAAGATCACCCTCCACCACTCATAAAAGAGAATTTTTTGTTGATATTTCTAGTTATTCACCATTTTACGATACTTAGAAAATTGATACCCAAAATGAGATAAGAAAAGATATTCTACTATAGCCAGTGATAATTTATAAAATATTTTTGAAAGAATTCATATCTGAATTAAATTTAAGATAGTATCTGGGCTTCTCCAATGGAGCTAATTAATCATCAGGTGGCCAACTCACCACGAAAACTTGGATGATTATATCAAGAAGATATTTTACCTCAACCACTGGCACCATAATTCATCTAAGGAAAAAAACTGCATGTGAGTGTGTGTATATATGTATGCATACATAAATATATATTAAAATATGAATACATAAATATATATGCATACATAAGTGTGTATATATACATATACTGCTTTATATAATTATTATACATAAATGTAATATATATATATAAATGTTTATATATATGTAATATTGAATATGAAAACCCTGAGTTTTCAGAGACTGACCATAACCAAAAATATGTTGGTCCTTGAGAGAAAGGAATCTAGGCAAAAAAAAAAAAAAAAAGATGAGGGAGTAGAGAGAGGAAGTTACCAGCTGTGTGCAGTATGAATCATGAATGTAATCTATAAAGACTCATTTTATTCTATATCAGAATACTTGATATGATTGGAGTGTATGTATATGTGTGTTGTATGTCAAAGAACAGCAGAAGGAAATTTGCTTCTAGGTGGATGTAGGCAAAAGATAGTCAGCCTGTGAGAACACAGATGCCATGAGCAGACAGTAGCTTGAAAACATGGCCTTGGGAATTTGAAAATACTGAGGAGAGTGCTTTGGACTTTGCCAGATCATGGAGCTAAACTTTGAGGTCAATTTTACCTGGACTTTTGAGGTGAATATTTCACAAATGTATTGGTTACACATCTCCAAGCTAATCCTGAAACTTGTCAGAGGGGCTCAAGTTCAAGGAACAATAAATTTTTTCCATCTGCACCATGTTAGTTGGCATAAATATTATTGCTCTTATTCTTCCAAATCATTATAGAAGTATAGGCAGTAATTTTAACATTAGTATTGATATGTTATTTTATAACTAGCTTTCATATATTTTTCCTTTATGTTACTCAATAATTCTATAATGAATTTTAACCTTATTACTTTAATTTTAAAAGAATGACACAGTCTTTTAATTGTTAAACTACCTGCTTCAGGTTAAAAATGTTAATAGTAGAAGAACTGGAATTAGCATGCTCTTTTCACTATAACTTTCTAAGTGATTCATTGTTCTGAGTTAAGGAAAGGGATGAATTGAAGGATTTTTTACTCTAAAAAAATATAGTGGGTATAAATACACAATTTACATTTTCACTCTGCTGTCAAAAAAAATGATTCTTTGATGGGCGTCATTTAAGTCAATGACAACAAGATTGATGTTTTTGCTTTATTATATTTCATGGTCAATTATTATTAAAATTGTTTCCTAAAACAGGGTTTTCAATATAATTCCATTGTTTAGTCTCATGCAAGAAAAATTCCATCTCAAAACCTGACATGAACATTTCTCTTTTCAAAAGACTAGCAAAATTAAACCCTAGAACTTCATATCAGATAGGCAGCAATATTTTTGAAATTTGTAAGTGGTTAGTTCAATATTTTTTTGTTCTCATTTTTCTAGGCTTTTAGAGTAAATACTCTTGCAAGAGGACTTTTTTTAAATGAATTCATAACTGCTACTTTTCTATTTACTCTTTCCCAAAATGAAGGTATTTTAGTCAGAACATTTGTACTTTTGCAAATAGTGCTTTTAACTTACATATAAACAAAGGTAATTCAGTATTAAGGCAGTTGGTTCTGGTAGTTGTTGATTGTTAGCTTTTTATTTTAAAATAATTTTAGGTTGAAAGAAGTGTTTCAAAAATTATATATAGTGTTCGCATTATATACATTCACCCATCTTCAAATGTTAATAACTTACATAGTCATAGTATAATAATTAAGATCTATGAATATGCTTCTCTTGACACTAGAGAAATATATAGTCTAAACTTTAAGTGAACATGAATCTTGGAAACTTATCACATATAATACCAGAAAAATAATGAAGTTTAAATCAAGTTGTTTATTTGGTTGTTTTACTTTTAATCTTTGACTTATGGCTAATTTACTTAGAGTGCAGCACCTGATGGGAAACAGAATAAGGATGAAGATATAAATTTATCTTTTGTGTAAAATTAAATATTTATTTCACATTCTCTAATTTTTTTTTCATTTAACATGCTATTAAAATATTTAACATAGTTTGAACAAGGAGATAATTTAGGTGTTCTGCTCTTTTGATCATCTGATCTCTTGGATTAGCTAGATAGCTTTGTATAATTTCTTCTGAAGAATTCCCAAAAGTGTCTTTGAAGCAATGAAAAGGCTACTTTTTTTTTTTTTTTTGCGTGGTGTTATTTTCCTCTATTGTGTGAGGTTTATCAGTTTACCACTGAATATATACTCTGTATATTCATGCCCAGTAATTCATATTTGTGAACAAATATGATGAACAAATATGTTGAATAATTATAATAAAAGATAAGCCTATCATAATTTTATTTTGAATGTGGTCAATAAATTGTCTGAATAATATGAAAAAGCTGCTGATGATACTCATTCATTCAAGTAAATTTACACTGTACCCAATGCCTTCCATTTGCTCCTCTAGATCTCCTTCTAAGATCCTCTACCTGCTTTGTGACTCTATGAGCTATATCACTGGGGTCTGTTGCTCTATCATTTCTGGGGGATGGGGACTAGTCAATGGGGAACACAGGCAGGAAATGAGAGTTAGATAGAAAGTAAGATCAAAGTAATCATTCCCTTGACTTCTTCTGTGAAAGGTTACTACAAACTGTCTACTTTTATCTAAAGGGTAGCCCTGACTCAACTCCCTCTCTTTAGGCACAAATAACTATTGCTGTCTCCTAACTCTTTTCAGGCTTGAGATATCAAAAGTGCCCATTCTTAGTAACCCTATGGCACTGCACTGTCCATTGAGATTCACCTGTACTTTGTACTCTGTGTGTGTGTGTGTGTGTGTGTGTGTGTGTGTGTGGAGAAAGAGAGAGAGAGAGATACAGGGAGAGAGATAAAAGACAGAGAGACAGAGACACAGAAGAGGAAGTAAAGACAAAGAGAGACCAAGGGACATGGAGAGCTTTCAGAAATCAAAGCTATAAGCTTCATGACCACAGATAATGGAGGCAAGAGTATAGACCAAGAAAGGAAGCAGATCTGATCAAATCCAGTGGATCCTGAGCTAGTTTAAAATAGTAACAATAAAGAAAGAGGCCCAGACCAGGTACAGGACCTAGAAAAAAATACATAAATTAAATTATATTAATTTTTGATTCCTGCCTCTCTTTCCATGTTTTGGCACATCTCCTTAAGACCAGACACCATTCCCCTTACTCCCCTCCACCTCCAGGAATATAAGACTTGCCCCTCAATGAGGTACCATTCCAAAGTACAACCTGGGTAAATCCCATTCTCATCATTTCCATACCTTCCCAAGTCAAGTTATTTATCTCACCAGTGGGTGTCAATATCACAACTTTTAAACTTTAATTTCCAATTTTAAGAACACATTACTGCAGTTTGACGTGTAATTTAAATTATCTTAATAATATGCTAGTGTCTAAGATATTATCAATAATTTAAATTCCCTCCTAATTAACATGGTTACATTTCAACAATAATTTTCTAAAGATCTAAATCCATGTATGATGAAAATGTCAGGCCCTGGGTGTGAATTAATTGGAATGATTTAGGAGGTAGAGTGCTATAATCAAAATGGAAGTGATCTAGGTGTACAAAGTCCTAGGTGTGTCATCTAAATCCTCCACTGTTTGATAAAAGCAAATATTTCTTAGTTACCATGGCCTTGCTAATTTCTAGGCAGATTAGAAGATTCTGTCATCCTTTAAATCATCTATCTATCTGTTCCCTTAATATCCACGTCTATCCTTGAGAGTCTCTGCTCTCGGATGATTCAGTATCATGAGAAAATAATTCTCCATGTGAAAAAAATTTTCAGGCTATTTTTGCTAAATAGTTCATCTGAAGTGAAAGTCTTGGAAGAGCTTCCTTGGGTCAGTGAGAATTGCCGAGTAACAGATGACAAAATAGGATCTGGGAAAAAGGGAGGAACTATTGGTTAGGAGGTTATAAAAGGTTAATTTAACTTTGGATTAGACTCCATTCTACTCTGCAAGTTAGTCATTTTTACTCTGCAAAAATTTTATACATGTTATTCAAATTGGTAAAAAAAATTGTGCATGAGGGTTAACAAGTTATGAAACTTAAAAAAATCAATAGGAAAAATATCAGTGAGGTTGAGCAGAGAAATGTGAAGTTGTCATATCCAGCATAAAGAAATCTATAGCCCATGATAATATTGTGACTATTGAGACGAGGCCCTGATGTGATTTATGATGATAAAGCTCAAGGTTATGTAACTAAGGAAGACATGTAAAATCAGGTTGAAAAATACATTCAGATAAAAATACTCAAGGGAAGAAACAGATACAATAGTAAATAGTGAATGCTCAGGATATGATGCCTAGACAGTTCAGGAACAATTTAAATCAATGTACACAGTAAGTGCTTAATAAACATTGGTTGAATGTGTTGAGAAAGATCATCAGGACCTTTAATATACAAGTGATAATCCTTCTGGTCCCATTATGGAAAAATCTAGAATAGTATATTGAGAAAACCTATTTTCATATCTGGCTTGAATGTTTATCACTTGGGATTGTAGTGCCAGTGCTGGTCTACCTCTTCCATGAAGAGGGAAAATTTTCATAACCTATTATTCCAAGAAAATTAGTTTTCTTGCTTGCCTGTTTATTTTGCCTGCTAGAGGATATGTGGCTCCAAAAGAGCTCATCTTGTTGCCAAAAATCTGCCCTATTTTTTGTGTTGGTTTTCTGAATTTCTTGCTTCTTGACTCAAAGGGAGGAGTCGACACTCAAAAAGTGTCGGTAGAAAACAAACTATCCGTTATTGTACATCTGCCTATCACTAAAAGCACCATCTAAATACCTACCTATATAATATAAACACACACTGCATACTCCCCTCCCTAATCCCTCCCCTCTCTTCTCCCTCCCCTCCCCCACCACACAAGCATATATTCTACTCTTCACTACAAGTCAATACATGATTCAAAAGTATGGTGATTTGTCTAATGCTACTTCTAACTAGGCAATATGGAGCTATGATTTAATTTTAGGTTCTTCCACAACACTTCCTATTAGTAATAGGAAATGAGGATACAAATCACATGTTCTTAATCTAATACAACATTATTTTCATTTTAATAAGCTACATTTCTCATATGTTTAGCAGTGTCTATAATTTTCTTATTGTCACTTTTGTTTATTTCTGCCTCTATACATAGGTCCTATTACATTCCACACTAAACATTTAAAAAAAATAAATTAATGTGCTCGTACCTGGAGAAAGCTGAAAAGAAAAAATAGGGATTTGTGGACAGAAATCATGCAGAATATTGGCATGAGGCAGTTAGAAAGACAAATGGCCCAATGCTAAAGTCTACTGGAAGAAAAGAATAGGGTGGATGAGGAACCATCTCAGTGTGAAAATGTGAGCTTAGTGGTCAAACTGGCAGAACACCCCATGTGTCTGAGGGCAGTTCTTATAACTTAAGAACGCTCATTGACTCCTGGTAATAAATGCTTAATCATACATTTTCTTTCCTTTAAAAGTTCAATATT
This sequence comes from Neophocaena asiaeorientalis asiaeorientalis, assembly GCF_003031525.2. Taxonomy (NCBI): domain Eukaryota; kingdom Metazoa; phylum Chordata; class Mammalia; order Artiodactyla; family Phocoenidae; genus Neophocaena; species Neophocaena asiaeorientalis. The sequence continues at coordinate 12,644,205 of NW_020173108.1, read as the reverse complement.
TTTAACTTCCAATGAGTTTCAAAAATGTAATCCTTAATATAAATCAACATTTTGACTAGAAAAATCTGCAAAATGCTTTTCTCACCACACTGAAGATGATATCATTTATAAAATAAATGACATGCCATCAATAAGGAGAGCTGAGCTGACAAAGACAAGCCTCACTCTCTGTTAAAAAAAAAAAAAAAAAAGTAACTACTTTATTGCACAATTCATCAATATGAATTGATTTTAATTTTTTTCTCCAATCATTGTCTTCTATCATGCTTCCTTGAATCTCCTTTTTCTTTCCCTTAACTACATTTTGTACAGTTTCCATTACTTTGTGTTCATGTTCAAGTATGTAAAAGCCTAGTCAAATTAAAGAATCTACTCCACGTTCACTTAATATTAGCTTTGCCCCCTCCCATCAGCACTGGCTAGACTTTAGCAGGAGGGACTAGGGGAGAAAATGTAGACTGTATTCTTTTCCTGAAATGACTCCCCCTCCAACTCTTCCTCTTCCCCCTCCTCCTTTTCTTTTTCTGGTTTCCACTCCTCTGGCGAGTTCATGTGGGAAGGAGGAATAGATCTGAGAGGCAAGTACCTGATGCTTATGTATTTACCCACTATTGTAGATCTCTGTTTGCTTCTATTTCTCCTTTGGTTAAGACAGAGTATGTGTGTTCTCTGTGAGACAGGGAACAGAGAGTTGTTTATCAAATGGATGACATGTGTGAATACTTGAGGGAACCCTGCAGGGAAAGGACCTTCTGCATAATTTCCCGAGGTAAGAAATGTAATCCAGCATGGTCTCTTCAGTTACACAACTATCTACACCACTGCATCTTTGCTTAGCAGTCAGCCTCCCAAATGGTGAATCTTCAGTGATTTCAAAGTGGGCTGTCTTCACAGGGTTCACTTGACCCATCAGACATTTCCTTTATTCTTAACATCCTAAGCAAGTGTCATGCTGGCTGTTCTGTGGCTTTCCCATATCTGTATTCCTTTTTTCAATGCTACTCTTTTTTCCAAGTTCAAATAATAAGTCCCTGGGATAGATCAGTCAGTAGAGTGCATAAGTAGACATCCATTCAGGGAAAGATGTCAGTCTAAATAATTGCTTCATTCCTTTTTTATAACACAAAATAATGATTGCATATTTGTTTCCAGTTGTAATTTCTAGTAGCCAATTTAGTATAAGAAAAATACCAGTCAACATGACGTAAAACATAAAAGCAAATAAAATCACATTTTAAAGAGGTGAAAGAAACCATTGATGCTGGAAACCAAGTGAAACAAAAAACCAGAATCATATGTATATGTTAAACTTTTGTGGTCTATGGAGATATGATTAGAAACCCACAGAGTAGGGTTTTAAATGCTACCTGGAAGAGAAGATATAACATTAGGCTTTGTAGAAGCAGGCAGCTAGAACAAGGCCTGCTTTGCTCAAAGACTAGAAAACTAAGACTATCTGATCCACACTAGAAGTCATGGGAGGAGACTTAGTCATGAGAAATAGGAAGTCAGAGTCTCTGTCACACATGGATGTGAGATCTAGAATTGCATTGCAACTTGGGAGTAGGAACCAACACCAAAATAAGATAATGACCTGCAACATGTTCACATTCAGTTGCTATCTTGGAATAATATAAGCCAGAGTGGCAAAATGATTTTGAAGGAAATGTTTTTAGAACCAAGTCTTATGGAACTCTCTACAGGGGTGGGTACAAAAAGTACCGCTCCTCAAAGATGAGCCAAAATTTTAACAAGCCACTTCATAAGGAAATAAACTACCATGAGGGAGAGTCAATTGCTATAAACAGGAGATTTAGCAGTACCGGAGAATAAATAACAGGAAACTAAAGTAGATTATAAAAGTACTATAAAAAATGGCCAAAAATATTTAAAGGCATAGAATGATAAACGCTATTTATTCATTCATAGATAGTATAAAAATATTTGAGAAATAACTCAGTATAATTTCTAAAATTAAAAATATGGTAATTAAATTTTTAAATAGCTTTTAAAATATATAGAATTATATAAAAGATTTGCAGTAATAACCCATGCAATATATATAGTAATCTTGAAAGGTGGAAAATACGGAAGAGATGTTAAAAATGCTAAGGATATACTGAAAATATCCAGAGAGGGAAAAAGAAAGGAAGTGTAAGCAATATTGTAAGATAATATTGAGTGTTTTCTAGGTTCAGAGAGAATACTGAATCCTTACACTGACTGTACGCCAATCTTCAAACATTATAAAAATCTAATCCTTACCTATATACATCATAGAGAGAATGTAGAACATTAAATTTAATTTAGAGAAATCAAAAGTACTTCACTATCTCATTAGACTGACAATACTTCTCATTAATAAGAATAGATGCCTGAAGACAAGTGATTAACAAGTTCAAATAGCTGAGGGAATATCTGTCACAAGACTTCTATGTCCACCTAGATTATCATGCAAAAATAAGAACACAAAGAGCTTTTAGATTACATTCAGAATTTCATAAAGAAAAAATTACTATAATGAATTTCACAGAAAACAAAAAGAAGAAGTCATATACAAGGAAAAGAAATGGTAAATTAAGGAATTAGTAAATATATTAGCTACTTTATTACTCATTTGCTGAAAAATTTCAGAGAACTTAAAAATTAGTCAGGTCAGAAACAACATACTATAAAAAAAATAATACTAAACACCAAATGAGAAGATCTCAGATAAATCATGTTATGGTTCCTGTATTCTTCAGAAGATAAGTGTGTTGATTAACTTTCAATTTGTCATAGTATGCATATTAGTAATTTATAAGGAACAAATAAAATTCAAAATACAGTGTTTTTAAAAAGAAGAGTAATGAAGAAAACCTGATGCATCCACAGGAAAGCAAGATTGGGGGAAATAAAACCTAAAATGGTATACAAAGAAAACACAAAATGACATAGAAAATGTCCAAGTGTATCAGAAATAACAACATACAAGTGACCTGAACTTGCCTCTTAATAAACAGTCACAAACTATTTTTTTATACATGGTGTTGATTGACATATTAGGAGAAATTTAAGGGCCTCAAAAATGAATGACATTTAATAAGGTTAGTAAGTAGGGTACAATGGAAACAAAGAATGAGACTTAGATGCATATTGTACTTAGATAATAAGATGTTCGAGTTTAATATATCAGACTAGAACAGTTGTCAGTGATGCTAATATTCAGATAAGGCCATGGAAACTGAAGAATCTGAGGATCAAAGAAATCAACTGTATAGGATATAGCTATATTTGTCTACATGGAGCTTTGAATTCACCGAGGTTGATACCAACTACAGTGTAGTAAGGCAGACTTTATCTTTAGGTGATGAAGCAATCATTTAAGTGAGAAGATCTAACCACAATATCAATAAAGGAAAAGAAGACAGACAGATATCATGAATCTTAAGTAGGAACAATTGGAAGGTACTGAAGCATGAGATGGACATTATCTTTGTTTTGAAAAGGTAATGCTGGCTTTGGTTGGGAACAAATTCAGAGTTTGTGAAGGATTGTGAAGATATGGAGGAGTTTATAGACTACGTTTAGGAAGTGACTGCTGCCATAGAACTGTAAGTAAGTTAATTTATGGAGTGTTGAGTCTAGCAGTTAAAGAAGACATGTTTTGTTTGTGGATTATCTCAAGCTGAAGCACCACTCTATACCCTATCTGTGTATCAGAAGTAATCTGTTCCATTTGACGGAAGACTAGAACATCAGCTGATGTGTAATGAAAAATGAAGTCAATAGCAAAAAAGCAAGATCAGTTGGTATTTTAGTAATTTGGAGACAATAATAAAAGTATAGGTATGCACTAGAACTATTCTAATTTCAGTTGATTAAAAATGTAAATCTCTCTCTGTATATGTATTCATATATTTTGCCTTCTCCACAGACTTCAAAAATTACTTGTTATATATAGCTGATCATTTCTGCTGATATCACATTGAATTTAACTGAAATTTGGCCTGAAAAATTCATGAGATATATTATAAATCTTTTAAATAATTCACATGCATAATAATATGCATGGAGCACAGCATAGCATGTATGAGGCATACAAATATTTTCAAGTCTAAAATTTACCTTACACCACTGGTTTTGGAGACATTAATAGATTACTTTTATTTTCCTTCACTTCACTTCATATGTCCATATGCTTTATAACTGCTTCATTTAATTAAATGGTGTTTACTCTTTTCACACACATGAAGGCCTCAATCTGTCATGGAAAAAGAAACGTGTCTATATTGATACATAATAGTTTCCTTTTATGTGAATTCCTTGGTGGTAGGATTTTAATGGTGGTAGATGCAGTTGAATTAATGACAGGCAGAAAAAAAATTCCTTTAGCAAATATTACTAGGAAATGGTAAAAATGTATATCATAAAGAGGAGCTTATACTTGATGTTCTGAACTCCTGCCCTACGGGGGTGATTGAAGTATTAATATAATAAATTTTGATCGAATAGGTCAGAAAACTTGGGAAAAGCTCTAGGGTCTATTTGCCACTGATATCAAAGATGAGGGAAGAGTATAATATAATACTCAAGTTGATATGTAAAACTTCATAATAATAAGCCAATACTCTCAAATCATCTCAAAGAATTTTTAAGGTCCTTTTAGAATATTATCACAGACAATAAATGCTGGGCAGGTTGAGATTGGGCAAATGTGTCATTATGGATATAAGGAAAACACCATGCATGAGTATAAGGAAGAAAACTCTCAAATCAACAATCTCTATTTGTAGTGAATCTATAGTCTGTGATTTTCCTCCCACTCAATAGGAAAGAAGAATCAGGGTTAAGAAAATTCCCAAAGGAGAATGAAAGGGACGATGGGAAAGCCTGCAGAAGTGACTAACAATACACTTAAATTCTAAATGGAAAATTATTAAGTGTATAAGTTATTCGACTTCTTTGTTACTGATATTTTCAATCATTTTCTAATATACTCAAACCAAAAGGGTGATTCAGAGAAATCTTTCTTCAAATATTTCCATCACTGATATAAAAAAGAAAAACAAAAATAAAAAAGAGAGAAAAGCACAAAACTAACAAATAGAAATAATTCAATATAATCCTGTAGGAAAAAAGATGGAAATATAGAGGACATTTTTAAAAAAATGGTATACTAGAAAATTAGAAAAATCAACCAGTGATGGAAGACATGACTTGGAAACTGAAAAAAGCCCAGAGAAAAATGACTTTTTTTTTTAATCTCAATCATGTATCACTAAGTTTCAATTCAATATGTAATTAACACTGCTCTTGTAAATATAAAAGTTAGTATCTTATTCACCAAGAATGTATTCTAAAACCTGCAGGAAAGCCAATAAAAAAATTAGAAAAGTTGAATACTAGTTATATTTAAGAACATTCACATCTTTCCACTAAAGAGTTGGCTGAAAATGGGAGTAAGGAAAATGGAGTGAGTTACTATTCTTTCCTTTTGGACTGTGATACATTGCTGTAACCTTCTTGCAAGGAAATGAAAATTACATGACATGGCAGTATTATTGTAGCCAGAATATACATCTTTTGGTTATTTTTTGTCATATCCTATATTTTGGTAACTTTACCAAAGAAAAGGCATTTTGTTGACCCAGACTACATTAACTTGTATGTGTATGAAAGTATATATGTATGTCTATATACGTACGCACACAAGTTAATGAAGTCTGGGTCAACAAAATGCCTTTTCTTTGGCAAATTAAATACATATATATGCATGTTTTATATAAATTCAATATATAGCAGCCTCATCTTACATCTGTTTAATTAATTGTTGTTTTTTCCTCTTTGTTTATGCTATTGGAAGTTCACAGGGAGTTAAAAAATGATTCTAATTACTTGCCTAACATTTTATAGCACATAAATTAATATGGCTTCTGTACCAAAAGTTTATTTGAAACAAATATTGTGTTTGGAGGCAAAATGTTTGAAGGTTTTATTGCAGTGGTCTAACAATTATTGAGTTTTTAATGGGAGAATTGCTCAGTGGAGTAAATTAAAATTGGCAGTTGAAGTTGCAAATATTCACGAAAGGAATCAGCATATAATTTTAAATTGTCAATTGCCTGGCTTAACATTTTGGCACTCAGACCCTCAACACAGCATTGTAAGGACTCGAGAAGAGGACTGGTCAGTATTCTATAGTTTCATCGTCAATTTGTTTAACCAGACATAAATGCCATCTTATGTTTTAGTGAGTTTTGCTAATAATACAAATGGGATGTTTCAAAATACTTTGGCTTTCCTAATCACAGGTTTTAATAAAGCCATAAAAGCCATAATAATTTTATAGCCTCAAGATAGAAACAATTATCAAAAAGTGATATACCTTATTAAGAAAATGTGAATGTTCTTTGATAAAGTTAGAGGTTAAACTTAGAGGAATGTAGATATTTAATCAAGTGTAATACTGACATTTTAATCAATTTAGTTGACTCATGAAGATTGAAGCCTAAGTTGTAAAAAGCTTACTAGGAAGTATGGTTTTTTGTGGTTTTTTTGCGGTACGCGGGCCTCTCACTGTTGTGGCCTCTGCCATTGCGGACGGAGCACAGGCTCCGGACACGCAGGCTCAGCGGCCATGGCTCATGGGCCCAGCCGCTCCGCGGCATGTGGGATCTTCCCGGACCGGGGCACGAACCCTTGTCCCCTGCATCGGCAGGCGGACTCTCAACCACTGTGCCACCAGGGAAGCCCAGAAGTATGTTTTTCTATATAAAAAATACTTTGTAAAATAAACTAGCAGCCCCATTGAGTTATTTTGAAGTAATTATTTGTATAATCATTCAAATTTTATCAAGATTAAGGGTATTGGCTCTAGAGCTAGTCTGCTTGCTCTTGAATCCCACTGGTCACAATTACTGTGATTACTGCCCATAGAATCACTGGCCAGTTATATAACCTCTCTGTGCTTCAGATTCCTCATCCACAAAATGGAAATAAAAATGCACCTAATAAGGATTAAAAGTTACTTCACACGACATCTAGAACAATAAATGTTAGTTATTTTTGTCATTACTTAGCTATCACTATTATTACCGTTGATGTTTCTTATTCAGGAAAATAAAAGGAAACTATGGCTATAAAACATTTGCTATTACAAATTGTTTTAAGCAGCTTTTTAATGTGCTTAAAAAATATTGATAATTCTTTTGTTCACTGTCATGATTCCCTTTCTTCAAAGGAAAGAAAAATAATTTTAAAGAAAAGAAATAGAATATTTTACTTCAATGGTAAAATAGTCATTTTTCTCTGTTCTAATTCACTACTTCCCAGACAACACGAGCTAAGTACATCCTCATTTTCAATGATAAAGCTCAATAAACATTGATGGGTAGATAAGAGCCATGCTTTTTTTGTTTTTAAAGGTTTTTCACATAAATGGATGCTTTATAACTCTTTCAGATTCCTATACCTAAGATAAACTAGTTGTAGAAGCTGATGACATGCATACTGCAAGAACAAATGGAAGCCAAAACAGCACTATATCTATGAAATTCTTCTCTAAATTTCACAATACCACCGCTTCCCTTATTCTTGCTTCTGTATATTTTCCAGTATAATCTACTCTGCTTCCTTCTGATAAAGTTGAAAGTTACAGAAGTCTACTCAGTGATTTTGGCATCACCTGTACTCTCAGAAATCACAGAACGCAATCACAAAGCAGGTAATTCAAGCTCACATTCTTTCAAGGCAAAAAAGATTGAGTTGCATTTAGTATGAGATTCCTGTAGTTTGAGAGCAATGCAGTTGACTGAATTGAACAAAAAGATGCATTCCTTTGCATCTTTTTGCTCAATTCAGTCAACTGTATAGCATAATATTTATGAGCCATTTCTATATTGGTTCTCTCTATAATTATTCAAATATTTGCCCCTATTTTTAAAAATACTTTTCTCAATTTATTGTAAATTCTTTTATTAGAATGACACATTAAATTTCATATTGGTAACTGGTCATGGAACTTACAAACACACTTGCTTGACTGACCAAGTATACTATTATATGGATCCCCCAATATTGCATAATAAAAGTTCAGAGCCCAAATTTGCCCTAGGAGCAGCAAATTCTTTGTTACAAAACCACAATTCTGATTACAGATATAATTCAACAAAATCATGCTCAAACATCTGAAGGGAAAAATTCATACATCCAATGCATATATAATCTGGCATTTCTTTTTTACCTGGAGAGAAAAACTCAAACAACAACAACAAAAAACAAACAAAACATATCCTTGTAAGGGAGCAAACAAATATGTTCAGGAAGTCCAGTAATCACAACGGATTTCTAACAATTTTATTTTTTTTAATCACTACACAGCAGATACATCTGTTTCAGTATAGCAAAAGCATTTTGCCTCCTCAGTGCAAGCGTCTTTATGGCTCATGTATTAACGACAGATTCTACAAATGAATATCAACTTTATTATTTTATAGAAATGTGCATAGTTTTGTGTCTGTGTCTATGTGCGTGTTTGTGTGTGTTATGGGAAGGGATATAGCTTTTCTACATAAATGGTTTTAGTCCAACTTCACTTTTTAACACTGTCTTACTTTGGGTGGTGTTTTGTTTTCTAGGTGGTATCTTGAAATGTATTGTCTCCAAAGACCCCAGACTTCTGGCTAATTTTAAGCAAATTTATCAAATTTAGGAAAGTTTACAATGCCCCTTATTAAACTAAATTTTTATTACATTGCACTACTTATTTGTTTTTTATATATTTTCCTAATTATTGAATACGGAGATAGAAATAAAGCAGAGGTTCTGATTTCACTTAGGATAAAGAAAGTACTGTACTAACAAAGAAAATAGCCAGGTATTATAAAATATTTCCATCATCCCCAACTTATTTTTATCTCAAATGTTTTGTGGTTACTCAACTGTCCATATAGTCAAAACTCATCAATCTGTACATCTAAAAAAGGTGGATATTTTGTATTTAATTTATATGTCAATAAACCTAAATTAAGTAAAATGAAAGAAAATAGCAATATTATGACATCTTTAGCATTTCTAGTGCTGTCTTATTCTAACATTTGTGAAATAAAGTCATTATTGATACTTCATTTTAAGTAAATCTTCATTAATAGTCTATGTATTAGTTTTCTAATGCTGCATAACAAATTACCACAAATTTAACAGCTTAAGACAACACATATTTGTTATTTCACAGTTTCTGTGGTTCTACTTCTGTCCGGACACAGCTCAGCTGAGTCTTCTGCTTCAGACTCTCTGACAAGAATGCAACTAAGGATTCAGGGCTAACAGCTAGGGGAGGATCTATTTCCAAGTTTATGTGGTTGTCAGAATTCAGTTCTTCATTGGCTGTTAGAGTGAGGGCTTTAGTTCCTTGCTGGCTGTTGGCTGGAGGCAGCCTTTAGTTCCTTGCCATGTGGGTCTCCCCACTAAGGTGACTTGCTTATGTAAAGTAATGACAGAGTGACATCCTATCAACTTTGCAGTATTGTGTTAGCTAGAAGCAAGTCAGAAATCCCACATCCCAAGACTGTTAGTAACAGGAAGTGGAGAGCAGAGGGGGCTATGTTAGAAACTGCCACACCGAGTTAACATAAATGTAATTAATATATGTATATATATATAACATTTAGAAATTCAGTGCCTAAGGTACATGAAGGTAATTGGTGTGTTAGACAGAAAGTAAATTAAAACTATTTCATATTTACATATTCTGTCCCATATTTTGTTAGAAATAACTGCTAGAAAATCAAGTTTACCTATGCATTCCATCAGTCACTGAGATATTGATTTTCTTTAAACAAATGTATTTCTTTTTATGGCTTGCTTCTGGATATTTAATATAATTCTGTTCTGACTCAGGCATACCATATGTCTAATGGGTCTTAATTTCCCTTTTTGTTACGTATTATCTGAAAGCTTTTATATCTTAGAAAGCTGTATTTTGAAGCCAATGATATCTGTCATTATATTTATATGCTTGCTGTGGTTAGGAATTTAGCATATGATTTTAATTAGTATCTGATTAAGCAAGTTGTCAAGAATTTCACTAGCTAATTTCATTAGCTAATCTCAATACATGTAATAACAACTTAAGCCCACTCTAAAACACTAATTCAAATTCGGTGGAAAAAATTTATATGTCAAAAGGGCTTTAGCTAAAAGATTTTAAATGAATTTTTAAAGGTTTTTTGATATTTTATTTTTTTACTCTTTCTAGAAGATATAAAAAAATATAATAATTTCTAAAAGCCTATCAGGGAGTATATTTTAATTTCTATATTAAAATTTGTTTTATATTCAGTTTACTTTATTATTTTACATGTAGTATTTTATAGTTAATGTTCTAACATTACTCTTTTGATATCAGATCTTTATTTTTATATTCTTTGTCACTTAACCCATTTATAGGTATTTATATTTCTAGGTCTTTAAACATTCCTGACCACTGTTCCTTTATCTAGAATTCATTCTGTAAAAGACCAGTAGACTATAACACTTTTTTCTTCAATTAAAAAATTGTTTAATGTTTTATAGCATTTTTAGGCTTATTTTCACTATTCCACTACTAAACATTTTATCTTATAAAATTATGATTTTATCATTACAAAGATATTTATTGCTTTAACCATATAGTATATCTCTGGCAAGCTGAGAAAAAAAAATCTACTCCAGCGTGTTATTTGAAAACAAGGACTATTTTATTTTATTTTATTTTTTTACTTTGGACTCACCATGCATCTTGCAGGATCTCAGTTCCTCAGCTAGGGACTGAACCCAGGCCCCGGCAGTGAAAGCACGGAATCCTAACCACTAGACCAACAGGGAATTTCTGGACTTATTTTAATATGAATGATCATTTTGCTCCCTATCAATCTCATTCTGTCAACGTATCAAGAAGATAGAAGTTGCAGCACTGAAAAGGCCATATGTATTGTCTGCTGCACACTGAATTATTATTTGACTTTTTGGACTCTAAAGTATGTATTCCTTTTAACTAGATACAATTCAAATGATCAATATATAATAACAGGTTTTTTACTTTGAAAAAGTGTTTCAGGATAAAACAGAATGAGGCTGTTAGCTTTCACATATATATTATTTTGGTTTTTTTTTTTTTTTAAATCATTGCATTGGAAGATGTTTACTGATTCATTCAATCATTCATTAAAGAAATATTTACTGAATGTGTACTACATGCCAGACACTGAGGATGTAACAGTAATCAAATAAAGTTCTGTTCTTATGCAACTTACATTCTAGTGGCTGGGAAGTACATAAAATAAATAATACATATCTGTCAATTAATGATAAAATGTTACAAACATAAAGTAGGGATTGTGCACAGAAAGTGGAGGTTTGAGAAGAAGGAGAGTAACAATGCTTACAATTCCTCTCAAGTGCTTTTAAAATTGTTACAGAATTTTAGGGGATACAAGGAAGTTCAGAGATCATGAAATCCAAGCTCTTCATTTTACACATGAAGATATAGCTGCCCAACGTGGGTAGGGGAATGAATCAGCCAACATCTTATTTGATCATATATTGGCAAATTTGACCTGGAAACCAAATCATGTATTCCCAGATATAGTGGCCATTTTACATAACTAACCTGTTCCAGAGTGTTCCAAGTTTGCTATCAAAAATTATACCTGAGGGGAAAGGAGGAAGACGGCGGAAGACTAAGACTCGGAGATCAACTTCCTCCCCACAGATACATCAGAAATACATCTATACATGGAACAACTCCTACAGAACACCCACTGAACGCTGGCAGAAGACCTGAGACCTCCCAAAAGGCAAGAAACTCCCCACGTACCTGGGTAGGGCAAAAGAAAAAACAATAAACAGAGACAAAACAGTAGGGACGGGACCTGCACCAGTGGGAGGGAGCTGCGAAGGAGGAAAGGTTTCCACACACTAGGAAGCCCCTTCACGGGCAGAGACTGAGGGTGGCGGAGGCGGGAAGCTTCGGAGCCATGGAGGAGAGCGCAGCAACAGGGGTGCGGAGGGCAAAGCGGAGAGATTCCCACACACAGGATTGGTGCCTACCGGCACTCAGCAGCCCGAGAGGCTTGTCTGCTCACCCGCTGGGGCGGGCGGGTCTGGGAGCTGAGGCTCGGGCTTCGGTTGGATCAGTTGGATCACAGGGAGAGGACTAGCAGCATGAACACAGCCTGAAGGGGTTAGTGCACCACGGCTAGCCAGGAGGGAGTCTGGGAAAAGTCTGGACCTGCCGAAAAGGTAAGAGACTTTTTCTTCCCTCTTTGATTACTGGTGTGTGAGGAGAGGGGATTAAGAGCGCTGCTTAAAGGAACTCCAGAGACAGGCGAGAGCTGCGGCCAAAAGCGCGGACCCCAGAGACAGGCGTGAGACGATAAGGCTGCTGCTGCTGCCGCCACCAAGAAGCCTGTGTACGAGCACAGGTCACTCTCCGCACCTCCCCTCCCAGGAGCCTGTGCAGCCCACCACTGCCAGGGTCCCGTGATCCAGGGACAACTTCCCCAGGAGACTGCGTGCCTCAGGCTGCTGCAACGTCACGCCGGCCTCTGTCGCTGCACCATCGCCCCGCATCCGTGCCTCTCCCTCCCCCCGCCCCGGCCTGAGTGAGCCAGAGCCCCCGAGTCAGCTGCTCCTTTAACCCCATCCTGTTTGAGTGAAAAACAGACGCCCTCAGGCGACCTACATGCAGAGGCGGGGCAAAATCCAAAACTGAGCCCTGGGAGCTTTGCAAACAAAGAAGAGAAAGGGAAATTTCCCCCAGCAGCCTCAGGAGCAGAGGATTAAATCTCCACAATCAACTTGATGTACCCTGCATCAGTGGAATACCTGAATAGACAACGAATCATCCCATATTGAGGAGGTGGACGCTGAGAGCAAGATTTATATTTTTTTCCTCTTTTCCTCTTTTTGTGAGTGTGTATGTATATGCTTCTGTGTGAGATTTTTTTTCTGTATAGCTCTGCTTTCAGCATTTGTCCTAGGGTTCTGCCCATCTTTTTTTTTTTTTTTAACTTCTTAAAAAAAGTTTTTTCTTAATAATTATTTTATATTTTAATAGCTTTATTTTATCTTACTTTATTTTATTTTATCTCCTTCCTTCCTTCCTTTTTCTTTCTTTGTTTCCTCAATGGTGAAAAACTGAAAGCATTTCCACTAAGATCAGGAACAAGACAAGGTTGCCCACTCTCACCACTCTTATTCAACATAGTTTTGGAAGTTTTAGCCACAGCAATCAGAGAAGAAAAGGAAATAAAAGGAATCCAAATTAGAAAAGAAGAAGTAAAGCTGTCACTGTTTGCAGATGACATGATACTATACATAGAGAATCCTAAAGATGCTACCAGAAAACTACTAGAGCTAATCAATGAATTTGGTAAAGTAGCAGGATACAAAATTAATGCATAGAAATCTCTGGCATTCCTATACATTAATGATGAAAAGTCTGAAAGTGAAGAAAACACTCCCATTTACCATTGCAAAAATAAGAACAAAATATCTAGGAATAAACCTACCTAAGGAGACAAAAGACCTGTATGCAGAAAATTATAAGACACTGATGAAAGAAATTAAAGATGATACACATAGATGGAGATATATACCATGTTCTTGGATTGGAAGAATCAACATTGTGAAAATGACTCTACTACCCAAAGCAATCTACAGATTCAATGCAATCCCTATCAAACTACCACTGGCATTTTTCACAGAACTAGAACAAAAAATTTCGCAATTTGTATGGAAACACAAAAGACCCCGAATAGCCAAAGCAATCTTGAGAACGAAAATCGGAGCTGGAGGAATCAGGCTCCCTGACTTCAGACTATACTACAAAGCTACAGTAATCAAGACAGTATGGTACTGGCACAAAAACAGAAAGATAGACCAATGGAGCAGGATAGAAAGCCCAGAGATAAATCCACACACATACGGTCACCTTATCTGTGATAAATGAGGCAGGAATGTACAGTGGAGAAAGGACAGTCTCTCAATAAGTGGTGGGAAAACTGGACAAGTACATATAAAAGTATGAGATTAGAACACTCCCTAACACCATACACAAAAATAAGCTCAAAATGGATTAAAGACCTAAATGTAAGGCCAGAAACTGTCAAACTCTTAGAGGAAAACATAGGCAGAACACTCTATGACATAAATCACAGCAAGGTCCTTTTTGATCCACCTCCTAGAGAGATGGAAATGAAAACAAAAATAGGGGCTTTCCTGGTGGCACAGTGGTTGAGAGTCCGCCTGCCGATGCAGGGGACATGGGTTCGTGTCCCAGTCCGGGAGGATCCTACATGCTGTGGAGCGGCTGGGCCCGTGGGCCATGGCCGCTGGGCCTGCAGTTCTGGAGCCTGTGCTCCACAATGGGATAGGCCACGACAGTGAGGGGCCCGTGTACCACAAAAAATTATAACTGATTCACTTTGTTATAAAGCAGAAACTAACACACTATTGTAAAGCAATTGTACTCCAATAAAGATTTAAAAAAATTAAAAATAAATAAAATGCATACATTACAGCAAAAAAAAAAAAAGAAAAAAAAAATTAAACCTGAGGAAAGGCCAGGACCTTTTTCCTCTACTCCTTTATCTCTCCCCACAGCAAGAAGAGTATTGCCCACTCTTTTTCAGATTTTTTAATAGCATTTTTTAATATCCTTCTTATAGTTCCAATCACATTCTTCCTCACTCTATATTTATTCATATGGACTCTCAACATGATTATAGAACAATGGAGGGTAAAACATACATTACTGTGTGTGCAGGTGTGCATGTGTGTATATGTGTATGTCTGTGTGGCTTCCCACATCCAGTTGATTAGTAAACATTGTTGACACCTAAAACACATTTGCTGCATTTTTTGAAGCACCTTCACAGCCAGGACTATTATTAGAAATGTTCCAAACATGAAAAATTTACATATATATTTTGACTCTGGGTCTCCTTTAATGCTTTCAGCTGGGCCCCAGGAAGCAATGTTTATAAACCTGTGAAGACCTCAGGGAAAGATGAGTAGAGTTGAAACTGGCTCATTTCTTTGGGTTCTTAAAATATCAAGATGAGCCTGAGGCTGTAAATGAGGCTTGGAATCTCTATTGGCTTCAAGGGCACATCTGGGTTGTAAGGCCTTCATGTGGGCTCACATTTATCCTTTTACATTTGAGTACCAATTGGAGCTCCCAGCCATGAGCAAAAGAAACTTTAGGGTTATTTAAGAATGTAATCAGTCAACTGGAAGTTTTTTACTGCATAGTCAGTAACCATCTGCAGTCAATAAAAAACCACCAGTTGGCCTAAATATGCAGAAACACACTGGTCACTTGTGTTTGGGGGTAGACTTGGCCCTATGCTCATGTGCACCTGTTTATCCATGCAAAAACACTATCATGTAGACTGGAAGAGGCAGTAACTACAACACTGCCAGTGAGGTAAACAATACACCTGCATGTAAGCATATTTAGATTTTTCTCCACACGTTGCTTTAGAAGGATGCTTCTACTAGTCAAGGAAGACATGCCAATAAATTTACATCTGCAAGCCAAACCTTAGTTACAAAAATGAACCATAGAAAAATAGATGAGTATGGTCTCCACATACCTTGATTTCATGAGAATATAAGTTGAAGTCAGGGTTGCATAAACGACTTCATAAATTGTTTCAGGAATTACAGTGATTCAGTATAAATGAAATCACAGCTGGCATTTATGTAAGACTGCTGTGAAAAATAGCTTTGCTTAAAGGTGCTGCTATCACTTGGTCAAGGGTTGTTTAAAAGTAGAAAAAAGGGCTATGGTATAAAAGTAATGAATAGTGGAAATGAATAAAATAGAAAACTATTGGTATAGCATGAAAAATATAAAATCCATTATTTTAATAACCATCCAATTTACTAAAATTTCTCAAGGTATCTTGTAAACTAGCTCTGAAAGATTTCTCTTATTTTTAGCTATGATGCTCTATATAAATGGGTTCAGGTTCCATTGCTTGTATGATAAAGTGAAAGCTTCAACTTGCCATTAGAACACCTAAAGTCAGAAAACAAGAGTAGTCACTACTCGTGAATTTGAGAAATATCTCTACATCAGTGATCAGTAGCTTCTTGATTATGAAAAATAATAAAACTCAAATATCTTTTCTTTATTAATGAAAAGACTCAGCCCAGAGGTAAAGTAATTTGCTTTAGGTCATCAACTGAACAATGAGAGGTGAGGCTAAAGTTTATATTTCCAGATTGTGTTTAATGGGTTTATTTACAGCTTTGCTCTTCAAACTATGGTCCCTGGAGAAACAAAATCAGCATAACTGGGAAGCTTGTTAGACATGTAGAAAAGCTGTCTAGAGCTCAGACCCCTATTGATCTAGAATCCACATTTTAAACGGATCCCCAGTGATTCCTCTGCACAGTAAACTGGGGAAAGCAACACTTTACAGTATACTGTCTTCTCACTCCATGGTTGATGTAGGAAAACAATGAGCTGATATATCTAAAAAAACCTATGCTCCATAAATGCAACATAACTTTTCTTAATGGTGATTCTGAAAGTGCTTTTAATTCAAAATCTGGAATTAAATAAGAATGTCCTTGTAAAAATTTCACCAATAATAACCCTCACATTTTTCAAACCTACATATTCCAATGAATTCAAAGCTCTTCCAAAGTCAAACTGAGAGTAACTGTTTTCATTGAATATTCATAAAGTATGAAGCAATATTTAATCCACAAAAGATTTCATCCAAGGATGCTAGAAGAATTTACAGAAAGTATAGTTTATCTCCCTCTCTCAAAATTTGTTTATGATTACATGGAAGCAAAGTTATAATCTAAGACAAGTGGGGAAATTGTGCAAGAAGCTGGTAGTGGAAATAAATTTTCACATATTCATTTCTGATATATTCACAGAAATGTCTAGCCCTTAAAGTAACAAGAGGAGCATATCAATCTTAACCTCTCTGCTTAGGTAAAGCACCTTAAATATGGCAATTGTGTCTTTTTTGAACTATGCATCCCCAGTGCCAAATGCAACGCTTGGCTAGATTAAGTGCCAAATAAATATTTTTTTGCAAGAAACTAGCAGTGGGAAGGAGAGGTGCAGAACTAGGCAAA
>NW_020173108.1:12620773-12627031 GCF_003031525.2 Neophocaena asiaeorientalis asiaeorientalis | reverse complement strand
CTGTTCACCTAATAGAAGAAAGAAGGAAATGGGATTTGACTGCTGTTATAATTAGAGGAAAATATGACAACTCTCAAAACAACTGAAGCTTAAAAGTCTCATATCTAAATATGACTTTTAAGAAAGAGTCAGTCATTTGAGAAACATTGCACTTATATGATTAAGAAGAGTTCTGTGCTCTTCCAGATACTGGACAGAATAAAGCCAAAAGCACCATAATCTCTATTGTTAAAGATAAAGTAAAAAATTGTAAAAAAGCAACATGGGGCCTTAAAACAAACAAACAAAAAAATGAAAAGTTGATGCAAATTGGGCTCTATTTAATAGTTTTCATAATAAATGCAAAAGTATGAGAGAATGCAGTAAACCAAATATTTTAAATAATTTTAATTCTGGAAGGGGAAGATATTACTGGTGATTACACAGTATATCAGAAGCAGTCTGGATCTCTGACAGTGGCCAGATTGCCACTGACCTTCAGGTGCTGACTTTCAGTGAATACCCACACCACCCACTCTTGCTCCAGCACTGCTCCCCTCTGAGACTGAGGGTCCTGGTACTGGGATAAGGAAGAGCACACATTTAAAGAGAATTGAGTCAGTTCAGACTGGACTCTCAAGGCTTCTGCTCCAGCAGTTTGGGACTTGACACTGCTCCTGACAGGGTGATGATGGACATTGGGCAGAGGCGAAGCCCCACCTCACACCTGGCTCCAGACCTAGCCCCTGCATCTCCAGCCCCACCTCCTACCAAGGTGATAGCTGCCAGCAAACACTGAGGGAAGGCATGCTTTGTGTTCATGTCAAAACCAGTTCTCCCGCTAAAGCCACTGGGCACACAGATACTGTATAGGAATAGTGCCACATAAGGGTGCCTCTTCAAGACTGCCATAGGGGGCTTCCCTGGTGGTGGAGTGGTTTAGAGTCCACTTGCCGATGCAGGGGACATGGGTTCGTGCCCTGGTCCGGGAAAATCCCACATGCCATGGAGAGGCTAGGCCCGTGAGCAATGGCCAGTGAGCCTGCGCATCTGGAACCTATGCTCCACAATAGGAGAGGCCACAACAGTGAGAGGCCCATGTACTGCCAAAAAAAAATAAGACTTCCATAGGTAACTGTTTCACCTAATTTCATAGAGATATAAAAAGATAAGCAAAAATGAGAAGACAGAAGAATTCGTATCAACTGAAGAGCAAGAGAAAACCCTTTAAAAACAAATAGTGAAAGAGAAATAAATAACTTCATAGATAAATAATTCAAAGAATTATTAGTAAGAACACTAACTGAATTATGGGAAAGAATAGAGGAACACAGTGAAAATTATAATAAGAAACTAGAAAATATGAAAAAGTCCAGTCAGAACTGAAGAATACAATAACTGAAAAAATAAATAAATAAAACACAATAGAAGAAATGAACAGTGGACCAGGTATTACAGAAGGATGCATAAATGATCTGGAAGACAGAATAATGGAAATCACCCAATCAGAATGACAAAAAGAAAAACAAATTTAAAAAATGATAATAATTTAAAGGATGTCTGGTACAACATCAGGCATATCAATATTCACATTGCAGCAGTTCCAGAAGGAAACAAGAGAGAGAAGGGGTCAAAAATGTATTTAATGAAATTACAGCTGAAAAATTCTCAATCTTGAAGAAGGAAACAGATATCCAAGTTCAGGGCCCCAAACAAGATGAGCCAAACAGATCCACATCAAGTCATACCATAACAAAAATGGCAAAAGTTAAAGAGAGAATTCTAAAGGCAGAAAAATAAAAATAGTCATATAAAAGGGAACCCCCATAAGGCTATCAGCTGATTTTCTTACAAACACTTGGAAGATCATAAAGGAGTGGCATGATATATTTAAAGTGCTGAAAGGGAAAAACCTGCAACCTAGGTTATTCTAGCCAGCAAGATCATTATTTATAATTAAAGGAGAGATAAAGAACTTCTCAGACAATGAAAAACTAAAACAGTTTATCAGTACTAACCAGACCCTAAAAAAATGTTAGAGTCTTCTCGAAGTAGAAAATAAAAGACTATAACAAGAACTAAGTATCCATAGAAAAGAAGAAAATCCCATTATTAAAGACAAGTCTGTATTAAAGGCTGGAGATCAACAACTTAAATAAGCTAATATAAAGATTAAATACAAAAAAATGTAAAATAAATTACAACTACAATAATCAGTAAAGGGATATAGATGAAGATGTAAAATATGACATCAAAAACAGAAAGTGTGGGAGAAGGGAGTAAAACTGTAGTTATTTTAGAACATGTTTGAACTTAAAGGACAACCTATTTAAAATAAATAGATACAGTTATAGGTCAAAATATATGATCCCCATGGTAATCACAAATCAAAAACCTATAATAGACACACAAAAATAAGAGAGAAAGAAACAAAAGTATACCACTAAAGAAAATTATCAAAGTACAAGGAAAGAAACTAAAAGAAGAAAAAATGAACAGGGAAGAACTAAAAAGAAAAAAAAAACAATTGGAAAACAGGATATAAAATGGCAATTGTACAAACCTATCAATAATTATTTTAAATGTTGATAGACCAAATGCTTCAATCAAAAGGTGACTGATTGCATAAGAAAAGAAGACCCTTCAATATTCTGCCTACAAGAGACTCACTTATCAGCTAAAGACACACACAGACTGAAAGTGAGGGGATGGAAAAAGATATTTCATGCAAATGGAAACAAGAAGGCAGGTGTAGCAGAACTCATATCAGACATACAGACTTTAAAACAAAGTCTATAACAAAAGACAAAGAAGGGCATTATATAGTGATAAAGGGATCAATAAAGAGGATATTAAACTTGTTAACATATATGCATCTAATAAAGGACCACCTAAATATATAAAGCAAATACTAACAGATATAAAGGGAGAAACTGACAACTGTACAATAATAGTAGGTAACTTTAACATCCCACTTACACCAATGGACAGAACATACAGACAGAAAATCAATAAAGCAACAGTGGTCTTAAATGACACAACAAACCTGTTGGACTTAATAAATATCTACAAGACATTCTACCACAAAACAGCAGAATGCACATTCTTTTCAAGTTCACATAGCACATTCTCCAGGAAAGATCACATGCTAGGCCACAAAACAAATCTCATCAAATTTAAGAAGATAGAAATTATATAAAACATTTTTCAGGCCACAGTGGTATGAAACTAGAAATCTATTATGGGAAGAAAAATGGGAAAAGCACAAATGCATGGAGACTAAAAAACATGCTACTAAAAAATCACTGGGTCAATGAAGAAATCAAAGAGGAAGTCAGAAAATGCCTCAAAGACAAATGAAAATGGAAATACGAACTTTCCAATATGTATGAGATGCAGAAAAAGCAGTTCTAAGAGGGAAGTTTATGTGATACAAGCATACCTCACGAAACAAAAATCTCAAATAAATGACCCAACCTTTCAACTAAAGGAATTAGAAAAGGCAAAACAAAGCCCAAAGTCAGCAGAAGAAAGGAAATAATAAAGATCAGAGAGTAAATAAATAATACATAGACCAAAAAACAAACAAAAAACAATAGAAAAGATCAATGAAACTAAAAGCTGCTTCTATGAAAAGATGAACAAAAATTAATAAACCTTTAGCCAGGCTCATCAAGAAGAAAAGAGAGAGGACCCAAATAAAAAATAAAAATGAAGGATGAAAAATAACAACTGATACCAAAAATCACATGATCATCTCAACAGATGCAGAAAAAGGATCTGACAAAATTCAATATCTATTCATGATAAAAACTCTCATCAAAGTGAATATAGAGGGAACATATCTCAATATAATGAACATTTGTGACAAACCCACAGCTAATATTATACCCAATGGTGATAAACTGAGAGGCTTTTACTCTAAAATCAGAAACAAGACAAGGATGCCCACTCTTACCACTTCTATTTAAGATAGTATTGGAAGACCTAGCCCCAGCAATCAGACAAGGAAAAGAAATAAAAGACATTCAAATTGGAAGGGAAGAAGTAAAACTGTCCTTATTTGCAGATGACATTATACTATATGTAAAAAACCCTACAGTCTCCAGAACTATTAGAACTAGTAAATGAATTCAATAAAGTTGCAGATTTTAATTAATGAGATTAATGTACAGATATCTGTTGCTTTTTTATACATTATTAATGAACTATCAGAAAGAGAAATTAAGGAAACCATCTCATTTACAATTACATCAAGAAGAATAAAATACCAAGGAGTAAACTTAACCAAGGAGGTGAAAGACTTATAATGTGAAAACTATAAAACACAGATGAAGGAAGTTGAAAATATTACAAAGAAATGGAAAAATATCCCATGATCTGGGATTGGAAGAGTTAATATTGTCAAAATGTCCATACTACTGAAAGTGATCTACAGATTCACTGTAACCCTTACCACAATACCTAGGACATTTTTTTCACAGAATTAGAACCAGTAATCCTAAAATTTATAGAGAACCACGAAAGACCCCTAATGGTCAAGGCAATCTTGCAAAAAAACAACAAAGCTTGAGGTATCAAGCTCCCTGACTTCAGACTATAATACAAAGCTATAGCAATCAAAACAGCATGGTACTGGCACCAAAATAAACATACAGATAAATTAAACAGAATAGAGAACCCAGAAATAAACCCACACACTACGGTCAATTAATCTACGACAAAAGAGGCAATAATATATAATGGAGAAAAGACATTCTCTTCAGTAAGTAGTGCTTGGAAAACTGGACAGGTCCATGTGATTTTAATATTTCCTCATAAATATATGAAAAATAAATTCAAAATGGATTAAAACCCTAAATGTAAGACCAGAAACTATGAAGCTCCTAGAAGTGAACATAGGCAGGACACTCTTTGACATAAATTGTAGCAATATTGTTTTAGTCTGCCTCCTAAGGCAAAATAAATAAAAGCAAAACATAAACAAATGGTGTTTAATTAAACTTAAAAGCTTTTGCACAGCAAAGAGAACCATCAACAAAAATGAAAAGACAACCTATGGACTGGGAGAAAATATTTGCAAAGATATGACTGATGAGAGTTAATATCCAAAATGTATAATCAGCTCATTCAATTCAATATCAAAAGAGGACCCAATAAAAAAATGGGCAGAAGACCTGAATAGTCATTTTTCACAAGTAATTATGCAGATGGCCAGCAGGCACATGAACAAATGCTCAACATTCCTTAACATCAAAGAAATACAAATCAAAACCACAATGAGATATCACCTCATACCTTTCAAAATATTATCATGAAAAAGTCTATAAATAACAAATATTGTGTAGGATGTGGAAAAAAGGGAACACTAGTACACTCTTGGTTGGATTGTAAATTAGGTTCCTCAAAAAACTAAAAAATAGAACTACCATATGATCCAGAAATTAGGCTTCTGGCCATATAGCCGAAGAAAGCAAAAACAGTAATTCTAAAAGATATGAAGATATGCATACCTTAATATTCACAGCAGCATTATTTATAATAGCTAAGATATGGAAGCCATGTACATGCTCATCAACAGATTAATGGGCAAAAATGATATGGAGTATATATACAATGGAATATTCCACAGCCATAAAAAAATAATGAAATTCTTCCATTTGCAATAACTGGATGGACCTAGAGAGCATTATGCTTAGTGAAATAAGTCTGACAGAGAAAGACAAGTATTCTATATTATCACCTATAAGTAGAATTAAAAAAAAAAAACAACACAAATGTATATCACTAAACAGTAACAGACTAGCCAATATAGAGAATGAACTAGTGGCTACCAGTGGAGAGAGGGAAGTGGAGAGGGGTGAGGTAAGGGTAGGAGATTAAGATATACAAACTACTATGTATAAAATAAATAAGCAACAAGGACATATTGTACAGCATAGGGAAATATATCAATTGTTTTGTAATAACTTTAAATGGAGTACAATCTCTAAAAATACTGCATCACCATGTTGTACACCTAAAACTAACATAATATTGTAAATCAGCTATACTTGCATTTTTAAAAGCTGAACTAAAAAAAAGGAAAAAACCTCACACTACCAGGCCTTAGTTCCATAAGCTGAGTTAATAGATGTAGATGAGAGTAGTAAAGTTGAAGTTTGAAATGAGCAAAGGTTTTCTTCTATATGTTTATCTTAACTACCTGTTCAGTGACACTACACTGTAGTTTAAATATATTATCTATAAGTTTTCAGAAAATTGAATTAGAATTTACTA